>NW_027140940.1:1013125-1337500 GCF_036365525.1 Heterodontus francisci
TAGTACCAGCTGGAGTGGCACTGAGCCCCACTCACACACCAGGAAAGGGCCATTTCAATCCAGACCTCTATTAATACCAGCTGGAGTGGTACTGATTCCGACTCACAAACCAGGAAAGAGCCAAATCAATCAAGACCTCTATCAATACCAGCTGGAGTGGTACTGAGTCTCACTTACACACCAGGGAAGAGCCAATTCAATCCAGATCTCTATTAATACCAGCTGGAGTGGCACTGAGCCCCACTCGCACACCAGGAAAGAGACAATTCAATCCAGGCCTCTATTAATACCAGCTGGAGTGGTACTGAGCCCCACTCACAAACCAGGAAAGAGGCAATTCAATCCAGGCCTCTATGAATACCAGCTGGAGTGGTACTGAGCCCCACTCACGCACCAGGAAAGAGCCAATTCAATCAAGACCTCTATTGATACCAGCTGGAGTGATACTGAGTCCCACACACACACCAGGAAAGAGCCAATTCAATCCAGTCCTCTATTAATACCAGCTGGAGTGGTACTGACTCCCACTCACACACCAGGAAAGAGCCAAATCAATCCAGACATCTATTAGTACCAGCTGGAGTGGCACTGAGTCCCACTCACACACCAGGGAAGAGCCAATTCAAACCAGATCTCTATTAATCCCAGCTGGAGTGGCACTGAGCCCCACTCGCACACCAGGAAAGAGCCAAATCAATCCAGACCTCTATCAACACCAGCTGGAGTGGTACTGAGTCCGACTCACAAACCAGGAAAGAGTCAATTCAAACCAGGCCTCTATTAATACCAGCTGGAGTGGTACCGAGTCCCACTCACACACCAGGAAAGAGGCAATTCAATCCAGGCCTTTATTAATACCAGCTGGAGTGGTACTGAGCCCCACTCAGACACCAGGAAAGAGGCAATTCAATCCAGGCCTCTATTAATACCAGCTGGAGTGGTACCGAGTCCCACTCACACACCAGGAAAGAGGCAATTCAATCCAGGCCTTTATTAATACCAGCTGGAGTGGTACTGAGCCCCACTCAGACACCAGGAAAGAGGCAATTCAATCCAGACCTCTATTAATACCAGCTGGAATGGTACTGAGCCCCACTCACACACCAGGAAAGAGCCAATTCAATCCAGGCCTCTATTAATACCAGCTGGAGTGGCAATGAGCCCCACTCGCACACCAGGAAAGAGCCAATTCAATCCAGGCCTCTATTAATACCAGCTGGAGCGGTACTGAGCCCCACTCGCACACCAGGAAAGAGCCAATTCAATCCAGGCCTCTATTAATACCAGCTGGAGTGGTTGTGAGTCCCACTCACACACCAGGAAAGAGGCAATTCAATCCAGGCCTTTATTAATACCAGCTGGAGTGGTACTGAGTCCCACTCACACACCAGGAAAGAGGCAATTCAATCCAGACCTCTATCAATACCAGCTGGAGTGGTACTGAGTCCCACTCACACACCAGGAAAGAGCCATTTCAATCCAGACCTCTATTAATACCAGTTGGAGTGGTACTGAGTCCCACTCACACACCGGAAGAGAGGCTATACAATCCAGGCCTCTATTAATACCAGCTGGAGTGGTATTGAGTCCTACTCACACACCAGGAAAGTTTAAATTCAATCTAGGCCTCTCTTAATACCTGCAGAAGTGGTACTGAGCCCCTTTGACACAGGAGGAAAGAGACAATTTATTTCTGAACACTATCAATACCAGTTGGAGTTGCACTGAGTCCCACTCACACATCAGGAAAGAGCCAATTCAATCCAGGCCTCTATTAATACCAGCTGGAGTGGTACTGAGCCCCACTCGCACACCAGGAAAGAGCCAATTCAGTCCAGGCCTCTATTAATACCAGCTGGAGTGGTTGTGAGTCCCACTCACACACCAGGAAAGAGACAATTCAATCCAGGCCTTTAATAATACCAGCTGGAGTGGTACTGAGCCCCAATCACACACCAGGAAAGAGGCAATTCAATCCAGACCTCTATCAATACCAGCTGGAGTGGTACTGAGTCCGACTCACAAACCAGGAAAGAGCAAAATCAATCCAGACTTCTATCAATACCAGCTGGAGTGGTACTGAGTCTCACTCACACACCAGGGAAGAGCCAATTCAAACCAGATCTCTATTAATTCCAGCTGGAGTGGCACTGAGCCCCACTCGCACACACGAGGAAAAAGCCAATTCAATCCAGACCTCTATTAATACCAGCTGGAGTGGTGCTGAGTCCCACTCACACACCAGGAAAGAACCAATTCAATCCAGACCTCTATTAATACCAGCTGGAGTGGTACTGAGTCCCACTCACACACCAGGAAAATGCCTATTCAATCCAGACCTCTATTAATACCAGCTGGAGTGGTACTGAGTCCCACTCACAGACCAGGAAAATGTCAATTCAATCCAGTCCTCTATTAATACCAGCTGGAGTGGTCCTGAGTCCCACTCACACACCAGGAAAGAGCCGATTCAATCCAGGCCTCTATTAATACCAGCTGGAGTGATACTGAGTCCCACTCACACACCGGAAGAGAGGCAATCCAATCCAGGCCTCTATTAATACCATCAGGAGTGGTACTGAGTCCTACTCACACACCAGGAATGTTTAAATTCAACCTAGGCCTCTCTTAATACCTGCAGAAGTGGTACTGTGCCCCTTTGACACAGGAGGAAAGAGACCATTTATTTCTGAACACTATCAATACCAGTTGGAGTGGCACTGAGCCCCACTCGCACACCAGGAAAGAGGCAATTCAATCCAGACCTCTATTAATACCAGCTGGAGTGGTACCGAGTCCCACTCACACACCAGGAAAATGCCAATTCAATCCAGACCTCTATTAATACCAGCTGGAGTGGTACTGAGTCCCACTCACACACCAGGAAAGAGTCAATTCAATCCAGACCTCTACTAATACCAGTTGGAGTGGTACTGAGTCCCACTCACACACCGGAGAGAGGCTTTACAATCCAGGCCTCTATTAATACCAGCTGGAGTGGTATTGAGTCCTACTCACACACCAGGAAAGTTTAAATTCAATCTAGGCCTCTCTTAATACCTGCAGAAGTGGTACTGAGCCCCTTTGACACAGGAAGAAAGAGACAATTTATTTCTGAACACTATCAATACCAGTTGGAGTTGCACTGAGTCCCACTCACACATCAGGAAAGAGGCAATTCAATCCAGGCCTCTATTAATACCAGCTGGAGTGGCACTGAGCCCCACTCGCACACCAGGAAAGAACCAATACAATCCAGGCCTCTATTAATACCAGCTGGAGTGGTACTGAGCCCCACTCGCACACCAGGAAAGAGCCAATTCAATCCAGGCCTCTATTAATACCAGCTGGAGTGGTTGTGAGTCCCACTCACACACCAGGAAAGTGACAATTCAATCCAGGCCTTTATTAATACCAGCTGGAGTGGTACTGAGCCCCACTCACACACCAGGAAAGAGGCAATTCAATCCAGACCTCTATCAATACCAGCTGGAGTGGTACTGAGTCCGACTCACAAACCAGGAAAGAGCCAAATCAATCCAGACATCTATCAATACCAGCTGGAGTGGTACTGAGTCTCACTCACACACCAGGGAAGAGCCAATTCAAACCAGATCTCTATTAATTCCAGCTGGAGTGGCACTGAGCCCCACTCGCACACACGAGGAAAAAGCCAATTCAATCCAGACCTCTATTAATACCAGCTGGAGTGGTACTGAGTCCCACTCACACACCAGGAAAATGCCAATTCAATCCAGACCTCTATTAATACCAGGTGGAGTGGTACTGAGTCCCACTCACACACCAGGAAAATGCCAATTCAATCCAGTCCTCTATTAATACCAGCTGGAGTGGTCCTGAGTCCCACTCACACACCAGGAAAGAGCCGATTCAATCCAGGCCTCTATTAATACCAGCTGGAGTGATACTGAGTCCCACTCACACACCAGAAGAGAGGCAAACCAATCCAGGCCTCTATTAATACCAGCTGGAGTGGTACTGAGTCCTACTCACACACCAGGAAAGTTTAAATTCAACCTAGTCCTCTCTTAATACCTGCAGAAGTGGTACTGAGCCCCTTTGACACAGGAGGAAAGAGACAATTTATTTCTGAACACTATCAATACCAGTTGGAGTTGCACTGAGTCCCACTTATGCACCAGGAAAGAGCCAATTCAATCCAGGCCTCTATTAATACCAGCTGGAGTGGCACTGAGCCCCACTCGCACACCAGGAAAGAGCCAATTCAATCCAGGCCTCTATTAATACCGGCTGGAGTGGTTGTGAGTCCCACTCACACACCAGGAAAGAGGCAATTCAATCCAGGCCTTTATTAATACCAGCTGGAGTGGTACTGAGCCCCACTCACACAGCAGGAAAGAGACAAATCAATACAGACCTCTATCAATACCAGCTGGAGTGGTACGGAGCCCCACTCACGCACCAGGAAAGAGTCAATTCAATCCAGGCCTCCATCAATACCTGCCGAAGTGGTCCTGAGCCCCTTTAACACAGCAGGGAAGAGACAATTTATTTCTGAACACTATCATGAAAGAGCCAAATCAATCCAGACCTCTTAATACCAGCCGGAGTGGTACTGATTCCCACTCACACACCAGGAAAGAGCCAAATCAATCCAGACCTCTATTAATACCAGCTGGAGTGGTACTGAGCCCCACACTCACACCAGACAAAACCAATTCAATCCAGACCTCTATTAATACCAGCTGGAATGGTACTGAGTCCCACTCACACATCAGGAAAGAGCCAATTCAATCTAGGCCTCTATTAATACCGGCTGGAGTGGCACTGAGCCCCACTAGCACACCAGGAAAGAACCAATTCAATCCAGGCCTCTATTAATACCAGCTGGAGTGGTACTGAGCCCCACTCGCACACCAGGAAAGAGCCAAATCAATCCAGACATCTATTAATACCAGCTAGAGTGATACTGAGTCCCACTCACACACACGAGGAAAAAGCCAATTCAATCCAGACCTCTATTAATACCAGCTTTAGTGGTACTGAGTCCCACTCACACACCAGGAAAATGCCAATTCAATCCAGTCCTCTATTAATACCAGCTGGAGTGGTCCTGAGTCCCACTCACACACCAGGAAAGAGCCGATTCAATCCAGGCCTCTATTAATACCAGCTGGAGTGATACTGAGTCCCACTCACACACCAGAAGAGAGGCAAACCAATCCAGGCCTCTATTAATACCAGCTGGAGTGGTACTGAGTCCTACTCACACACCAGGAAAGTTTAAATTCAACCTAGTCCTCTCTTAATACCTGCAGAAGTGGTACTGAGCCCCTTTGACACAGGAGGAAAGAGACAATTTATTTCTGAACACTATCAATACCAGTTGGAGTTGCGCTGAGTCCCACTTATGCACCAGGAAAGAGCCAATTCAATCCAGGCCTCTATTAATACCAGCTGGAGTGGCACTGAGCCCCACTCGCACACCAGGAAAGAGCCAATTCAATCCAGGCCTCTATTAATACCGGCTGGAGTGGTTGTGAGTCCCACTCGCACACCAGGAAAGAGGCAATTCAATCCAGGCCTTTATTAATACCAGCTGGAGTTGTACTGAGCCCCACTCGCACACCAGGAAAGAGGCAATTCAATCCAGGCCTCTATCAATACCAGCTGGAGTGGTACTGAGTCCCGCTCACACACCTTGAAAGAGCCAATTCAATCCAGGTCTCTATTAATACCAGCAGGAGTGGTACGGAGCCCCACTCACGCACCAGGAAAGAGTCAATTCAATCCAGGCCTCCATCAATAACTGCCGAAGTGGTCCTGAGTCCCTTTGACACAGCAGGGAAGAGACAATTTATTTCTGAACACTATCATGAAAGAGCCAAATCAATCCAGACCTCTTAATACCAGCCGGAGTGGTACTGATTCCCACTCACACTCCAGGAAAGAGCCAAATCAATCTAGACCTCTATTAATACCAGCTGGAGTGGTACTGAGCCCCACACTCACACCAGACAAAACCAATTCAATCCAGACCTCTATTAATACCAGCTGAAGTGGTACTGAGTCCCACTCACACATCAGGAAAGAGCCAATTCAATCTAGGCCTCTATTAATACCAGCTGGAGTGGCACTGAGCCCCACTCGCACACCAGGAAAGAACCAATTCAATCCAGGCCTCTATTAATACCAGCTGGAGTGGTACTGAGCCCCACTCGCACACCAGGAAAGAGCCAATTCAATCCAGGCCTCTATTAATACCAGCTGGAGTGGTTGTGAGTCCCACTCACACACCAGGAAAGAGGCAATTCAATCCAGGCCTTTATTAATACCAGCTGGAGTGGTACTGAGCCCCACTCACACACCAGGAAAGAGGCAATTCAATCCAGACCTCTATCAATACCAGCTGGAGTGGTACTGAGTCCGACTCACAAACCAGGAAAGAGCCAAATCAATCCAGACCTCTATCAATACCAGCTGGAGTGGTACTGAGTCTCACTCGCACACCAGGGAAGAGCCAATTCAAACCAGATCTCTATTAATACCAGCTGGAGTGGCACTGAGCCCCACTCGCACACCAGGAAAGAGCCAAATCAATCCAGACCTCTATCAACACCAGCTGGAGTGGTACTGACTCCCACTCACACACCAGGGAAGAGCCAAATCAATCCAGACATCTATTAATACCAGCTGGAGTGATACTGAGTCCCACTCACACACACGAGGAAAAGCCAATTCCATCCAGACCTCTATTAATACCAGCTGGAGTGGTACTGAGTCCCACTCACACACCAGGAAAGAGCCAATTCAATCCAGACCTCTATTAATACCAGCTGGAGTGGTACTGAGTCCCACTCACACACCAGGAAAATGCCAATTCAATCCAGACCTCTATTAATACCAGCTGGAGTGATACTGAGTCCCACTCACACACCGGAAGAGAGGCAATCCAATCCAGACCTCTATTAATACCAGCTGGAGTGGTACTGAGTCCTACTCACACACCAGGAAAGTTTAAATTCAACCTAGGCCTCTCTTAATACCTGCAGAAGTGGTACTGAGCCCCTTTGGCACAGGAGGAAAGAGACAATTTATTTCTGAACACTATCAATACCAGTTGGAGTTGCACTGAGTCCCACTTATACACCAGGAAAGAGCCAATTCAATCCAGGCCTCTATTAATACCAGCTGGAGTGGCACTGAGCCCCACTCGCACACCAGGAAAGAGCCAATTCAATCCAGGCCTCTATTAATACCGGCTGGAGTGGTTCTGAGTCCCGCTCACACACCTTGAAAGAGCCAATTCAATCCAGGTCTCTATTAATACCAGCAGGAGTGGTACGGAGCCCCACTCACGCACCAGGAAAGAGTCAATTCAATCCAGGCCTCCATCAATACCTGCCGAAGTGGCCCTGAGTCCCTTTGACACAGCAGGGAAGAGACAATTTATTTCTGAACACTATCATGAAAGAGCCAAATCAATCCAGACCTCTTAATACCAGCCGGAGTGGTACTGATTCCCACTCACACACCAGGAAAGAGCCAAATCAATCCAGACCTCTATTAATACCAGCTGGAGTGGTACTGAGCCCCACACTCACACCAGACAAATGCAACTCAATCCAGACCTCTATTAATACCATCTATAGTGGTACTGAGCCCCACACTCACACCAGACAAAACCAATTCAATCCAGACCTCTATTAATACCAGCTGGAGTGGTACTGAGTCCCACTCACACACCAGAAAGGAGCCAAATCAATCCGGACCTCTATTAATACCACCTGGATTGGGTCTGAGTCAAACTGAAACACCAGGAAAGAGCCAATTCTATCCAGGCCTCTAATAATACCAGCTGGAGTGGTACTGAGTCCGACTCACACACCAGGAAAGAGCCAATTCAATCCAGGCCTCAATTAATACCAGCTGGAGTGACACTGAGCCCCACTCACACACCAGGAAAGAGGCAATTCAATACAGCTCTCTATTAATACCAGCTGGAGTGGTACTGAGCCCCACCCACACACCAGGAAGGAGACATTTCAATCCAGGCATCTAATAATACCAGCTGCAGTGTTTCTTATGTCCCACTCACACACCAGGAAAGAGCCAAATCAATCCAGACCTCTATTAATACCAGCTGGAGTGGTACTGAGCCCCACTCACACACCCATAAAGAGCCAATTCAATCAAGGCCTCTTTTAATACCAGCTGGAGTGGTACTGAGTCCCAATCACACACCAGGAAAGACCCAATTCAAACCAGGCCTCTATTGATACCAGCTGGAGTGTTACTGAGCCCCACTCACACACCAGGAAAGAGCCAATTCAATCCAGGCCTTTATTAATACCAGCTGGAGTGGTACTGAGCCCCACTCACACAGCAGGAAAGAGACAAATCAATACAGACCTCTATCAATACCAGCTGGAGTGGTACGGAGCCCCACTCACGCACCAGGAAAGAGTCAATTCAATCCAGGCCTCCATCAATACCTGCCGAAGTGGCCCTGAGTCCCTTTGACACAGCAGGGAAGAGACAATTTATTTCTGAACACTATCATGAAAGAGCCAAATCAATCCAGACCTCTTAATACCAGCCGGAGTGGTACTGATTCCCACTCACACACCAGGAAAGAGCCAAATCAATCCAGACCTCTATTAATACCAGCTGGAGTGGTACTGAGCCCCACACTCACACCAGACAAAAGCAACTCAATCCAGACCTCTATTAATACCATCTGGAGTGGTACTGAGCCCCACACTCACACCAGACAAAACCAATTCAATCCAGACCTCTATTAATACCAGCTGGAGTGGTACTGAGTCCCACTCACACACCAGGAAGGAGCCAAATCAATCCGGACCTCTATTAATACCACCTGGATTGGGTCTGAGTCAAACTGAAACACCAGGAAAGAGCCAATTCTATCCAGGCCTCTAATAATACCAGCTGGAGTGGTACTGAGTCCGACTCACACACCAGGAAAGAGCCAATTCAATCCAGGCCTCAATTAATACCAGCTGGAGTGACACTGAGCCCCACTCACACACCAGGAAAGAGGCAATTCAATACAGCTCTCTATTAATACCAGCTGGAGTGGTACTGAGCCCCACCCACACACCAGGAAGGAGACATTTCAATCCAGGCATCTAATAATACCAGCTGCAGTGTTTCTTATGTCCCACTCACACACCAGGAAAGAGCCAAATCAATCCAGACCTTTATTAATACCAGCTGGAGTGGTACTGAGCCCCACTCACACATCCATAAAGAGCCAATTCAATCAAGGCCTCTTTTAATACCAGCTGGAGTGGTACTGAGTCCCAATCACACACCAGGAAAGACCCAATTCAAACCAGGCCTCTATTGATACCA
Organism: Heterodontus francisci; assembly: GCF_036365525.1. Lineage (NCBI taxonomy): Eukaryota > Metazoa > Chordata > Chondrichthyes > Heterodontiformes > Heterodontidae > Heterodontus > Heterodontus francisci. The sequence goes on from NW_027140940.1 coordinate 1,022,486, forward strand.
GCTGGAGTGTTACTGAGCCCCACTCACACACCAGGAAAGAGCCAATTCAATCCAGGCCTCTATTAATACCAGCTGGAGTGGAATTAATTCCACTCACACACCATGAAAGATGGGGAGGGAGGGGCTGGTAGAGGGGAATGAAGAAGGAAGGAGGTGGTGATGAAGGGGAATGAAGAGGGGGAGGTGGATGGGAATGAAGAGTGGGGGGGAGGGGGTAGTGGATGGGAATGAAGAGGGTTGAGGGAGTGGGAGGTGGAGGGGAATGAAGAGGGGAGGGAGGGGTAGGTGGAGGTGAATGAAGAGGGGGACGGAGGAGACGGGGGACGTGAATGAAGAGGGGGAGGAGGAGACGGGGAGGGGAATGAAGTGGGGGAGGGATGGGGAGGTGGTAAAGAATGAAGTGGGGGAGGGAGGGGTAGGTGGAGGTGACTGAAGAGGGGGAGGGATGGGGAAGGGGAGGGGAATGAAGAGGGGGAGAGAGGGGACGTGAATGAAGTGGGGGAGGGAGGGGGAGGTGGTGAAGAATGAAGTGGGGGAGGGAGGGGTCGGTGGAGGGCAATGAAGAGGGGGTGCTACGGGGAGGGGGAGGGAGGGGTAGGTGGATGGGAAATAAGAGGGGATGGAGTGGGAGGTGGAGGGGAATGAAGAGGGTGAGGGAGGGGGAGGTGGATGGGAATGAAGAGGGGGAGGGAGGGGGTGGTGGAGTGGAATAAAGAGGGGTATAGAGGGGGAGGTGGAGTGGAATGAACAGTGGGAGGGCAGAGGAGGGGAATGAAGAGGGGGAGGAAGGGGGAGGTGGATGGGAAATAAGAGGGGATGGAGGGGGAGGTGGAGGGGAATGAAGAGGGTGAGGGAGGGGAGGTGGATGGGAATGAAGAGGGGGAGGGAGGGGGTGGTGGAGTGGAATAAAGAGGGGGATAGAGGGGGAGGTGGAGTGGAATGAACAGTGGGAGGGCAGAGGAGGGGAATGAAGAGGGGGAGGGAGGTGGTGGTGGCTGGGAATGAAGAGGGGGAGGGAGGGGGATGGGGAGGGGGATTTAAGAGGGGAGGAAGGGGGAGGGGAGGGGAATGAAGAGAGGGAGGATGGGGAGGGGGAGGCGAATGAGGAGGGGGAAGGAAAGGATGGTGGATGGGCATGAAGAGGGGGAGGGAGGGGTTGGTGGAGTGAATGAAGAGGGGGAGGGAGGGGGTGGTGGAGTGGAATGAAGAGGGGGAGGGAGGGGTTGGTGGAGGGGAATGAAGAGAGGGAGGGAGAGGGTGGTGGAGGTGAATGATGAGGGGGAGGGAGGAGGAGGGGGAGGGGAATGAAAAGGGGAGGGAGGGGGAGGGGAATGAAGAGGGGGATGGTGGGGGAGGGGAATGAAGACGGGAAGGGAGGGGGAGGGGAATTAAGAGGGCGAGGGAGGGGGCGGTGGATGGCAATGTAAAGGGTGAGGGTGGGGTTTTGGAGGGGAATGAAGAGGGGGAGGTAGGGGGAGGTGGAGTGGAATAAAGAGGGTAAGGGAGGAGGAGGGGGAGGGGAATGAAGAGGGGAGGGAGGAGGAGGGGAATAAAGAGGGGGAGGGAGGGGGTGGTGGATGGGAATGAAGAGGGGGAGGGAGGGGGAGGGAAGGGGACGAAGGGGTAGGTGGTGAAGTATGAAGTGACGGATGGAGGGGATGGTGGAGGGGAATGAAGAGGGGGAGGGAGGGGTTGGTGGAGGGCAATGACGAGGGGGAGGGAGGGGGTGGTGGAGGGGGAGGGAGGGGGAAGGGAGGGGGAGGTGGTTGGGAATGAAAAGGGGGAGGGTGGGGGTGTTGGAGGGGAATGAAGAGGGGGAGGGAGGGGGAGGTGGATGGGAATAAAGAGGTGGAGGGAGGGGGAGGTCTAGTGGAATGAAGAGTGTGAGGGAGGGGGAGGGGAATGAAGAGGGGGAGGGAGGGGGTGGTGGATGGGAATGAAGAGGGGAGGGAGCGGGATGGGGAGGGAATGAAGAGTGGGAGGGAGGGGTGGGGGAGGGAGGGGAATGAAGAGGGGGAGGGATGGGGAGGGGGAGGCGAATGAAGAGGGGGAGGGAAAGGGAGGTGGATGGGAATTAAGAGGGGGAGGGAGGGGGTGTTGGAGTGGAATGAAGAGGAGGAGGGAGGGCTTTGGTGGAGGGGAATGAAGAGGCGGAGGGAGGGGGTGGTGGAGTGGAATGAAGAGGGGGAGGGAGGGGTAGGTGGAGGTGAATGAAGAGGGGTGGGAGGAGGAGGGGAGAGGAATGAAGAGGGGGAGAGAGGCGGAGGGGAATGAAGAGGGGGAGGGAGGGGGAGGTGGTGAAGAATGAAGTGGGGGAGGGAGGATATTGTGGAGGGGAATGAAGAGGGGGAGGGAGGGGTTGGTGGAGGGCAATGAAGAAGGTGTGGTACGGGGAGGGGGAGGGGGATGAGGAGTGGAAGGGAGGGGGTGGTGGAGTGAATGAAGAGGGGGAGGGTGCGGTAGGTGGAGGTGAATGAAGAGGGGGAGGGAGGAGGAGGGGGAGGGGAATGAAGAGGGGGAGGGATAGGGTGGTGGATGGGAATGAGAGGGGGAGGGAGGGGGTGTTGGAGTGGAATGAAGAGGGGGAGGGAGGGGTTAGTGGAGGGGAATGAAGAGGCGGAGGGAGGGGGTGGTGGAATGGAATGAAGAGGGGGAGGGAGGTGTAGGTGGAGGTGAATGAGAGGGGTGGGAGGAGGAGGGGGAGGTGAATGAAGAGGTTGAGGGGAATGAAGAGGGGGAGGGAGGGGGAGGTGGTGAAGAATGAAGTGGGGGAGGGAGGGGATGGTGGAGGGGAATGAAGAGGGGGAGGGAGGGGTTGGTGGAGGGCAATGAGAGGGGGTGGTTCGGGGAGGGGGAGGGGGGTGGTGGAGTGGAATGAAGAGGGGGAGGGAGCGGTAGGTGGTGGTGAATGAAGAGGGGGAGGGAGGAGGAGGGGGAGGGGAATGAAGAGGGGGAGGGGAATGAAGAGGGGGAGGAGGGGGTTGTGGTTGGGAATTAAGAGGGAAGGGTGGGGGTGGTGGATGGGAATGAAGAGGGGGAGGTGGAGGGGAATGAAAAGGGGTAGGGAGGGGGTGGTGGAGGAGAATGAAGAGGTGGAGGGAGGGGTGGTGGAGTGGAATGAAGAGGGTTGAGGAGTGGGAGGTGGAGGGGAATGAAGAGGGGGAGGGAGGGGGAGGTGGATGGGAATGAAGAGGGGAGGGAGGGGTAGGTGGAGGTGAATGAAGTGGGGGAGGGAGGAGGCGGGGGAGTGGAATGAAGAGGGGGAGGAGCGGGTGGTGGAGGTGAATGAAGAGTGGGAGGGAGGAGGAGGGGGAGGGGAATGAAGATGGGGAGGGAGGGGTTGGTGGAGGTGAATGAAGAGGGGGAGGGAGTGGCGGGGAATGAAGAGGGGCAGGGAGGGGGAGGGAAGGGAGGTGGTGAAGATGAATTGGGGAGGGAGGGGAATGATGAGGGGGAGGGAGGGGGTGGTGGATGGGAATGAAGAGGGGGAGGGAGGGGGTGTTGGTGTGGAATGAAGAGGGGGAGGGAGGTGTAGGTGGAGGTGAATGAAGAGGGGTGGGAGGAGGAGGGGGAGGGGAATGAAGAGGGGGAGGGAGGGGGAGGTGGTGAGATGAAGTGGGGGAGGGAGGGGATGGTGGAGGGGAATGAAGAGGGGGAGAGAGGGGTTGGTGGAGGGCAATGAATAGGGCGAGGGAGAGGGAGGTGGAGGGGAATGAAGAGGGGGAGGGAGAGGAGGTGGATGGGAATGAAGAGGGGGAGGGAGGGTTGGTGGAGGGAAATGAAGAGGGCGAGGGAGAGGGAGGTGGAGGGGAATGAAGAGGAGGGAGGGGGTGGTGGAGGGAATGAAGAGGGGAGGTGGATGGGAATGAAGAGTGGGGGGGAGGGGGTGGTGGAGGGAATGAGGAGGGTTGAGCGAGTTTGAGGTGGAGGGGAGTGGGAGGTGGAGGGCAATGAAGAGGGGGAGGAGGGGGAGGGGGAGATGGAGGGGAATGAAGAGGTGAGGGAGGGGTAGGTGGAGGGGAATGAAGAGGGGGAGGGAGGAGGCGGGGGAGGGGAATGAAGAGAGGGAGGGAGGGGGTGGTGGAGGGGAATGAAGATGGGGAGGGAGGGGCTGGTAGAGGGGAATGAGAAGGAGGGAGGGGGTGGTGGAGGGGAATGAAGAGGGGGAGGTGGTTGGGAATGAAGAGTGGGGGGGAGGGGGTGGTGGAGGGGAATGAGGAGGGTTGAGCGAGTTTGAGGTGGAGGGGAGTGGGAGGTGGAGGGCAATGAAGAGGGGAGGGAGGGGGAGGGGGAGATGGATGGGAATGAAGAGGTGAGGGAGGGGTAGGTGGAGGGGAATGAAGAGGGGGAGGAGGAGGCGGAGGAGGGGAATGAAGAGGGGGAGGGAGGGGGTGGTGGAGGGAATGAAGAGGGTTAGGGAGGGGAAGGTGGAGGCAATGAAGAGTGTGGGCTCCGGGAGGGGGAGGGAGGGGGTGGTGGAGTGGAATGAAGAAGGGGAGGGAGGGGTAGATGGAGGTGAATGAAGAGTGGGAGGGAGGAGGAGCGGGAGGGGAATGAAGATGGGGAGGGAGGGGTAGGTGGAGGTGAATGAAGAGTGGGAATGAAGAGGGGGAGGGAGGGGAGGGGAATGAAGCGGGGCAGGGAGGGGGAGGGAAGGGGAGGTGGTGAAGAATTGATTGGGAGGGAGGGGAATGATGAGGGGGAGGGAGGGCTGGCGGAGGGCAATGAAGAGGGCAAGGTACGGGGAGGGAGGGGGTGGTGGAGTGGAATGAAGAGGGGGAGAGAGGGGTAGGTGGAGGTGAATGAAGAGGGGGAGGGTGGGGGAGGGGAATGAAGAGGGGGAGGGAGGGGGTGGTTGAGTGGAATAAAGAGGGGGAGGGAGGGGAGGTGTAGTAGAATGAACAGTGGGAGGGAGGGGGGCGGGAATGAAGAGGGGGAGGGATGCGGTGGTGGATGGGAATGAAGAGGGGGAGGGAGGGGTAGTTGGAGGTGAATGAAGAGGGGAGGGAGGTGGAGGGGGAGGGAATGATGAGGGGGAAGGAGTGGGAGGGGAGGGAGGGGGTGTTGGAGTGGAATGACGAGGGGTTGGAGGGTTTGGTGGAGGGGAATGAAGAGGGGGATGGAGGGGGTGGTGGAGTGGAATGAAGAGGGGGAGGGAGGGGTAGGTGGAGGTGAATGAAGAGGGGGAGGGAGGTGGAGGGGGAGGGGAATGAAGAGGGGGAGAGAGGGGGAGGGGAATGAAAAGGGGGATGGAGGGGGTGGTGGAGTGGAATGAAGAGGGGGAGGGAGGGGTAGGTGGAGGTGAATGAAGAGGGGGAGGGAGGTGGAGGGGGAGGGGAATGAAGAGGGGAGAGAGGGGGAGGGGAATGAAAAGGGGGAGGGACGGGGAGGTGGTGAAGAATGAAGTGGGGGAGGGAGGGGATGGTGGAGGGGAATGAAGATGGGGAGGGAGGGGTTGGTGGAGGGCAATGAAGAGAGGGTGGTACGGGGAGGGAGGGGGAATGAAGAGGGGGAGGTAGGGGTTGGTAGAGTGGAATGAAGAGGGGAGGGAGGGGTAGGTGGAGGTGAATGAAGAGGGGGAGGGAGGATGAGGGGGAGGGAGCGGGAGGGAGGGGGAGGGAGGGTGAGGGAGGGGGAGGTGGTGAACAATGAAGTGACGGATGGAGGGGATGGTGGAGGGAATGAAGAGGGGAGGGAGGGGTTGGTGTGAGGGCAATGATGAGGGGGAGGGAGGGGGGGGTGGAGTGGAATGAAGAGGGAGGGAGGGGTATTTAGAGGGAATGAAGAGGGAGAGGGAGAGGGAGGTGGATGGGAATGAAGATGGGAGGGAGGGGAGGTGGAGGTGAAAGAAGAGGGGAAGGGAGGGGGAGGTGGAGGATAATGAAGATGGGGTGCGAGGGGGAGGTGGAGGGAAATGAAAAGGGGAGGGAGGGGGAGGTGGAGGGGGATGAAAAGGGGAGGGAGGGGGTGGTTGAGAGGAATGAAGAGGGGGAGGTGGAGGAGAATGAAGAGGGGGAGGGAGGGGATGGTGGAGCAGAATGAAGAGGGGGAGAGAGGGGGCAGGAAATGAATAGGGGAGGGAGGGGGTGGTGGTGAAGAATGAAGTGGGGAGGGAGGGGATGGTGGAGGGGAATGAAGAGGGGAGGGAGGGGTTGGTGGAGTGGAATGAAGAGGGGGGGGAGAGGAGGGGGGAGGGAGGGGGAGGGATGGGGAGGTGATGAAGTATGAAGTGGCGTACGGAGGGGATGGTGGAGGGGAATGACGAGGGGGAGGGAGGGGTTGGTGGAGGGCAATGACGAGGAGGAGGGAGGGGGTGGTGGAGTGGAATAAAGAGGGGAAGGAGGGGGTGGTAGAGGGGAATGAAGAGGGGGAGTGAGGGGGAGGTGGTGAAGAATGAAGAGGGGAGGGAGGGGGTGTTAGAGGTGAATGAGGAGGGGGAGGGAGGGGGATGTGGAGGGAAATGAAGAGGGGATGGAGGGGTTGGTGGAGGGGAATGAAGAGGGGGAAGGTGGAGGACGGGGAGGGGATGAGAGGGGGAGGGAGGGAGGGGAATGAAGAGGCGCAGGGAGGGGGAGGGAAGGGGAGGTGGTGAAGAATGAATGGGGAGGGAGGGGATGATGGGAGGGAATGATGAGGGGGAGGGAGGGGTTGGTGGAGGGCAATGAAGAGGGCGAGGTACGGGGAGGGGGAGGGAGGGGGTGGTGGAGTGGAATGAAGAGGGGGAGGGAGGGGTAGGTGGAGGTGAATGAAGAGGGGTGGGAGGAGGAGGGGAAGGGGAATGAAGAGTGGGAGGCTGGGGGAGGGGAATGAAGAGGGGGAGGGAGGGGGTGGTTGAGTGGAATAAGAGGGCGAGGAGGGGGAGGTTTAGTGGAATGAAGAGTGGGAGGGAGGGGACGGGAATGAAGAGGGGGAGGGATGCGGTGGTGGATGGGAATGAAGAGGGGCAGGGAGCGGGATGGGGAGGGGAATGAAGAGGGGTGAGGAGTGAAGGGGGAGGGAGGGGGTGTTGGAGTGGAATGACGAGGGGGATGGAGGGGCTGGTGGAGGGGAATGAAGAGGGGGTGGGCGGGGGTGGTAGGGTGGGATGAAGAGGGGGAGGGAGGGGTAGGTGGAGGTGGTCTTTGGGAATGAAGAGGGGAGGGAGCGGGATGGGGAGGAAAATGAAGAGGGGGAGGGAGGGGACGGGCTAGGGTGGGGGAGGGGTGGCAAATGACGAGGGGGAGGGAAAGGGTGGTGGATGGGAATGAAGAGGGGAGGGAGTGGGTGTTGGAGTGGAATGAAGAGGGGGAGGAAGGGGTAGGTGCAGGTGAATGAAGAGGGGGAGGGAGGAGGAGGGGTCGGGGAATGAAGAGGGGGAGAGAGGTGGAAGGGAATGAAGAGGGGGAGGGAGTGGGTGGTGTTGAAGAATGAAGTGGGGGAGGGAGAGGATGGTGGAGGGGAATGAAGAGGGGGAGGGTGGGGTTGGTGGAAGGGCAATGAAGACAGGGTGGTACGGGGAGGGGGAGGGAGGGGGTGGTGGAGGGGAATGAAGAGTGTGAGGGAGGGGTTGGAGGTGGGCAATGACGAGGGGGAGGGAGGGGGTGGGGGAGTGGAATGAAGAGGGGAGTGAGGGGTGGTAGAGGTGAATGAAGAGGGGAGGGAGGGGGAGATGGAGAAGAATGAAGAGGGGGAGGGAGGGGTTTTGGAGTGGAATGAGGAGGGGGATGGAGGGGTTGAGGAGGGAGGGGGTTTTGGAGTGGAATGAGGAGGGGGATGGAGGGGTTGGTGGAGGGGAATGAAGAGGGGGAGGGAGGGGGAGGTGGTGAAGAATGAAGTGGGGGAGGGAGGGGAATGAAGAGGGGGAGGGAGGGGTTGGTGGAGGGCAATGAAGTGGGGTAGCGAGGGGTAGGTGGAGGTGAATGAATAGGGGGAGAGAGGGGGTGGGGAAAGAAGAGGGGGAGGGGGTGAAGTATGAAGGGGCGGATGGAGGGGATGGTGGAGGGGAAACAAGAGGGGGATGGAGGGGGTGGTGGAGGGGAATGAAGAGGGGTAGGAAGGGGTAGGTGCAGGTGAATGAAGAGGGGGAGGGAGGAGGAGGGGTCGGGAATGAAGTGGGGGAGAGGGGGGGAGGTGGTGAAGAATGAAGAGGGGGAGGGACGGGGTGTTTGAGGGGAAAGAAGAGGGAGCGGGAGGGGGTTGTGGTGGGGAATGAAGAGGGGAGGGAAGGGGAGGTGGAGGTGTATGAAGAGGGGGAGGGAGTGGGTGGTGGAGTGGAATGAAGAGGGGGATGGAGGGGTAGGTGGAGGTGAATGATGAGGGGGAGGGTGGGGGAGGGAGGGGGAGGGAATGGCAGGGAAGGGGAGGTGGTGAAGAATGAAGTGGGGGAGGGAGGGGATGGTGGAGGGGAGTGAAGAGGGGGAGGGAGGGGGATGTGGATGCGAATGAAAAGGGGGAGGGTGGGGGTGTTGGACGGGAGTGAAGAGGGGGAGGGAGGGGGAAGTGGATGGGAATGAAGAGGGGGAGGGAGGGGGTGGTGGAGTGGAATAAAGAGGGGGAGGGAGGGGGAGGTGTAGTTGAATGAAGAGTGGGAGGGAGGGGGACGGGAATGAAGAGGTGTAGGGAGGGGGTGGTGGATGGGAATGAAGAGGGGGAGGGAGGGGGAGGGGAATGAAGATGGTGAGGTCGGGGGAGGGGGAGGGGAATGAAGAGGGGGAGGGATGGGGAGGGGGAGGCGAATGAAGAGGGGAGTGAAAGGGTGGTGGATGGGAATGAAGAGGGGGAGTGAGGGGGTGTTGGAGTGGAATGAAGAGGGGGAGGGAGGGGTTGGTGGAGGGCAATGAAGAGGGGGTGGTACGGGGAGGTGTAGTAGAATGAAGAGTGGGAGGGAGGGGGACGGGAATGAAGAGGGGTAGGGAGGGGGTGGTGGATGGGAATGAAGAGGGGGAGGGAGGGGGAGGGGAATGAAGATGGTGAGGTAGGGGGAGGGGGAGGGGAATGAAGAGGGGGAGGGATGGAGTGGGGGAGGCGAATGAAGAGGGGAGTGAAAGGGTGGTGGATGGGAATTAAGAGGGGGAGTGAGGGGGTGTTGGAGTGGAATGAAGAGGGGGAGGGAGGAGGAGGGGGAGGGGAATGAAGAGGGGGAGGGAGGGGGTGTGGAATGAAGAGGGGGAGGGAGGGGGTGAGGAATGAAGAGGGGGAGGGAGGGGGAGGGAGGGGGATGTGGTGAAGAATGAAGTGGCGGATGGAGGGGATGGTGAAGGGGAATGAATAGGGGGAGGGAGAGGTTGGTGGAGGGCAATGACGAGAGGGAGGGAGGGGGTGGTGGAGTGGAATGAAGAGGGGAGGGAGGGGTGGTAGAGGGGAATGAAGAGGGGGAGGGAGGGGGAGGTGGTGAAGAATGAAGAGGGGGAGGGAGGGGGTGTTGGTGTGGAATGAAGAGAGGGGGGAGGGGTTGGTGGAGGGGAATGAAGAGGGGAAAGGAGGGGTTGGTGGAGTGGAATGAAGAGGGGAAGAGAGGGGGAGGGGACTGAAGAGGGGGAAGGAGGGGTAGGTGGTGGAGAATGAAGTGGGAGAGGGAGGCGATGGTGGAGGGGAATGAATAGGGGGAGGGAGGGGTTGGTGGAGGGCAATGACGAGGGGGAGGGAGGGGGTGGTGGAGTGGAATGAAGAGGGGAGGGAGGGGTGTTAGAGGGGAATGAAGAGGGGGAGGGAGGGGGAGGTGGTGAAGAATGAAGAGGGGGAGGGAGGGGGTGTTGGAGTGGAATGAAGAGGGTGGGGGAGGGAAGGGTTGGTGGAGGGGAATGAAGAGGGGAAAGGAGGGGGTGGTGGAGTGGAATGAAGAGGGGAAGAGAGGCGGAGGGGAATGAATAGGGGAAGAGAGGGGGAGGGAGGGGGAGGTGGTGGAGAATGATGTGGGGGACGGAGGCGATGGTGGAGGGGAATGAAGAGGGGGAGGGAGGGGTTGGTGGTGGGCAATGAAGAGGGGGTGGTACGGGGAGGGGGAGGGGAATGAAGAGGAGGAGGTTGGGGGCGGTGGAGTGGAATGAAGAGGGGAAGGGAGGGGTAGGTGGAGGTGAATGATAAGGGGGATGAAAGAGGAGGGGGTGGGGAATGAAGAGGGGCAGGGAGGGGGAGGGAGTGGGAGGGAGGGGGAGGTGGTGAAGAATGAAGTGGCGGATGGAGGGGATGGTGGAGGGGATTGTGGAGGGGATTGAAGAGGGGGAGGGAGGCGTTGGTGGAGGGCAATGACGAGGGGAGGGAGGGGGTGGTTGAGGGGAATGAAGTGGGGGAGGGAGGGGGAGGTGGTGAGGAATGAAGAGGGGGAGGGAAGGGGTGTTGGAGTGGAATGAAGAGGGGGAGGGAGGGGTTGGTGGAGGGGAATGAAGAGCGGAAAGGAGGGGGTGGTGGAGTGGAATGATGAGGGGGAGGGAGGGGTAGGTGGAGGTGAATGAAGAGGGGGAGGGAGGAGGAATGGGAGCGGATTGAAGAGGGGAAGAGAGGCGGATGGGAATGAATAGGGGAAGAGAGGGGGAGGGGACTGAAGAGGGGGAAGGAGGGGGAGGTGGTGGAGAATGAAGTGGGGGAGGGAGGCGATGGTGGAGGGGAATGAAGAGGGGGTGGTACGGGGAGGGGGAGGGGAATGAAGACGGGGAGGGAGGGAGCGGTGGAGGGGAATGAAGAGGGGAGGGGAGGGGTAGGTGGAGGTGAATGATAAGGGGGAGGGAGGAGGAGGGGGTGGGGAATGAAGAGGGGAAGGGAGTGGGAGGGAGTGGGAGGGAGTGGGAGGGAGGGGGAGGTGGTGAAGAATGAAGTGGCGGATGGAGGGGAATGTGGAGGGGAATGAAGAGGGGGAGGGAGGGTGTGTTAGAGGGGAATGAAGAGGGGGAGGGATGGGGTTGTGGAGGGGAATGAAGAGGTGGAGGGAGGGGGAGGCGGAGTGGAATGAAGAGGGGAGGGAGGGGGTGGTGGATGGGAATGTAGAGGGGAAGTGAGGGGGTGGTGGAGCAGCATGAAAAGGGGGAGGGAGGGGTAGGTGGATGGGAATGAAGAGGGGGTGGGAGGGATAGGTGGAGTGGAATGAAGAGGGGAGGGAGGGGGTGGTGGATGGGAATGTAGAGGGGAAGTGAGGGGGTGATCGAGCGGAATGAAAAGGGGGAGGGAGGGGGTGTTAGAGGGGAATGAAGAGGGGGAGGGGGGGTGTTAGAGGGGAATGAAGAGGGGGAGGGAGGGGGTGGTGGAGTGGAATGAAGAAGGGAGGGAGGGGGTGGTTTAGGGGAATGAAGAGGGGGAGGGAGGGGGAGGTGGTGAAGAATGAAGAGGGGGAGGGTGGGGGTGTTGGAGTGGAATGAAGAGAGGGAGGGATGGGTTGGTGGTGGGAATGAAGAGGGGAAAGGAGGGTGTGGTGGAGTGGAATGAAGAGGGGAAGAGAGGGGTAGGGGACTGAAGAGGGGGAGGGAGGGGGAGGTGGTGGAGAATGAAGTGGGGGAGGGAGGCGATGGTGGAGGGGAATGAAGAGGGGGAGGGAGGCGTTGGTGGAGGGCAATGACGAGGGAGAGGGAGAGGGTGGTGGAGTGGAATGAAGAGGGGAGGGAGGGGGTGGTTGAGGGGAATGAAGTGGGGGAGGGAGGAGGAGGTGGTGAAGAATGAAGAGGGGGAGGGAATCGGTGTTGGAGTGGAATGAAGAGGGGGAGGGAGGGTTTGGTGGAGGGGAATGAAGAGGGGAAAGGAGGGGGTGGTGGAGAGGAATGAAGAGGGGGAGGGAGGGGTAGGTGGAGGTGAATGAAGAGGGGAAGGAGGAGGGGTGAGCGGAAAGAAGAGGGGAAGAGAGGCGGAGGGGAATGAAGAGGGGGAGGGAGGGGGAGGTGGTGGAGAATGAAGTGGGGGAGGGAGGCGATGGTGGAGGGGAATGACGAGGGGGAGGGAGAGGGTGGTGGAGTGGCATGAAGAGGGGAGGGAGGGGGTGGTTGAGGGGAATGAAGTGGGGGAGGGAGGGGGAGGTGGTGAAGAATGAAGAGGGGGAGGGAGGGGGTGTTAGAGGGGAATGAAGAGGGGGAGGGAGGGGTTTGTGGAGGGGAATGAAGAGGTGGAGGGAGGGGGAGATGGAGTGGAATGAAGAGGGGAGGGAGGGGGTGGTTGAGGGGAATGAAGTGGGGGAGGGAGGAGGAGGTGGTGAAGAATGAAAAGGGGGAGGGAATCGGTGTTGGAGTGGAATGAAGAGGGGGAGGGAGGGTTTGGTGGAGGGGAATGAAGAGGGGAAAGGAGGGGGTGGTGGAGAGGAATGAAGAGGGGGAGGGAGGGGTAGGTGGAGGTGAATGAAGAGGGGAAGGAGGAGGAGGGGGAGCGGAAAGAAGAGGGGAAGAGAGGCGGAGGGGAATGAAGAGGGGGAGGGAGGGGGAGGTGGTGGAGAATGAAGTGGGGGAGGGAGGCGATGGTGGAGGGGAATGACGAGGGGGAGGGAGAGGGTGGTGGAGTGGCATGAAGAGGGGAGGGAGGGGGTGGTTGAGGGGAATGAAGTGGGGGAGGGAGGGGGAGGTGGTGAAGAATGAAGAGGGGGAGGGAGGGGGTGTTAGAGGGGAATGAAGAGGGGGAGGGAGGGGGTTGTGGAGGGGAATGAAGAGGTGGAGGGAGGGAGAGATGGAGTGGAATGAAGAGGGGAGGGAGGGGGTGGTGGATGGGAATCTAGAGGGGAAGTGAGGGGGTGGTGGAGCGGAATGAAAAGGGGGAGGGAGGGGGTGTTAGAGGGGAATGAAGAGGGGGAGGGAGGGGGAGGTGGTGGAGAATGATGTGGGGGACGGAAGCGATGGTGGAGGGGAATGAAGAGGGGGAGGGAGGGGTTGGTGGTGGGCAATGAAGAGGGGGTGGTACGGGGAGGGGGAGGGGAATGAAGAGGAGGAGGTTGGGGGCGGTGGAGTGGAATGAAGAGGGGAAGGGAGGGGTAGGTGGAGGTGAATGATAAGGGGGATGGAGGAGGAGGGGGTGGGGAATGAAGAGGGGCAGGGAGGGGGAGGGAGTGGGAGGGAGGGGGAGGTGGTGAAGAATGAAGTGGCGGATGGAGGGGATGGTGGAGGGGATTGTGGAGGGGAATGAAGAGGGGGAGGGAGGCGTTGGTGGAGGGCAATGACGAGGGGAGGGAGGGGGTGGTTGAGGGGAATGAAGTGGGGGAGGGAGGGGGAGGTGGTGAAGAATGAAGAGGGGGAGGGAAGAGGTGTTGGAGTGGAATGAAGAGGGGGAGGGAGGGGTTGGTGGAGGGGAATGAAGAGGGGAAAGGAGGGGGTGGTGGAGTGGAATGATGAGGGGGAGGGAGGGGTAGGTGGAGGTGAATGAAGAGGGGGAGGGAGGAGGAATGGGAGCGGAATGAAGAGGTGAAGAGAGGCGGATGGGAATGAATAGGGGAAGAGAGGGGGAGGGGACTGAAGAGGGGAAGGAGGGGGAGGTGGTGGAGAATGAAGTGGGGGAGGGAGGCGATGGTGGAGGGGAATGAAGAGGGGGTGGTACGGGGAGGGGGAGGGGAATGAAGACGGGGAGGGAGGGAGCGGTGGAGGGGAATGAAGAGGGGAGGGGAGGGGTAGGTGGAGGTGAATGATAAGGGGGAGGGTGGAGGAGGGGGTGGGGAATGAAGAGGGGAAGGGAGTGGGAGGGAGTGGGAGGGAGGGGGAGGTGGTGAAGAATGAAGTGGCGGATGGAGGGGAATGTGGAGGGGAATGAAGAGGGGGAGGGAGGGTGTGTTAGAGGGGAATGAAGAGGGGGAGGGATGGGGTTGTGGAGGGGAATGAAGAGGTGGAGGGAGGGGGAGGCGGAGTGGAATGAAGAGGGGAGGGAGGGGGTGGTGGATGGGAATGTAGAGGGGAAGTGAGGGGGTGGTGGAGCAGCATGAAAAGGGGGAGGGAGGGGTAGGTGGATGGGAATGAAGAGGGGGTGGGAGGGATAGGTGGAGTGGAATGAAGAGGGGAGGGAGGGGGTGGTGGATGGGAATGTAGAGGGGAAGTGCGGGGGTGATGGAGCGGAATGAAAAGGGGGAGGGAGGGGGTGTTAGAGGGGAATGAAGAGGGGGAGGGGGGGTGTTAGAGGGGAATGAAGAGGGGGAGGGAGGGGGTGGTGGAGTGGAAAGAAGAGGGGAGGGAGGGGGTGGTTTAGGGGAATGAAGAGGGGGAGGGAGGGGAGGTGGTGAAGAATGAAGAGGGGGAGGGTGGGGGTGTTGGAGTGGAATGAAGAGAGGGAGGGATGGGTTGGTGGAGGGGAATGAAGAGGGGAAAGGAGGGTGTGGTGGAGTGGAATGAAGAGGGGAAGAGAGGGGTAGGGGACTGAAGAGGGGGAGGGAGGGGGAGGTGGTGGAGAATGAAGTGGGGGAGGGAGGCGATGGTGGAGGGGAATGAAGAGGGGGAGGGAGGGGTTGGTGGAGGGCAATGACGAGGGAGAGGGGGAGGGTGGTGGAGTGGAATGAAGAGGGGAGGGAGGGGGTGGTTGAGGGGAATGAAGTGGGGGAGGGAGGAGGAGGTGGTGAAGAATGAAGAGGGGGAGGGAATCGATGTTGGAGTGGAATGAAGAGGGGGAGGGAGGGTTTGGTGGAGGGGAATGAAGAGGGGAAAGGAGGGGGTGGTGGAGAGGAATGAAGAGGGGGAGGGAGGGGTAGGTGGAGGTGAATGAAGAGGGGAAGGAGGAGGAGGGGGAGCGGAAAGAAGAGGGGAAGAGAGGCGGAGGGGAATGAAGAGGGGGAGGGAGGGGGAGGTGGTGGAGAATGAAGTGGGGGAGGGAGGCGATGGTGGTGGAGGGGAATGACGAGGGGGAGGGAGAGGGTGGTGGAGTGGCATGAAGAGGGGAGGGAGGGGGTGGTTGAGGGGAATGAAGTGGGGGAGGGAGGGGGAGGTGGTGAAGAATGAAGAGGGGGAGGGAGGGGGTGTTAGAGGGGAATGAAGAGGGGGAAGGAGGGGGTTGTGGAGGGGAATAAAGAGGTGGAGGGAGGGGGAGATGGAGTGGAATGAAGAGGGGAGGGAGGGGGTGGTTGAGGGGAATGAAGTGGGGGAGGGAGGAGGAGGTGGTGAAGAATGAAGAGGGGGAGGGAATCGGTGTTGGAGTGGAATGAAGAGGGGGAGGGAGGTTTGGTGGAGGGGAATGAAGAGGGGAAAGGAGGGGGTGGTGGAGAGGAATGAAGAGGGGGAGGGAGGGGTAGGTGGAGGTGAATGAAGAGGGGAAGGAGGAGGAGGGGGAGCGGAAAGAAGAGGGGAAGAGAGGCGGAGGGGAATGAAGAGGGGGGAGGGAGGGGGAGGTGGTGGAGAATGAAGTGGGGGAGGGAGGCGATGGTGGAGGGGAATGATGAGGGGGAGGGAGAGGGTGGTGGAGTGGCATGAAGAGGGGAGGGAGGGGGTGGTTGAGGGGAATGAAGTGGGGGAGGGAGGGGGGAGGTGGTGAAGAATGAAGAGGGGGAGGGAGGGGGTGTTAGAGGGGAATGAAGAGGGGGAGGGAGGGGGTTGTGGAGGGGAATGAAGAGGTGGAGGGAGGGGGAGGTGGAGTGGAATGAAGAGGGGAGGTAGGGGGTGGTGGATGGGAATGTAGAGGGGAAGTGAGGAATGAAAAATGGGAGGGAGGGGGTTTTAGAGGGGAATGAAGAGGGGAGGGCGGGGGTGGTGGAGAGGAAAGAACAGGGGGAGGGAGGGGAGGTGGAGGGGTATGTAAAGTGGAAGGGAGGGGGTGGAGGAGGAGAATGAAGAGGGGGAAGGAGTGGGTGGTTGAGGTATATGAAGAGGGGGAGGGAGGCGATGGTGGAGGGGAGTGAAGAGGGGGAGGGAGGGAGCGGTGGAATGGAATGAAGAGGGGAGGGGAGGGGTAGGTGGAGGTGAATGATAAGGGGGAGGGAGGAGGAGGGGGTGGGGAATTAAGAGGGGAAGGAAGGGGGAGGGAGTGGGAGGTGGTGAAGAATGAAGTGGCGGATGGAGGGGATGGTGGAGGGGATTGTGGAGGGGAATGAAGAGGGGGAGGGAGGGGTTGGTGGAGGGCAATGACGAGGGGGAGGGAGAGGGTGGTGGAGTGGAATGAAGAGGGGAGGGAGTGGGTGTTTGAGGGGAATGAAGTGGGGGAGGGAGGGGGATGTGGTGAAGACTGAAGAGGGGAGGGAGGGGGTGTTAGAGGGGAATGAAGAGGGGGAGGGAGGGTGTTGTGGAGGGGAATGAAGAGGTGGAGGGAGGGGGAGGTGGAGTGGAATGAAGAGGGGAGGGAGGGGGTGGTGGATGGGAATGTAGAGGGGAAGTGAGCGGGTGGTGGAGCGGAATGAAAAGGGGGAGGGAGGGCTGTTAGAGGGAATGAAGAGGGGGAGGGAGGGGGTTGTGGAGGGGAATGAAGAGGTGGAGGGAGGGGGAGGTGGAGTGGAATGAAGAGGGGAGGGAGGGGGTGGTGGATGGGAATGTAGAGGGGAAGTGAGGGGGTGGTGGAGCGGAATGAAAAGGGGGAGGGAGGGGTGTTAGAGGGGAATGAAGAGGGGGAGGGAGGGGGTGTTAGAGGGGAATGAAGGGGGAGGGAGAGGATTGTGGAGGGAATGAAGAGGGGGAGGGAGGGGTTGGTGGAGGGCAATGACGAGGGGGAGGGAGAGGGTGGTGGAGTGGAATGAAGAGGGGAGGGAGGGGGTGGTTGAGGGGAATGAAGTGGGGAGGGAGGGGGAGGTGGTGAAGAATGAAGAGGGGGAGGGAGGGGGTTGTGGAGGGAGGGGGAGGTGGAGTGGAATGAAGAGGGGAGGGAGGGGGTGGTGGATGGGAATGTAGAGGGGAAGTGAGGGGGTGGTGGAGCGGAATGAAAAGGGGGAGGGAGGGGTTGGTGGATGGGAATGAAGAGGGGGTGGGAGGGATAGGTGGAGTGGAATGAAGAGGGGAGGGAGGGGGTGGTGGGTGGGAATGTAGAGGGGAAGTGAGGGGGTGGTGGAGCGGAATGAAAAGGGTGAGGGAGGGGGTGTTAGAGGGGAATGAAGAGGGGGAGGGAGGGGGTGTTAGAAGGGAATGAAGAGGGGGAGGGAGGGGGTTGTGGAGGGGAATGAAGAGGTGGAGGGAGGGGGAGGTGGAGTGGAATGAAGAGGGGAGGGAGGGGGTGGTGGATGGGAATGTAGAGGGGAAGTGAGGGGGTGGTGGAGCGGAATGAAAAGGGGGAGGGAGGGGGTGTTCGAGGGGAATGAAGAGGGGGAGGTCGGGTGTGGTGGAGAGGAAAGAACAGGGGGAGGGAGGGGAGGTGGAGGGGTATGAAAAGTGGAAGGGAGGGGGTGGTGGAGGAGAATGAAGAGGGGGAAGGAGGGGGTGGTTGAGGGGAATGAAGAGGGGGAGGGACGGGAGGTGGATGGGAATGAAGAGGGGGAGGGACGGGTTTGTGGAGGGGAATGAAGAGGGGAAGGGAGTGGGAGGTGGAGGGGAATGAAGAGGGCGAGGGAGAGGGAGGTGGATGGGAATGATGCTGGGGAGGGAGGGGCTGGTAGAGGGGAATGAAGAGGGGGAGGGAGTGGGAGGTGGAGGGGAATGAAGTGGGGCAGGGAGGGGGAGGTGGATGGGATCGAAGGTGGGGAGGGAGGGGTAGGTGG
The DNA here is from genome assembly GCF_036365525.1 of Heterodontus francisci. NCBI lineage: Eukaryota > Metazoa > Chordata > Chondrichthyes > Heterodontiformes > Heterodontidae > Heterodontus > Heterodontus francisci. Next base: position 1,040,013 of record NW_027140940.1, read on the forward strand.
ATGGGAATGAAAAGGGGTAGGGAGGGGGTGTTGGAGGAGAATGATGAGGGGGAGGGGGGGGTGGTTGAGGGGAATGAAGAGGGGAAGGGAGGGGGAGGTGGAGGAGAATGAAGAGGGAGAGTGAGGTGGATGGGAATGAAGATGGGGAGGGAGGGGTTGGTGGAGTGGAATGAGAGGGGGAGGGAGGAGTAGGTGAAGGTGAATGAGGAGGGGGAAGATGGAGGACCGGGAGGGGAATGAAGAGGGGAAGGGGTTGGGAGGTGAAGGGGAATGAAGAGGGGAAGGGAGAGGGAGGTTTTTGGGAATGAAGAGGGGAAGGCAGGGGGGTGGTGGAGGAGAATGAAGAGGGGAAGGGAGGGGGTGGTGGAGGGCAATGAAGAGGGAGAGGGAGGTGGATGGGAATGAAGATGGGGAGGGAGGGGTTGGTGGAGTGGAATGAAGAGGGGGAGGGAGGAGTAGGTGAAGGTGAATGAAGAGGGGGAAGATGGAGGACCGGGAGGGGAATGAAGAGGGGGAGGGATTGGGAGGGTGGAGGGGAATGAAGAGGGGAAGGGAGCGGGAGGTTTTTGGGAATGAAGAGGGGAAGAAAGGGAGGGGGTGGTGGAGAGAATGAAGAGGGGAAGGGAGGGGGTGGTGGAGGGCAATGAAGAGGGGGTGGTGGAGTGGAATGAAGAGGGGAGGGAGGGGCGTGATAGAGGGGAATGAAGAGGGGGAGGGGAGGGGGTAGGTGGAGGTGAAAGAAGAGTGGGGAGGGAGGAGGAGGGGGAGGGAGGGGGGAGGGGAATGAAGAGGGGGAGGGAGGGGGAGGTGGTGAAGAATAAAGTGGGGGAGGGTGGGGATGGTAGAGGGGAATGAAGAGGGGAATGGAGGGGGTGGTGGAGGGGAATGAAGAGGGGAGGGAGGGGGTGTTGGATGGGAATGAAGAGGGGGAGGGAGAGGGAGGGGGAGGGGAAGGAAGAGGGGGAGAGAGGGGGAGGAGAATGAAGAGTGGGAAGGAGGGGGAGGGGAATGAAGAGGGGGAGGGAGGGGGTGGTGGAGGGCAATGAAGAGGGAGAGGGAGGTGGATGGGAATGAAGATGGGGAGGGAGGGGTTGGTGGAGTGGAATGAAGAGGGGGGAGGAGGAGTAGGTGAAGGTGAATGAAGAGGGGGAAGATGGAGGACCGGGAGGGGAATGAAGAGGGGGAGAGATTGGGAGGTGGAGGGAATGAAGAGGGGAAGGGAGCGGGAGGTTTTTGCGAATGAAGAGGGGAAGGGAGGGGGTGGTGGAGAGAATGAAGAGGGGAAGGGAGGGGGTGGTGGAGGGCAATGAAGAGGGGGTGGTGGAGTGGAATGAAGAGGGGAGGGAGGGCGTGATAGAGGGGAATGAAGAGGGGGAGGGAGGGGGTAGGTGGAGGTGAAAGAAGAGTGGGAGGGAGGAGGAGGGGGGAGGGAGGGGGAGGGGAATGAAGAGGGGGAGGGAGGGGGAGGTGGTGAAGAATGAAGTGGGGGAGGGAGGGGATGGTAGAGGGAATGAAGAGGGGAATGGAGGGGGTGGTGGAGGGGAATGAAGAGGGGAGGGAGGGGGGTGTTGGATGGGAATGAAGAGGGGGAGGGAGAGGGAGGGGGAGGGGAAGGAAGAGGGGGAGAGAGGGGGAGGAGATGAAGAGTGGGAAGGAGGGGGAGGGGAATGAAGAGGGGGAGGGAGGGGAAGTGGTGAAGAATGAAGTGAGGGAGGAGGGGATGGTGGAGGGGAATGAAGAGGGGGAGGGAGGGGTTGGTGGAGGGCAATGAAGAGGGGAGGGAGGGCGAGGGGAATGAAGGGGGAGGGAGGGGGTGGTGGAGTGGAATGAAGAGGGGGAGGGAGGGGGAGGGGAATGAAGAGGGGAGGGAGGGAGGGGGAGGGGAATGAAGAGGGCGAGGGCGGCGGAGGTGGATGGGAATGAAAAAGGGGAGGGAGGGGGAGGTGGATGGGAATGAAGAGGGGGTGGGAGGGGGTGGTGGAGTGGAAGAAAGAGGGGGAGGGAGGGGGTGGTGTAGTGGAATGAAGAGTGGGAGGGAGGGGGAGGGGGAGGCGAATGAAGAGGGGAGGAAAGGGTGGTGGAGGGAATGAAGAGGGGGAGGGTGGGGGGTGGTGGAGTGGAATGAAGAGGGGAGGGAGAGGAGGGGGAGGGGAATGATGAGGGGGAGAGAGGGGGAGGGGAATGAAGAGTGGGAGGGAGGGGGAGGGGAATGAAGAGGGGGAGGGAGGGGGAGGTGGTGAAGATTGAAGTGGGGGAGGGAGGGGATGGAGGAGGGGAATGAAGAGGGGGAGGGAGGGGGTGGTGGAGTGGAATGAAGAGGGGGAGGGAGGGGGAAGGTGGAGGTGAATGAAGAGTGGTAGGGAGGAGGAGGGGGAGGGGTATGAAGAGGGGGAGGGTGGGGGAGGAAATGAAGAGGGGAGGGAGGGGCAGATGGTGAAGAATGAAGAGGGGGATGGTGGAGGGGAATGAAGAGGGGTTGGTACGGGGAATGGCATGGGAATGAAGAGGGGGAGGGAGGGGGAAGGTGGAGGTGAATAAGAGGGGGTGGTACGGGGAAGGGGAGGGGAATGAAGAGGGAGGGAGGGGGTGGTGGAGTGGAATGAAGAGGGGGAGGGAGGGGAATGAAGAGGGGGAGGGAGGGTAAGGGTGGGGGAGGTGGTGAAGAATGAAGTGGGGGAGGGAGTGGATGGTGGAGGGGGATGAAGAGGGGGAGGGAGGGGCTGGTGGAGGGCAATGAAGAGGGGGAGCTACGGGGAGGGGGAGGGGAATGAAGAGGGGGAGGGAGGGGTAGGTGCAGGTGAATGAAGAGGGAGATGGAGGAGGAGAGGGAGGGGAATGAAGAGGGGAAGGCAGGGGGAGGGGAATGAAGAGGGGAGGGAGGGGGAGGGGAATGATGAGGGCGTGGGAGGGGGAGGTGGAAGGGAATGAAAAGGGGAAGGTGGGGGGAGTTGGAGGGGGAGCGAGGGGGAGGGGAGGGGAATGAAGAGGGGGAGGGAGGGGGCGGTGGAGTGGAATGAGGAGGGGGAGGGTGGGGTTGGTGGAGGGGAATGAAGAGGGGGAGGATGTGGGTGGTGTAGTGGAATGAAGAGGGGGGGGGAGGGGTAGGTGGAGGTGAATGAAGAGGGGGAGGGAGGAGGAGGGGGGAGGGGAATGAAGAGGGGGAGAGAGGGGGAGGAGAATGAAGAGTGGGAGGGAGGGGGATGTGGTGAAGAATGAAGTGGGAGAGGGAAGGGATGGTGGAGGGCAATGAAGAGGGGGAGGTACGGGGAGGGGGAGGGGAATGAAGAGGGGAGGGTGGGGGTGGTGGAGTGGAATAAAGAGGGGGAGGGAGGGGTACGTGGAGGTGAATGAAGAGGGGGAGGGAGGAGGAGGGGGAGGGGGAATGAAGAGGGGAAGGAGGGGACGGTGGAGGGGAATGAAGAGGGGGTGGGAGGGGGTGGTGGAGTGGAATGAAGAGGGGGAGGGAGGGGGTAGGTGGAGGTGAAAGAAGAGTGGAGGGAGGAGGAGGGGGAGGGAGGGGGAGGGGAATGAAGAGGGGGAGGGAGGGGGAGGTGGTGAAGAATGAAGTGGGGGGAGGGAGGGGATGGTGGAGGGGAATGAAGAGGGGGATGGAGGGGTGGTGGAGTGGAATGAAGAGGGGGAGGGAGGGGGAAGGTGGATGTGAATGAAGAGTGGTAGGGAGGAGGAGGGGGAGGGGAATGAAGAGGGGGTGGGTGGGGGAGGAATGAAGAGGGGGAGGGAGGAGGGGCAGGTGGTGAAGAATGAAGTGGGGGAGGGAGGGGATGGTGGAGGGAATGAAGAGGGGTTGGTACGGGGAATGGAATGGGAATGAAGAGGGAGAGGGAGGGGGTGGTGGAGTGGAATGAAGAGGGGGAGGGAGGGGAAGGTGGAGGTGAATAAAGAGGGGGTGGTAGGGGAAGGGGAGGGGAATGAAGAAGGGAGGGAGGGGGTGGTGGAGTGGAATGAGAGGGGGAGGGAGGGGAATGAAGAGGGGGGAGATAGGGTAAGGGTGGGGGAGGTGGTGACGAATGAAGTGGGGGAGGGAGTGGATGGTGGAGGGGTATGAAGAGGGGGAGGGAGGGGCTGGTGGAGGGCAATGAAGAGGGGGAGCTACGGGGAGGGGGAGGGGAATGAAGAGGGGGAGGGAGGGGTAGGTGCAGGTGAATGAAGAGGCGGATGGAGGAGGAGAGGGAGGGGAATGAAGAGGGGAGGGAGGGGGAGGGGAATGATGAGGGCGTGGGAGGGGGAGGTGGAAGGGAATGAAAAGGGGAGGGGGGGAGTTGGAGGGGGGAGCGAGGGAGAGGGGGAGGGGAATGAAGAGGGGGAGGGAGGGGGCGGTGGAGTGGAATGAAGAGGGGGAGGGAGGGGTTGGTGGAGGGGAATGAAGAGGGGGAGGGTGTGGGTGGTGTAGTGGAATGAAGAGGGGGTGGGAGGGGTAGGTGGAGGTGAATGAGAGGGGGAGGGAGGAGGAGGGGGAGGGGAATGAAGAGGGGGAGAGAGGGGGAGGAGTATGAAGAGTGGGAGGGAGGGGGATGTGGTGAAGAATGAAGTGGAGAGGGAAGGGATGGTGGAGGGCAATGAAGAGGGGGAGGTACGGGGAGGGGGAGGGGAATGAAGAGGGGAGGGTGGGGGGTGGTGGAGTGGAATGAAGAGGGGGAGGCAGGGGTACGTGGAGGTGAATGAAGAGGGGGAGGGAGGAGGAGGGGGAGGGGAATGAAGAGGGGAAGGAGGGGACGGTGGAGGGGAATGAAGAGGGGGTGGGAGGGGGGTGGTGGAGTGCAATGAAGAGGGGGAGGGAGGGGGTAGGTGGAGGTGAAAGAAGAGTGGGAGGGAGGAGGAGGGGGAGGGAGGGAGAGGGGAATGAAGAGGGGGAGGGAGGGGGTGGTGGAGGGGGATGGAGAGGGGGAGGGAGTGGCTGGTGCAGGGGATGTAGAGGGGGAGGGAGGGGTGGTGGAGGGGGATGTAGAGGGGGAGGGAGGGGGTGGTGGATGGGAATGAAGAGGGGGAGGGAGGGGGTTGTGGAGGGGAATGAAGAGGGGGAGGGAGGGGATGGTGGAGGGGAATGAAGAGGGGGAGGGAGGGGAGGTGGATGGGAATGAATAGGGGGAGGGAGGGGATGGGGAGGGGAATGAAGAGGGGGATGGAGGGGGTGTTGGAGGGGAATGAAGAGGGGGAGGGTGGGGGAGGTGGATGGGAATGAAGAGGGGGGTGGGAGGGGGTTGTGGAGTGGACTGAAGTAGGGAGGGAGGGGTTGGTGGAGGGAAATGAAGAGGGGGAGGGAGGGGGTGGCGGATGGGAATGAAGAGGGGGAGGGAGGGCATGGTTGAGGGGAATGAAGAGGGGGAGGCAGGGGTGGAGGAGGGAATGAAGAGGGGGAGGTGGATGGGAATGAAGAGGGGGAGGGAGGGGGTGGTGGAGGGGGATGTAGAGGGGAGGGAGGGGGTCGTGGATGGGAATGAAGAGGGGGAGGGAGGGGGTTGTGGAGTGGACTGAAGTAGGGAGGGAGGGGGAGGTGGCTGGGAATGAAGATGGGGAGCGAGGCGGAGGTGGATGGGACTGAAGAGGGGGAGGGAGGGGTGGTGGAGGGGAATGAAGAGGGGGAGGGGAGGGGGAAGGTGGAGGTGAATGAAGAGTGGTAGGGAGGAGGAGGGGGAGGGGAATGAAGAGGGGGAGGGAGGGGGAGGGGAATGAAGAGGGGGAGGGAGGGGCAGGTGGTGAAGAATGAAGTGGGGGAGGCAGGGGATGGAATAGGAAAATGAAGAGGGGTTGGTATGGGGAATGGGATGGGAATGAAGAGGGGGAGGGAGGGCATGGTGGATGGGGATATAGAGCGGGAGGGAGGGGTTTGTGGAGTGGACTGAAGTAGGGAGGGACGGGTTGGTGGAGGGAAATGAAGAGGGGGAGGGGAATGAAGACGGGGGAGGTATGAGGGGGTATGTGGGAATGAAGAGGGGGAGGGAGGGGGCAGTTGAGGAGAATGAACAGGGGGAGGGAGGGGGTAGTTGAGGGGAATGAAAAGGGGGAGGGAGGGGGAGGTGGATGAGAATGAAGAGGGGGAGGGAGGGGGATTTGGATGGGAATGAAGAGGGGGAGGGAGGGGATGGTTGAGGGGAATGAAGAGGTGGAGGGAGGGGTGGAGGAGGGGAATGAAGAGGGGGGAGGTGGATGGGAATGAAGAGGGGGAGGGAGGGGGTGGTGGAGGGGGATGTAGAGGGGAGGGAGGGGGTGGTGGATGGGAATGAAGAGGGGGAGGGAGGGGGTTGTGGAGTGGAATGAAGAGGGGAGGGAGGGGGAAGGTGGAGGTGAATGAAGAGTGGTAGGGAGGAGGAGGGGGAGGGGAATGAAGAGGGGGGAGGGAGGGTGAGGGGAATGAAGAGGGGAGGGAGGGGCAGGTGGTGAAGAATGAAGTGGGGGAGGGAGGGGATGGTGGAGGGGAATGAAGAGGGGTTGGTACGGGGAATGGGATGGGAATGAAGAGGGGGAGGGAGGGGGTGGTGGAGTGGAATGAAGAGGGGGAGGGAGGGGGAAGGTGGAGGTGAATGAAGAGGGGGTGGTACGGGGAAGGGGAGGGGAATGAAGAGGGGAGGGAGGGGGTGGTGGAGTGGAATGAAGAGGGGGATGGAGGGGGCTGTGGATGGGAATGAAGAGGGGAGGGAGGTGGAGGTGGAGGGAGGGCATGGTGCATGGGAATGAAGAGGTGGAGGGAGGGGGTTGTGGAGTGGACTGAAGTAGGGAGGGAGGGGTTGGTGGAGGGAAATGAAGAGGGGGAGGGAGGGGGTGGCGGATGGGAATGAAGAGGGGGAGGGAGGGGTTTGTGGAGTGGACTGAAGTAGGGAAGGAGGAGTTGGTGGAGGGAAATGTAGAGGGGGAGGGGAATGAAGACGGGGAGGGATGAGGGGGTATGTGGGAATGAAGAGGGGGAGGGAGGCGCATTTGGAGGTTTGGGGTCGTGGAGGGGAATGAATATGGGGAGGGAAGGGGTGGTGGAGGAGAATGAAGAGGGGGAGGGAGGGGGATTTGGATGGGAATGAAGAGGGGGAGGGAGGGGTTGGTTGAGGGGAATGAAGAGGGGGAGGGAGGGGTGGAGGAGGGGAATGGAGAGGGGAGGAGGTGGATGGGAATGAAGAGAGGGAGGGAGGGGGTGGTGGAGGGGGATGTAGAGGGGGAGGGAGCGGGTGGTGGATGGGAATGAAGAGGGGGAGGGAGGGGGGTTGTGGAGTGGACTGAAGTAGGGAGGGAGGGGTGGTGGAGGGGAATGAAGAGGGGGAGGGAGGGGGGAGGTGGATCGGCATGATGGGGAGGGAGGGGGAGGTGGCTGGGAATGAAGATGGGGAGCGAGGGGGAGGTGGACGGGAATGAAGAGGAGGAGGGTGGGGTGGTGGAGGGGAATGAAGAGGGGTGGTAGGGGGTGGTGGAGGGGGATGAAGTGGGAGGGGGAGGTGGATGGGAATGAAGAGGGGGTGGGAGGGGGTGGTGGAGGGGGATGTAGAGGGGGAGGGAGGGGGGTGGTGGATGGGAATGAAGAGGGGGAGGGAGGGGGTGGTGGATGGGAATGAAGAGGGGGAGGGAGGGCATGGTGGATGGGAATGAAGAGGGGGAAGGAGGGGTTGTGGAGTGGACTGAAGTAGGGAGGGAAAGGTTGGTGGAGGGAAATGAAGAGGGGGAGGCAGGGGTACGTGGAGGTGAATGAAGAGGGGGAGGGGAGGAGGGGGGAGGGGAATGAAGAGGGGAAGGAGGGGACGGTGGAGGGGAATGAAGAGGGGGTGGGAGGGGGTGGTGGAGTGGAATGAGAGGGGGAGGGAGGGGGTAGGTGGAGGTGAAAGAAGAGTGGGAGGGAGGAGGAGGGGGAGGGAGGGGGAGGGGAATGAAGAGGGGGAGGGAGGGGGGTGGTGGAGGGGGATGGAGAGGGGGAGGGAGTGGGTGGTGCAGGGGATGTAGAGGGGGAGGGAGGGGTGGTGGAGGGGGATGTAGAGGGGGAGGGAGGGGGTGGTGGATGGGAATGAAGAGGGGGAGGGAGGGGGTTGTGGAGGGGAATGAAGAGGGGAGGGAGGGGATGGTGGAGGGGAATGTAGAGGGGGAGGGAGGGGAGGTGGATGGGAATGAATAGGGGGAGGGAGGGGATGGGGAGGGGAATGAAGAGGGGGATGGAGGGGGTGTTGGAGGGGAATGAAGAGGGGGAGGGAGGGGGGAGGTGGATGGGAATGAAGAGGGGGTGGGAGGGGGTTGTGGAGTGGACTGAAGTAGGGAGGGTGGGGTTGGTGGAGGGAAATGAAGAGGGGGAGGGAGGGGGTGGCGGATGGGAATGAAGAGGGGGAGGGAGGGCATGGTTGAGGGGAATGAAGAGGGGGAGGCAGGGGTGGAGGAGGGGAATGAAGAGGGGGAGGTGGATGGGAATGAAGAGGGGGAGGGAGGGGGTGGTGGAGGGGGATGTAGAGGGGAGGGAGGGGGTCGTGGATGGGAATGAAGAGGGGGAGGGAGGGGGTTGTGGAGTGGACTGAAGTAGGGAGGGAGGGGGAGGTGGCTGGGAATGAAGATGGGGAGCGAGGCGGAGGTGGATGGGACTGAAGAGGGGGAGGGAGGGGAGGTGGAGGGGAATGAAGAGGGGGAGGGAGGGGGAGGTGGAGTGGAATGAAGAGGGGGAGGAGGGGGAAGGTGGAGGTGAATGAAGAGTGGTAGGGAGGAGGAGGGGGAGGGGAATGAAGAGGGGGAGGGAGGGGGTGGGGAATGAAGAGGGGGAGGGAGGGGCAGGTGGTGAAGAATGAAGTGGGGGAGGCAGGGGATGGAATAGGAAAATGAAGAGGGGTTGGTACGGGGAATGGGATGGGAATGAAGAGGGGGAGGGAGGGCATGGTGGATGGGGATATAGAGCGGGAGGGAGGGGTTTGTGGAGTGGACTGAAGTAGGGAGGGACGGGTTGGTGGAGGGAAATGAAGAGGGGGAGGGGAATGAAGACGGGGAGGTATGAGGGGGGTATGTGGGAATGAAGAGGGGGAGGGAGGGCGCAGTTGAGGAGAATGAACAGGGGGAGGGAGGGGGTAGTTGAGGGAATGAAAAGGGGGAGGGAGGGGGAGGTGGATGAGAATGAAGAGGGGGAGGGAGGGGATTTGGATGGGAATGAAGAGGGGGAGGGAGGGGATGGTTGAGGGGAATGAAGAGGTGGAGGGAGGGGTGGAGGAGGGGAATGAAGAGGGGGGAGGTGGATGGGAATGAAGAGGGGGAGGGAGGGGGGTGGTGGAGGGGGATGTAGAGGGGAGGAGGGGGTGGTGGATGGGAATGAAGAGGGGGAGGGAGGGGGTTGTGGAGTGGAATGAAGAGGGGAGGGAGGGGGAAGGTGGAGGTGAATGAAGAGTGGTAGGGAGGAGGAGGGGGAGGGGAATGAAGAGGGGGAGGGAGGGTGAGGGGAATGAAGAGGGGGAGGGAGGGGCAGGTGGTGAAGAATGAAGTGGGGGAGGGAGGGGATGGTGGAGGGGAATGAAGAGGGGTTGGTACGGGGAATGGGATGGGAATGAAGAGGGGGAGGGAGGGGGTGGTGGAGTGGAATGAAGAGGGGGAGGGAGGGGGAAGGTGGAGGTGAATGAAGAGGGGGTGGTACGGGGAAGGGGAGGGGAATGAAGAGGGGAGGGAGGGGGTGGTGGAGTGGAATGAAGAGGGGGATGGAGGGGGCTGTGGATGGGAATGAAGAGGGGGAGGGAGGTGGAGGTGGAGGGAGGGCATGGTGCATGGGAATGAAGAGGGGGAGGGAGGGGGTTGTGGAGTGGACTGAAGTAGGGAGGGAGGGGTTGGTGGAGGGAAATGAAGAGGGGGAGGGAGGGGGTGGCGGATGGGAATGAAGAGGGGGAGGGAGGGGTTTGTGGAGTGGACTGAAGTAGGGAAGGAGGAGTTGGTGGAGGGAAATGTAGAGGGGGAGGGGAATGAAGACGGGGAGGGATGAGGGGGTATGTGGGAATGAAGAGGGGGAGGGAGGCGCATTTGCAAGTTTGGGGTCGTGGAGGGGAATGAATATGGGGAGGGAAGGGGTGGTGGAGGAGAATGAAGAGGGGGAGGGAGGGGGATTTGGATGGGAATGAAGAGGGGGAGGGAGGGGTTGGTTGAGGGGAATGAAGAGGGGGAGGGAGGGGTGGAGGAAGGGAATGGAGAGGGGAGGAGGTGGATGGGAATGAAGAGAGGGAGGGAGGGGGTGGTGGAGGGGGATGTAGAGGGGGAGGGAGCGGGTGGTGGATGGGAATGAAGAGGGGGAGGGAGGGGGTTGTGGAGTGGACTGAAGTAGGGAGGGAGGGGTGGTGGAGGGGAATGAAGAGGGGGAGGGAGGGGGAGGTGGATCGGCATGATGGGGAGGGAGGGGGAGGTGGCTGGGAATGAAGATGGGGAGCGAGGGGGAGGTGGACGGGAATGAAGAGGAGGAGGGTGGGGTGGTGGAGGGGAATGAAGAGGGGTGGGAGGGGGTGGTGGAGGGGGATGAAGAGGGAGGGGGAGGTGGATGGGAATGAAGAGGGGGTGGGAGGGGGGTGGTGGAGGGGGATGTAGAGGGGGAGGGAGGGGGTGGTGGATGGGAATGAAGAGGGGGAGGGAGGGGGTGGTGGATGGGAATGAAGAGGGGGTGGGAGGGCATGGTGGATGGGAATGAAGAGGGGGAAGGAGGGGGTTGTGGAGTGGACTGAAGTAGGGAGGGAAAGGTTGGTGGAGGGAAATGAAGAGGGGGAGGGGAATGAAGACGGGGAGGGATGGGGTGGTATGTGGAATGAAGAGGGGGAGGGAGGGGCAGTTGGAGGTTTGGGGTCGTGGAGGGGAATGATGAGGTGGAGGGGGAGGGGAATGAAGAGGTGTAGGGAGGGGGTGATGGATGGGAATGAAGAGGGGGAGGGAGGAGGAGGTGGAGTGGAAGGAAGAGGGGGAGGGAGGGGGTAGTTCAGTTGAATGAATATGGGGAGGGAGGGGGTAGTTGAGGGGATTGGATATGGGGAGGGAGGGGGGTAGTTGAGTGGAATGAATATGGGGAGGGAGGGGGTGGTGGAGGAGAATGAACAGGGGGAGGGAGGGGGTTGTTGAGGGGTATGAAAAGGGGGAGGGAAGGGGAGGTGGAGGAGAATGAAGAGGGGGAGGGAGGGGGATTTGGATGGGAATGAAGAGGGGGAGGGAGGAGTTGGTGGAGGGGAATGAAGAGGGGGAGGGAAGGGTGGAGGAGGGGAATAAAGAGGGGGAGGGAGAGGGAGGTGGAGGGGAATGAAGAGGGGGAGGGAGGTGGTGGTGGAGGGGAATGAGAGGGGGAGGGAGGGGGGAGGTGGATGGGAATGAAGACGGGGAGGGAGGGGGAGGCGGATGGGAATGAATAGGGGGAGGGAGTGGGAGTTGGATGGCAATGTAAAGGGGGGAGGGTCGGGGAGGTGGATAGGAATGAAGAGGGGGAGGGAGGGGTGTTGGAGGGGAATGAAGAGGGGGAGGGAGGGGGTGGTGGATGGGAATGAAGAGGGGGAGGGAGGGGGTTGTTGAGTGGAATGAAGAGGGGGGACGGAGGGGTTGGTGGAGGGGAATGAAGAAGGGAGGAGGGGAGGGACGGGGTGGTATGTGGGAATATAGAGGGGGAGGGATGGGGAGGTGGAGGGTGGGGGTGGTGGAGGCGAATGATGAGAGGGAGGGAAGGGTTGTTGAGGGGAAAGTAGAGGGGGTTAGGAGGGGGAGGAGAATGAAGAGGGGAAGGGAGGGGGTGGTTGAGGGGAATGAAGAGGGGAGGGAGGGGGATGTGGAGGAGAATGAAGAGGTGAAAGGGGGGTGGTTGAGGGGAATGAAGAGGGGAGGGAGGGGGATGTGGAGGAGAATGAAGAGGGGGAGGGAGGGGGGTGGTGGAGGAGAATGAACAGGGGTTGGTTGGGGGTAGTTGAGGGTTAATAAAGAGGGGGAGGGAGGGGGTTGTGGAGTGGAATGAAGAGGGGGAAGGAGGGGTTGGTGGAGGGGAATGAAGAGGGCGGTAAGGGACGCGGTGGTATGTGGGAATGAAAAGGGGGTGGGATGGGGAGGTGGAGGGAAATGAAGAGGGGGAGGGTGCGGGTGGTGGAGGGGAATGATGAGGGGCATGGAGGGGTAGTTGCGGGGAAGTAGAGGGGGAGGGAGGGGGAGAGAGAGGGGAATGAAGAGGGGGATGGAGGGGGAGTAGGATGGGAATGAAGATGGGGAGTGAGGGGGAGGTGGAGGGGAATGAACAGGGGAGGGAGGGGGTGGCGGAGGAGAATGAACATGGGGAGGTAGGGGGAGGTGGAGGAGAATGAAGAGTGGGAGGGAGGGGGAGGTGAATGGGAATGAAGAGGGGAAGGGAGGGGTTGGTGGAGGGGGAATGAAGAGTGGGAGGAAGGGAGTGGTTGATGGGAATGAAGAGGGGGAGGGAGGAGGAGGTGGAGTGGAAGGAAGAGGGGAGGGAGGGGGAGGAGGAGGGGAATGAAGAAGGGGAGGGAGGGGTTGGTGGAGGGGAATGAAGAGTGGGAGGAAGGGTGTGGTGGATGGGACTGAGGAGGGGGAGTGAGGTGGAGGTGGATTTGAATGAAGAGGGGGAGGGAGGGGGAGGTGGACGGGAATGAAGAGGGGGAGGGATGGGGAGTTTGAGGGGAATGAAGAGGGGGAGGGAGGGGGAGGGAGGGGGAGGTTGAGGGGGAGCGAGGGTGTGGTGGAGGAGAATGAAGAGGGGGAGGGAGGGGGTGTTTGAGGGAAATGAAGAGGGGGAGGGAGGGGATGGTGGAGTGGTATGAAGAGGGGGTGGGTGGGGGTGGTGGAGGGGAATGAAGAGGGGAGGGAGGGGATGGTGGAGGGAATGAAGAGGGGAGGGAGGGGGAGATGAATGCGACTGAAGATGGCGAGGGAGGGGGAGGTAGAGGGGGAGCGAGGGTGTGGTGGAGGAGAATGAAGAGGGGGAGGGAGGGGATGGTGGAGTGGTATGAAGAGGGGGTGGGTGGGGGTGCTGGAGGTGAATCAAGAGGGGGAGGGAGGGGATGGTGGAGGGGAATGAAGAGGGGAGTGAGGGGGAGGTGGAGGTGAATGAAGAGGGGGAGGGAGGGGATGGTGGAGGGGAATGAAGAGGGGAGGGAGGGGGAGATGGATGGGACTGAAGATGGCGAGGGAGGGGAGGTAGAGGGGGAGCGAGAGTGTGGTGGAGGAGAATGAAGAGGGGGAGGGAGGGGGTGTTTGAGGGGAATGAAGAGGGGGAGGGTGGGGGAGGGAGGGGGAGGTTTAGGGAAATGAAGAGTGAGAGGGAGGGGTGGTGGAGGGGAATTAAGATGGGGAGGGAGGGGGTGGTGGATGGGAATGAAGATGGGGAGGGAGGGGGATGTGAATATGAATGAAGAGAGGGAGGGAGGGGGTGGTGGAGGGGAATGAAGAGGGGGAGGGAGGTGGAGGTGGATGGGCATGAAGATGGGGAGGGAGGGGGAGGTGGCTGGGAATGAAGATGGGGAGGGAGGGGGAGGTGAATGGGAATGAAGAGCGGGATGGAGTGGGTGGTGGAGGGGAATGAAGAGGGGGAGGGAGGGGGAGGTGGATGGGAATGAAGAGGGGGAGGGAGGGGGAGGTGGATGGGCATGAAGATGGGGAGGGAGGGGGAGGTGAATGGGAATGAAGAGGGGGAGGGAGGGGTGGTGGAGGGGAATGAAGAGGGGGAGGGAGGGGGATGTGGATGGGAATGAAGAGGGGGAGGGAGGTGGTGGTGGAGGGGAATGAAGAGGGGGAGGAAGGGGTAGGTGGTTGGGAATGAAGAGGGGGAGGGAGGGGGTGGTGGAGGGGAATGAAGAGGGGGAGGGAGGTGGAGGTGGATGGGCATGAAGATGGGGAGGGAGGGGGAGGTGAATGGGAATGAAGAGGGGGAGGGAGGGGTGATGGAGAGGAATGAAGAAGGGGAGGGTGGGAGGAGGATGGGAATGAAAAGGGGAGGGAGGGGGTTGTGGAGGGGGATGAAGAGGGGGAGGGAGGGGGCGGTGGAGGGGAATGAAGAGGGGGAGGGAGGGGGAGGTGGATGGGAATGAAGAGGGGGAGGGAGGGGGTGATGGAGGGGAATGAAGAGGGGGAGGGAGGTGGAGGTGGATGGGCATGAAGATGGGGAGGGAGGGGGAGGTGGCTGGGAATGAAAATGGGGAGGGAGGGGGAGGTGAATGGGAATGAAGAGCGGGATGGAGGGGGTGGCGGAGGGGAATGAAGAGGGGGTGGGAGGGGGAGGTGGATGGGAATGAAGAGGGGGAGGGAGGGGGTGGTGGAGGGGAATGAAGAGGGGGAGGGAGGGGGAGGTGGATGGGAATGAAGAGGGGGAGGGAGGGGGTGGTGGAGGGGAATGAAGAGGGGGAGGGAGGGGGTGGTGGAGGGGAATGAAGAGGGGGAGGGAGGTGGAGGTGGATGGGCATGAAGATGGGGAGGGAGGGGGAGGTGAATGGGAATGAAGAGGGGGAGGGAGGGGTGGTGGAGGGGAATGAAGATGGGGAGGTTGGGAGGAGGATGGGAATGAAAAGTGGGAGGGAGGGGGTTGTGGAGGGGGATGAAGTAGGGAGGGAGGGGGTAGTTGAGGGGAATGAATATGGGGAGGGAAGGGGTGGTGGAGGAGAATGAAGAGGGGGAGGGAGGGGGTAGTTGAGGGGAATGAACTGGGGAGGGAGGGGGAGGTGGAGGTGAATGAAGAGGGGGAGGGAGGGGATGGTGGAGGGGAATGAAGAGGGGAGGGAGGGGGAGATGGATGGGACTGAAGATGGCGAGGGAGGGGGAGGTAGAGGGGGAGCGAGAGTGTGGTGGAGGAGAATGAAGAGGGGGAGGGAGGGGGTGTTTGAGGGGAATGAAGAGTGAGAGGGAGGGGTGGTGGAGGGGAATTAAGATGGGGAGGGAGGGGGTGGTGGATGGGAATGAAGATGGGGAGGGAGGGGGATGTGGATGGGAATGAAGAGAGGGAGGCAGGGGGTGGTGGAGGGGAATGAAGAGGGGGAGGGAGGTGGAGGTGGATGGGCATGAAGATGGGGAGGGAGGGGGAGGTGGATGGGAATGAAGAGGGGGAGGGAGGGGGTGGTGGAGGGGAATGAAGAGGGGGAGGGAGGTGGAGGTGGATGGGCATGAAGATGGGGAGGGAGGGGGAGGTGGCTGGGAATGAAGATGGGGAGGGAGGGGGAGGTGAATGGGAATGAAGAGCGGGATGGAGGGGGTGGTGGAGGGGAATGAAGAGGGGAGGGAGGGGGAGGTGGATGGGAATGAAGAGGGGGAGGGAGGGGGAGGTGGATGGGCATGAAGATGGGGAGGGAGGGGGAGGTGAATGTGAATGAAGAGGGGGAGGGAGGGGTTGTGGAGGGGAATGAAGAGGAGGAGGGAGGGGGATATGGATGGGAATGAAGAGGGGGAGGGAGGTGGTGGTGGAGGGGAATGAAGAGGGGGAGGAAGGGGTAGGTGGATGGGAATGAAGAGGGGGAGGGAGGGGGTGGTGGAGGGGAATGAAGAGGGGGAGGGAGGTGGAGGTGGATGGGCATGAAGATGGGGAGGGAGGGGGAGGTGAATGGGAATGAAGAGGGGGAGGGAGGGGTGGTGGAGAGGAATGAAGAAGGGGAGGGTGGGAGGAGGATGGGAATGAAAAGGGGAGGGAGGGGGTTGTGGAGGGGGATGAAGAGGGGGAGGGAGGGGGTGGTGGAGGGGAATGAAGAGGGGGAGGGAGGGGGAGGTGGATGGGAATGAAGAGGGGGAGGTAGGGGGTGATGGAGGGGAATGAAGAGGGGGACGGAGGTGGAGGTGGATGGGCATGAAGATGGGGAGGGAGGGAGAGGTGGCTGG
This sequence comes from Heterodontus francisci, assembly GCF_036365525.1. Taxonomy (NCBI): domain Eukaryota; kingdom Metazoa; phylum Chordata; class Chondrichthyes; order Heterodontiformes; family Heterodontidae; genus Heterodontus; species Heterodontus francisci. Next base: position 1,055,784 of record NW_027140940.1, read on the forward strand.
GAATGAAAATGGGGAGGGAGGGGGAGGTGAATGGGAATGAAGAGCGGGATGGAGGGGGTGGTGGAGGGGAATGAAGAGGGGGAGGGAGGGGGAGGTGGATGGGAATGAAGAGGGGGAGGGAAGGGGAGGTGGATGGGCATGAAGATGGGGAGGGAGAGGGAGGTGAAAGGGAATGAAGAGGGGGAGGGAGGGGTGGTGGAGGAGAATGAAGAGGGGGAGGGAGGGGGAGGTGGATGGGAATGAAGAGGGGAGGGAGGGGGTGGTGGAGGGGAATGAAGAGGGGGAGGGAGGGGGAGGTGGATGGGAATGAAGAGGGGGAGGGAGGGGGTGGTGGAGGGGAATGAAGAGGGGGAGGGAGGTGGAGGTGGATGGGCATGAAGATGGGGAGGGAGGGGGAGGTGAATGGGAATGAAGAGGGGGAGGGAGGGGTGGTGGAGGGGAATGAAGAAGGGGAGGTTGGGAGGAGGATGGGAATGAAAAGGGGGAGGGAGGGGGTTGTGGAGGGGGATGAAGTAGGGAGGGAGGGGATAGTTGAGGGGAATGAATATGGGGAGGGAAGGGGTGGTGGAGGGGAATGAACTGGGGGAGGTAGGGGGAGGTGGAGGGGAATGAAGAGGGGGATGGAGGTGGTGGTGGAGGGGAATGAAAGGGGGAGAGAGGGGCAGGTGGATGGGAATGAAGACGGGGAGGGAGGGGGAGGTGGATGGGAATGAAGAGTGGGAGGGAGGGGGTGGTGGAGTGGAATGAAGAGGGGGAGGGAGGGGTTGGTGGAGGGGAATGAAGAAGGGAGGGTGGGGGAGGGGGAGGGGAATGAAGAGGGGGAGGGACGGGGTGGTATGTGGGAATATAGAGGAGGAGGGAGGGGGAGGTGGAGGGGAATGAAGAGGGGGAGGGTGGGGGTGGTGGAGGCGAATGATGAGGGGGAGAGAGGGGTTGTTGAGGGGAAAGTAGAGGGGGAGGGAGGGGGAGGGGGAGGAGAATGAAGAGGGGGAGGGAGGGGGCGTTGGATGGGAATGAAGAGGGGGAGGGAGGAGGATGTGGAGGGGAATGAAGAGGGGGGAGGTGGAAGAGATTGAAGAGGGGAGGGAGGGTGTGGTGGAGGGGAATGAAGAGGGGGAGGGAGGGGGTGGGGGAGGGGAATGAAGAGGGGATGGAGGGGGTGGTGGAGGGGAATGAAGAGGGGGAGTGATCGGGAGGTGGAGGGGAATGACGAGGGGGAGGGAGGGGGAAGTGGAGGGGAATGAAGAGGGGGAGGGAGGGGTAGGTGGAGGGGAATGAAGAGGGGGAGGGAGGGGTTGATGGAGGAGAATGATGAGGGGGAGGGAGGGGGTGGTGGAGGGCAATGAAGAGGGGTAGGGAGGGGGTGGTGGAAGGCAATGAAGAGGGGGAGGGAGGGGATGGTGGAGGGGAATGAAGTGGGGGAGGGAGGGGGAGGTGGAGGGGAATGAAGAGGGGGAGGGAGGCAGTGGTGAACGGGAATGACGGGGGGGAGGGAGGGGGAGGTGGAGGGGAATGAAGAGGGGGAGGGTGGGGGTGGTGGAGGCGAATGATGAGGGTGAGAGAGGGGTTGTTGAGGGGAAAGTAGAGGGGGAGGGAGGGGAGGGGGAGGAGAATGAAGAGGGGGAGGGAGGGGGCGGTGGATGGGAATGAAGAGGGGGAGGGAGGAGGATGTGGAGGGGAATGAAGAGGGGGGGAGGTGGAAGAGATTAAAGAGGGGAGGGAGGGTGTGGTGGAGGGGAATGCAGAGGGGGATGTGGAGGGGAATGAAGAGGGGGAGTGATCGGGAGGTGGAGGGGAATGAAGAGGCGGAGGGATGGGTGGTGGAGGAGAAGGAAGAGGGGGAGGGAGGGCGTGGTGGAGGGGAATGAAGTGGGAGAGGGAGGGTGTGTTGTAGAGGAATGAAGAGGGGAGGGAAGTGTAGGTGGAGGGGAATGAAGAGGGGGAGGGATGGGTTGGTGGAGGAGAATGATGAGGGGGAGGGAGGGGGTGGTGGAGTGGAATGAAGAGGGGGAGGGAGGGGTTGGTGGAGGGGAATGAAGAAGGGAGGGAGGGGGAGGGGGAGGGGAATTAAGAGAGGTAGGGACGGGGTGGTATGTGGGAATATAGAGGAGGAGGGAGGGGGAGGTGGAGGGGAATGAAGAGGGGGAGGGTGGGGGTGGTGGAGGCGAATGATGAGGGGGAGACAGGGGTTGTTGAGGGGAAAGTAGAGGGGGAGGAAGGGGGAGGGGGAGGAGAATGAAGAGGGGGAGGGAGGGGGCGGTGGATGGGAATGAAGAGGGGGAGGGAGGAGGATGTGGAGGGGAATGAAGAGGGGGGGAGGTGGAAGTGATTGAAGAGGGGAGGGAGGGTGTGGTGGAGGGGAATGAAGAGGGGGAGGGAGGGTGTGGGGGAGGGGAATGAAGAGGGGATGGAGGGTGTGGTGGAGGGGAATGAAGAGGGGGAGTGATCGGGAGGTGGAGGGGAATGACGAGGGGGAGGGAGGGGGAAGTGGAGGGGAATTAAGAGGGGGAGTGATCGGGAGGTGGAGGGGAATGAAGAGGCGGAGGGATGTGTGGTGGAGGAGAAGGAAGAGGGGAGGGAGGGGGTGGTGGAGGGGAATGAAGTGGGGGAGGGAGGGTGTGGTGTCGAGGAATGAATGAGGGGAGGAGTCGGTGGGTAGGTGGAGGGGAATGAAGAGGGCGAGGGAGGAGTTGATGGAGGAGAATGATGAGGGGGAGGGAGGGGGTGGTGGAGGGCAACGAAGAGGGGTAGGGAGGGGGTGGTGGAAGGCAATGAAGAGGGGGAGGGAGGGGATGGTGGAGGGGAATGAAGTGGGGGAGGGAGGGGGAGTTGGAGGGGAATGAAGAGGGGGAGGGAGGCAGTGGTGAACGGGAATGACGGGGGGAGGGAGGGGGAGGTGGATGGGAATGAAGAGGGGGAGGGAGGGGGAGGTGGATGGGCATGAAGATGGGGAGGGAGGGGGAGGTGAATGGGAACGAAGAGGGGGAGGGAGGGGTGGTGGAGGGGAATGAAGAGGGGGAGGGAGGGGGATGTGGATGGGAATGAAGAGGGGGAGGGAGGTGGTGGTGGAGGGGAATGAAGAGGGGGAGGAAGGGGTAGGTGGTTGGGAATGAAGAGGGGGAGGGAGGGGGTGGTGGCGGGGAATGAAGAGGGGGAGGGAGGTGGAGGTGGATGGGCATGAAGATGGGGAGGGAGGGGGAGGTGAATGGGAATGAAGAGGGGGAGGGAGGGGTGATGGAGAGGAATGAAGAAGGGGAGGGTGGGAGGAGGATGGGAATGAAAAGGGGAGGGAGGGGGTTGTGGAGGGGGATGAAGAGGGGGAGGGAGGGGGCGGTGGAGGGGAATGAAGAGGGGGAGGGAGGGGGAGGTGGATGGGAATGAAGAGGGGGAGGGAGGGGGTGATGGAGGGGAATGAAGAGGGGGAGGGAGGTGGAGGTGGATGGGCATGAAGATGGGGAGGGAGGGGGAGGTGGCTGGGAATGAAAATGGGGAGGGAGGGGGAGGTGAATGGGAATGAAGAGCGGGATGGAGGGGGTGGCGGAGGGGAATGAAGAGGGGGTGGGAGGGGGAGGTGGATGGGAATGAAGAGGGGGAGGGAAGGGGAGGTGGATGGGCATGAAGATGGGGAGGGAGAGGGAGGTGAAAGGGAATGAAGAGGGGGAGGGAGGGGTGGTGGAGGAGAATGAAGAGGGGGAGGGAGGGGGAGGTGGATGGGAATGAAGAGGGGGAGGGAGGGGGTGGTGGAGGGGAATGAAGAGGGGGAGGGAGGGGGAGGTGGATGGGAATGAAGAGGGGGAGGGAGGGGGTGGTGGAGGGGAATGAAGAGGGGGAGGGAGGTGGAGGTGGATGGGCATGAAGATGGGGAGGGAGGGGGAGGTGAATGGGAATGAAGAGGGGGAGGGAGGGGTGGTGGAGGGGAATGAAGATGGGGAGGTTGGGAGGAGGATGGGAATGAAAAGTGGGAGGGAGGGGGTTGTGGAGGGGGATGAAGTAGGGAGGGAGGGGGTAGTTGAGGGGAATGAATATGGGGAGGGAAGGGGTGGTGGAGGAGAATGAAGAGGGGGAGGGAGGGGGTAGTTGAGGGGAATGAACTGGGGAGGGAGGGGGAGGTGGAGGTGAATGAAGAGGGGGAGGGAGGGGATGGTGGAGGGGAATGAAGAGGGGAGGGAGGGGGAGATGGATGGGACTGAAGATGGCGAGGGAGGGGGAGGTAGAGGGGGAGCGAGAGTGTGGTGGAGGAGAATGAAGAGGGGGAGGGAGGGGGTGTTTGAGGGGAATGAAGAGTGAGAGGGAGGGGTGGTGGAGGGGAATTAAGATGGGGAGGGAGGGGGTGGTGGATGGGAATGAAGATGGGGAGGGAGGGGGATGTGGATGGGAATGAAGAGAGGGAGGCAGGGGGTGGTGGAGGGGAATGAAGAGGGGGAGGGAGGTGGAGGTGGATGGGCATGAAGATGGGGAGGGAGGGGGAGGTGGATGGGAATGAAGAGGGGGAGGGAGGGGGTGGTGGAGGGGAATGAAGAGGGGGAGGGAGGTGGAGGTGGATGGGCATGAAGATGGGGAGGGAGGGGGAGGTGGCTGGGAATGAAGATGGGGAGGAGGGGGAGGTGAATGGGAATGAAGAGCGGGATGGAGGGGGTGGTGGAGGGGAATGAAGAGGGGAGGGAGGGGGAGGTGGATGGGAATGAAGAGGGGGAGGGAGGGGGAGGTGGATGGGCATGAAGATGGGGAGGGAGGGGGAGGTGAATGTGAATGAAGAGGGGGAGGGAGGGGTTGTGGAGGGGAATGAAGAGGAGGAGGGAGGGGGATATGGATGGGAATGAAGAGGGGGAGGGAGGTGGTGGTGGAGGGGAATGAAGAGGGGGAGGAAGGGGTAGGTGGATGGGAATGAAGAGGGGGAGGGAGGGGGTGGTGGAGGGGAATGAAGAGGGGGAGGGAGGTGGAGGTGGATGGGCATGAAGATGGGGAGGGAGGGGGAGGTGAATGGGAATGAAGAGGGGGAGGGAGGGGTGGTGGAGAGGAATGAAGAAGGGGAGGGTGGGAGGAGGATGGGAATGAAAAGGGGAGGGAGGGGGTTGTGGAGGGGGATGAAGAGGGGGAGGGAGGGGGGTGGTGGAGGGGAATGAAGAGGGGGAGGGAGGGGGAGGTGGATGGGAATGAAGAGGGGGAGGTAGGGGGTGATGGAGGGGAATGAAGAGGGGGACGGAGGTGGAGGTGGATGGGCATGAAGATGGGGAGGGAGGGAGAGGTGGCTGGGAATGAAAATGGGGAGGGAGGGGGAGGTGAATGGGAATGAAGAGCGGGATGGAGGGGGTGGTGGAGGGGAATGAAGAGGGGGAGGGAGGGGGAGGTGGATGGGAATGAAGAGGGGGAGGGAAGGGGAGGTGGATGGGCATGAAGATGGGGAGGGAGAGGGAGGTGAAAGGGAATGAAGAGGGGGAGGGAGGGGTGGTGGAGGAGAATGAAGAGGGGGAGGGAGGGGGAGGTGGATGGGAATGAAGAGGGGAGGGAGGGGGTGGTGGAGGGGAATGAAGAGGGGGAGGGAGGGGGAGGTGGATGGGAATGAAGAGGGGGAGGGAGGGGGTGGTGGAGGGGAATGAAGAGGGGAGGGAGGTGGAGGTGGATGGGCATGAAGATGGGGAGGGAGGGGGAGGTGAATGGGAATGAAGAGGGGGAGGGAGGGGTGGTGGAGGGGAATGAAGAAGGGGAGGTTGGGAGGAGGATGGGAATGAAAAGGGGGAGGGAGGGGGTTGTGGAGGGGGATGAAGTAGGGAGGGAGGGGATAGTTGAGGGGAATGAATATGGGAGGGAAGGGGTGGTGGAGGGGAATGAACTGGGGGAGGTAGGGGGAGGTGGAGGGGAATGAAGAGGGGGATGGAGGTGGTGGTGGAGGGGAATGAAAGGGGGAGAGAGGGGCAGGTGGATGGGAATGAAGACGGGGAGGGAGGGGGAGGTGGATGGGAATGAAGAGTGGGAGGGAGGGGGTGGTGGAGTGGAATGAAGAGGGGGAGGGAGGGGTTGGTGGAGGGGAATGAAGAAGGGAGGGTGGGGGAGGGGGAGGGGAATGAAGAGGGGGAGGGACGGGGTGGTATGTGGGAATATAGAGGAGGAGGGAGGGGGAGGTGGAGGGGAATGAAGAGGGGGAGGGTGGGGGTGGTGGAGGCGAATGATGAGGGGGAGAGAGGGGTTGTTGAGGGGAAAGTAGAGGGGGAGGGAGGGGGAGGGGGAGGAGAATGAAGAGGGGGAGGGAGGGGGCGTTGGATGGGAATGAAGAGGGGGAGGGAGGAGGATGTGGAGGGGAATGAAGAGGGGGGAGGTGGAAGAGATTGAAGAGGGGAGGGAGGGTGTGGTGGAGGGGAATGAAGAGGGGGAGGGAGGGGGTGGGGGAGGGGAATGAAGAGGGGATGGAGGGGGGTGGTGGAGGGGAATGAAGAGGGGGAGTGATCGGGAGGTGGAGGGGAATGACGAGGGGGAGGGAGGGGGAAGTGGAGGGGAATGAAGAGGGGGAGGGAGGGGTAGGTGGAGGGGAATGAAGAGGGGGAGGGAGGGGTTGATGGAGGAGAATGATGAGGGGGAGGGAGGGGGTGGTGGAGGGCAATGAAGAGGGGTAGGGAGGGGGTGGTGGAAGGCAATGAAGAGGGGGAGGGAGGGGATGGTGGAGGGGAATGAAGTGGGGGAGGGAGGGGGAGGTGGAGGGGAATGAAGAGGGGGAGGGAGGCAGTGGTGAACGGGAATGACGGGGGGGAGGGAGGGGGAGGTGGAGGGGAATGAAGAGGGGGAGGGTGGGGGTGGTGGAGGCGAATGATGAGGGTGAGAGAGGGGTTGTTGAGGGGAAAGTAGAGGGGGAGGGAGGGGAGGGGGAGGAGAATGAAGAGGGGGAGGGAGGGGGCGGTGGATGGGAATGAAGAGGGGGAGGGAGGAGGATGTGGAGGGGAATGAAGAGGGGGGGAGGTGGAAGAGATTAAAGAGGGGAGGGAGGGTGTGGTGGAGGGGAATGCAGAGGGGGATGTGGAGGGGAATGAAGAGGGGGAGTGATCGGGAGGTGGAGGGGAATGAAGAGGCGGAGGGATGGGTGGTGGAGGAGAAGGAAGAGGGGGAGGGAGGGCGTGGTGGAGGGGAATGAAGTGGGAGAGGGAGGGTGTGTTGTAGAGGAATGAAGAGGGGAGGGAAGTGTAGGTGGAGGGGAATGAAGAGGGGGAGGGATGGGTTGGTGGAGGAGAATGATGAGGGGGAGGGAGGGGGTGGTGGAGTGGAATGAAGAGGGGGAGGGAGGGGTTGGTGGAGGGGAATGAAGAAGGGAGGGAGGGGGAGGGGGAGGGGAATTAAGAGAGGTAGGGACGGGGTGGTATGTGGGAATATAGAGGAGGAGGGAGGGGGAGGTGGAGGGGAATGAAGAGGGGGAGGGTGGGGGTGGTGGAGGCGAATGATGAGGGGGAGACAGGGGTTGTTGAGGGGAAAGTAGAGGGGGAGGAAGGGGGAGGGGGAGGAGAATGAAGAGGGGGAGGGAGGGGGCGGTGGATGGGAATGAAGAGGGGGAGGGAGGAGGATGTGGAGGGGAATGAAGAGGGGGGGAGGTGGAAGTGATTGAAGAGGGGAGGGAGGGTGTGGTGGAGGGGAATGAAGAGGGGGAGGGAGGGTGTGGGGGAGGGGAATGAAGAGGGGATGGAGGGTGTGGTGGAGGGGAATGAAGAGGGGGAGTGATCGGGAGGTGGAGGGGAATGACGAGGGGGAGGGAGGGGGAAGTGGAGGGGAATTAAGAGGGGGAGTGATCGGGAGGTGGAGGGGAATGAAGAGGCGGAGGGATGTGTGGTGGAGGAGAAGGAAGAGGGGGAGGGAGGGGGTGGTGGAGGGGAATGAAGTGGGGGAGGGAGGGTGTGGTGTCGAGGAATGAAGAGGGGGAGGGATGGGTAGGTGGAGGGGAATGAAGAGGGCGAGGGAGGAGTTGATGGAGGAGAATGATGAGGGGGAGGGAGGGGGTGGTGGAGGGCAACGAAGAGGGGTAGGGAGGGGGTGGTGGAAGGCAATGAAGAGGGGGAGGGAGGGGATGGTGGAGGGGAATGAAGTGGGGGAGGGAGGGGGAGTTGGAGGGGAATGAAGAGGGGGAGGGAGGCAGTGGTGAACGGGAATGACGGGGGGGAGGGAGGGGGAGGTGGAGGGGAATGAAGAGGGGGAGGGAGGGGTGGTGAAGGGGTGGTGGAGGGGAATGAAGAGGGGAGGGAGGGGGAGGTGGATGGAATGAAGATGGGGAGGGAGGGGGAGGTGGATTATAATGAATAGGGGGAGGGAGGGGGCGTTGGATGGCAATGAAGAGGGGGAGGGAGAGGTTGATGGAGGGGAATGAAGAGGGGAGGGAGGGGGAGGTGGATGGGAATGAAGATGGGGAGGGAGGGGGAGGTGGATGGAATGAAGATGGGGAGGGAGGGGAGGTGGATGGAATGAAGATGGGGAGGGAGGGGGAGGTGGATGAAATGAAGATGGGGAGGGAGGGGGAGGTGATTGGGAATGAAAAGGGGGAGGGAGGGGGTTGTGGAGGGGAATAAAGAGGGGGAGGGAGGGGTGGTGGAGGTGTGGTGGAGGGGAATGAAGAGGGGGACGGAGGGGGTGGTGAAGGGGAAAGAAGAGGCGGAGGGAGGAGGAGGTGGAAGGGAATGAAGAGGGGGAGTGAGGGGGTGGTGGAGGAGAATGAAGAGGGGGAGGGAGGGGTTGGTGGATGGGAATGAAGATGGGGAGGGAGGGGCTGGTGGAGGGGAATGAAGAGGGGGAGGGAGGGGTTGGTGGATGGGAATGAAGATGGGGAGGCAGGGGGAGGTGGATTATAATGAATAGGGGGAGGGAGGGGGAGTTGGATGGCAATGAAGAGGGGAGGGAGAGGTTGGTGGAGGGGAATGAAGAAGGGGAGGGAGGGGGTGGTGGAGTAGAATGAAGAGTGGGAGGGAGTGGGTGGTGGATGGGAATGAAGAGGGGGAGGGAGGGGGTTGTGGAGTGGAATGAAGAGGGGGAGGGAGGGGTTGGTGGAGGGGAATGAAGAGGGGGAGGGAGGGGTTGGTGGATGGGAATGAAGATGGGGAGGGAGGGGGAGGTGGATTATAATGAATAGGGGGAGGGAGGGGGAGTTGGATGGCAATGAAGAGGGGAGGGAGAGGTTGGTGGAGGGGAATGAAGAAGGGGAGGGAGGGGGTGGTGGAGTAGAATGAAGAGTGGGAGGGAGGGGGTTGTGGAGGGGAATAAAGAGGGGGAGGTAGGGGGAGGGGGAGGGACGGGGTGGCATGTGGGAATGAAGAGGGGGAGTGAGGGGGAGGTGGAGGGGAGGGAGGGGGGAGATGGATGGGAATGAATATGGGGAGGGAGGTGGAGGGGAATGAGCAGCGCGAGGAAGGGGGTGGTTGAGGGGAATGAAGAGAGGGAGGGAGGGGGAGGTGGCGGAGAATATAGAGGAGGAGGGTGGGGGAGGTGGATGGGACTGAAGAGTGGGAGGGAGGGGATGGTGGAGGGGAATGAAGAGGGGGATGGAAGGGTGGTATAGGGGAATTAAGAGGGGAGGGATGGGTGGTAGAGGGGAATGAAAAGGGGGAGGGAGGCGGAAGTGGTGAAGAATGAAGACGGGGATGGAGGGGTTGGTGGATAGGAATGAAGAGGGGGAAGGATGGGAAATGGAAAGGAATTAAGAGGGGGATGTGGATGAGGATGAAAAGGGGGAGGGAGGGGATGGTGGAGGGGAAAGAAGAGGGAGAGGGACGGGGAGGTGGAGGGGAATGAAGAGGGGAAGGAAGGGGGTGGTGAGGGGAATGAAGCGAGGGAGGGGTGGTGGTGGAGGGGAGCGAAGAGGGGGTTGGAGGGGGAGGTGGTGAAGAATGAAGAGAGGGAGGGAGGGGGTGTCGGAGGGGAATGAAGAGGGGGAGGGAGGGGGAGGTGGATGGGAATGAAGAGGGGGGGGAGGGGGAAGTGGATGGGAATAAAGAAGGGGTGGGAGGGGGTGGTGGAGTGGAAGGAAGACTGGGAGGGATGGGGAGGGGAATGAAGAGGGGGAGGGAGGGGGTTGTGGAGTGAAATGAAGAGGGGGAGGGAGGGGTTGGTGGAGGGGAACGAAGAGGGGGAGGGAGGGGGAGGGACGGGGTGGTATGCGGGAATGAATAGGGGGAGTGAGGGGAATGAAGAGGGGGAGGGTGGGGTCGTTGGTGGGGAAAGTAGAGGGGGAGGGAGGGGAGGGGAATGAAGAGGGGTAGTGAGGGGGAGATGGATGGGAATGAACAGGGGAAGGGAGGGGGAGGTGGAGTGGAATGAAGAGGGGAGGGAGGGGGAGCTGGAGGGGAATTAAGAGGACGAGGGAGGGGGAGGTGGAGCGGAATGAAAAGGGGGAGGCAGAAGGAGGTGGAGGGGAATGAAGACGGGGAGGGAGGGGGTGGTTGAGGGGAATATAGAGGGGGAGGGATGTGGTGGTGGAGCGGAATGAAGAGGGGGAGGGAGGGTTTAGTGGAGGGGAATGAAGAGGGGGAGGGAGGGGGTGCTGGACGGGAATGAAGAGGGGGAGGGAGGGGGTGGTTGAGGGGAATTAAGAGAAGGAGGGAGGGGGAGGTGGAGGGGGATGTGGAGGGGAATGAAGAGGGAGAGGGAGGGGAAGGGGAAGGGAATGAAGAGGGGGAGGGAGGGGTTGGAGGAGTGGAATGCAGAGGGGGAGGGAGGGGGTTGTGTAGGGGAATGAAGAGGGGGAGGGAGGGGGTGGGGGAGTGGAATGAAGAGGGGGTGGGAGGGGGCGGTGGAGTGGAATGAATTGTGTGAGGGAGGGAGAGGGAGGGGGTGGTGGATGGGAATGAAGAGGGGGAGGGAGGCGGATGTTTAGGGGAATGAAGAGGGGGAGGGAGGGGGTGGTGGAGTGTAATGAAGAGGGGGAGGGAGAGTTTGTTGGAGGGGAATGAAGAGGGGAGGGAGGGGTAGGTGGAGGGGAATGAAGAGGTGTCGGGAGGAGGAGGAGAGGTGAATGAAGAGGGGGAGGGAAGGGGAGGTGTTGACGAATGAAGAGGGGGAGGGAGAGGATGGTGGAGGGGATTGAATAGGGGGAGGGGGGTGGAGTGGAATGAAGAGGGAAGGGAGGGGGTGGAACAGGGGAATGAAGAGGGGGAGGGAGGGGGAGGTGGTGAAGAATGAAGAGGGGGAGGGAGGGGGTGGTGGAGGGGAATGAAGAGGGGTGGGAGGGGGTGGTGGAGGGGAATGAAGAGGCGGAGGGAGGGGATGGCGGATGGGAATGATGAGGGGGAGGGATGGGGACGTGGAGTGGAATGAAGAGGGGAGGGAGGGGTTGGTGGATGGGAATGAAGAGGGTGAGGGAGGGGGATGTGGTGTGGAATGAAGAGGGGGAGGGAGGGGTTTGTGTATAGGAATCAAGAGGGGGAAGGACGGGGAGTTGGAGGGGAATTAAGAGGGGAAGGAGGGGGTGGAGGAGGGCAATGAAGAGGGGGAAGGAGGGGGAGGTGGAGGGGAATGAAGAGGGGGAGGGAGGGGATGGTGGAGTGGAATGAAGAGGGGGTGGAAGGGGGTGGTGGAGTGGAATTAAGAGGGGGAGGGAGGGCGTGGTGGAGTGGAATGAAGTGGGGGAGGGAGGGGGTGGTGGAGGGGAATGAAGAGGGGGAGGGAGGGGATGTGGAGGGGAATGAAGAGGGAGAGGGAGGGGAAGGGGGAAGGGAATGTAGAGGGGGTGGGAGGGGATGGTGGAGGGGAAAGAAGAGGGAGAGGGACGGGGAGGTGGAGCTGAATGAAGAGGGGGAGGGAGCGGGTGGTTGAGGGGAATGAAGAGTGGGAGGGACCGGGAAATGGAGGAGAATGAAGAGGGGGAGGGAGGGGTTGGTGGAGGGGAATGAAGAGAGGGAGGGGTGGTGGTGGAGGGGAGCGAAGAGGGGGTGGGAGGGGGAGGTGGTAAAGAATGAAGAGAGTTAGGGAGGGGGTTTCGGAGGGGAATGAAGAGTGGGAGGGAGGGGTTGGTGGATGGGAATGAAGAGGGGGAGGGAGGGGGAGGTGGAGGGGAATTAAAAGGGGAAGGAGGGGGAGGTGGAGGGCAATGATGAGGGGGAAGGAGGGGGAGGTGGAGGTAGGGGATGGTGGAATGGAATGAAGAGGGGGTGGAAGAGGGTGGTGGAGGGGAATAAAGAGGGGGTGGGTGCGGGTGTTGGAGGTGAATGAAGAGGGGGTGGGAGGGGGTGGTGGAGGGGAATGAAGAGGGAGAGGGAGGGGAAGGGGGAAGGGAATGAAGAGGGGAAGGTAGGGGCTGGTGGCGGGGAATGCAGAGGGGGAGGGAGGGGTTTGTGGAGGGGAATGAAGAGCGGGAGGGAGGGGGATGTGGAGTGGAATGAAGAGGGGGTGGGAGGGGGAGGTGGAGTGGAATGAATTGTGTGAGGGAGGGAGAGGGAGGGGGTGGTGGATGGGAATGAAGAGGGGGAGGGAGGGGGTGGGGTTGGAGGAGTGGAATGAAGAGGGGGAGGGATGGGGTGGTGGAGTGTAATGAAGAGGGGGAGGGAGGGGGTGGTGGAGGGGAATGAAGATTGGGAGGTTGATTGGAATGAAGAGTGGGATGGAGGGGGATGTGGAGGGGAATGAAGAGTAAGAGGGAGGGGTAGGGGGAAGGGAATGAAGAGGGGGAGGGAGGGGTTGGTGGAGTGGAATGCAGAGGGGGAAGGAGGGGGTTGTGAGGGGAATGAAGAGGGGGAGGGAGGGGGTGGTGGAGTGGAATGAAGAGGGGGTGGGAGGGGGAGGTGGAGTGGAATGAATTGTGTGAGGGAGGGAGAGGGAGGGGCTGGTGGATGGGAATGAAGAGGGGGAGGGAGGCGGATGTTTAGGGGAATGAAGATGGGGAGGGAGGGGGTGGTGGAGTGTAATGAAGAGGGGGAGGGAGAGTTTGTTGGAGGGGAATGAAGAGGGGAGGGAGGGGTAGTTGGAGGGGAATGAAGAGGTGTCGGGAGGAGGAGGGGAGGTGAATGAAGAGGGGGAGGGAAGGGGAGGTGGTGACGAATGAAGAGGGGGAGGGAGGGGATGGTGGAGGGGATTGAATAGGGGGAGGGGGGTGGAGTGGAATGAAGAGGGAAGGGAGGGGGTGGTACAGGGGAATGAAGAGGGGGAGGGAGGGGGAGGTGGTGAAGAATGAAGAGGGGGAGGGAGGGGGTGGTGGAGGGGAACGAAGAGGGGTGGGAGGGGTGGTGGAGGGGAATGAAGAGGCGGAGGGAGGGGATGGCGGATGGGAATGATGAGGGGGAGGGATGGGGACGTGGAGGGGAATGAAGAGGGGAGGGAGGGGTTGGTGGATGGGAATGAAGAGGGTGAGGGAGGGGGATGTGGTGTGGAATGAAGAGGGGGAGGGAGGGGCTGGTGCATAGGAATCAAGAGGGGGAAGGATGGGGAGGTGGAGGGGAATTAAGAGGGGAAGGAGGGGGAGGAGGAGGGCAATGAAGAGGGGGAAGGAGGGGGAGGTGGAGGGGAATGAAGAGGGGGTGGGAGGGGATGGTGGAGTGGAATGAAGAGGGGGTGGAAGGGGGTGGTGGAGTGGAATTAAGAGGGGGAGGGAGGGCGTGGTGGAGTGGAATGAAGTGGGGGAGGGAGGGGGTGGTGGAGGGGAATGAAGAGGGGGAGGGAGGGGGATGTGGAGGGGAATGAAGAGGGAGAGGGCGGGGAAGGGGGAAGGGAATGTAGAGGGGGTGGCAGGGGATGGTGGAGGGGAAAGAAGAGGGAGAGGGATGGGGAGGTGGAGCTGAATGAAGAGGGGGAGGGAGGGGGTGGTTGGGGGGAATGAAGAGTGGGAGGGACCGGGAAGTGGAGGAGATTGAAGAGGGGGAGGGAGGGGGTGGTGGAGGGGAATGAAGAGAGGGAGGGTTGGTGGTGCAGGGGAGCGAAGAGGGGGTGGGAGGGGGAGGTGGTAAAGAATGAAGAGAGTTAGGGAGGGGGTTTCGGAGGGGAATGAAGAGTGGGAGGGAGGGGTTGGTGGATGGGAATGAAGAGGGGGAGGGAGGGGGAGGTGGAGGGGAATTAAAAGGGGAAGGAGGGGGAGGTGGAGGGCAATGATGAGGGGGAAGGAGAGGGAGGTGGAGGTAGGGGATGGTGGAATGGAATGAAGAGGGGGTGGAAGAGGGTGGTGGAGGGGAATAAAGAGGGGGTGGGTGCGGGTGTTGGAGGTGAATGAAGAGGGGGAGGGAGGGGGTGGTGGAGGGGAATGAAGAGGGAGAGGGAGGGGAAGGGGGATGGGGGAAGGGAATGAAGAGGGGAAGGTAGGGGCTGGTGGCGGGGAATGCAGATGGGGAGGGAGGGGTTGTGGAGGGGAATGAAGAGGGAGGGGAAGGGGGAAGGGAATGAAGAGGGGAAGGTAGGGGCTGGTGGCGGGGAATGCAGAAGGGGAGGGAGGGGGTTGTGGAGGGGAATGAAGAGGGGGAGGGAGGGGGATGTGGAGTGGAATGAAGAGGGTGTGTGAGGGGGAGGAAGAGTGGAATGAATTGTGTGAGGGAGGGAGAGGGAGGGGGTGGTGGATGGGAATGAAGAAGGGGAGGGAGGGGGAGGGGTTGGAGGAGTGGAATGAAGAGGGGGAGGGAGGGGGTGGTGGAGTGTAATGAAGAGGGGGAGGGAGGGTTTTTTGGAGGGGAATGAAGAGGGGGAGGGAGGAGTAGGTGGAGGGGAATGAAGAGGGGTTGGGAGGAGGAGGGGAGATGAATGAAGAGGGGGAGGGAGGGGGAGGTGGTGACGAATGAAGAGGGGGAGGGAGGGGATGGTGGAGGGGATTGAATAGGGGCGGGGGGTGGAGTGGAATGTAGAGGGGTTGTAGGGGGTGGTGGAGGGGAATGAAGAGGCGGAGGGAGGGGATGGCGGATGGGAATGATGAGGTGGAGGGATGGGGACGTGGAGGGGAATGAAGAGGGGGAGGGAGGGGCAGGTGGATAGGAATGAAGAGGGGGAGGTGGAGTGGAATGAAGTGGGGGAAGGACGGGGTGGTGGATAGGAATGAAGAGGGGGAAGGATGGGGAGGTGGACGGAATTAAGAGGGGAAGGAGGGGGAGGTGGAGGGCACTGAAGAGGGGGAAGGAGGGGGAGTTAGCGAGTGGGGTTCGGGAGGTGAGTTGGGGAGTGGAGTGGGGGAGGGGAGTTGGGGAGGGGAGTTGGGGAGGGGAGTTGGGGAGGGGAGTTGGGGAGGGGAGTTGGTGAGGGGAGTCGTGGAGGGGAGTGGGGGAGGGGAGTGGGGGAGGGGAGTGGGGGAAGGGAGTGGGGGAGGGGAGTGGGGAGGGGAGTTGGGGAGGGGAGTTGGGGAGGGGAATGGTGTAGGGGAATGGTGTAGGGGAGTGAGGGAAATGATTTGGGGAGGGGAGTTGGGGTAGGGGAGTGAGGGAGGGGTGTTGTGGATGGGAGTTGCGGAGGGGAGTTGGGGAGTGTAGTGGGCTATGGGAGTTGGTGAGGGGTGTGGGTGAGGAAAGTTGGGGAGGGGAGTTGGGGAGGGGTGTGTATTAATTGAGTGGGGTAGGGGAGTGGGGGAGGGGAGTGAGGTAGGGGAGTGGGTTAGGGGAGTGGGTTTCGGGGAGTGGGTTTTGGGGAGTGGGTTTAGGGGAGTGGGTTTAGGGGAGTGGGTTTAGGGGAGTGGGGAAGGGGAGTGGGGTGGTGGAGGGCAGTGATGAGGTGGAATGAAGGGGAGTGGCCTAGGGAGTGGGGGAGGGCAGTGCCGTAGGGGAGTTGGGGAGGGCAGTGCCGTAGGGGAGTTGGGGAGGGGAGGGCAGGGAGGAGGAGAAGGGGTGTAGGGGAGGTGAGTGGGGGAGGGAAGTGAGTTAGGGGAGTGGGGTAGGGGAGTGGGATGCAGAGTAGGATAGCGGTGTTGAGTCGGGGTGCGCAGTGAGGATGTGGAGGGAAGGTAAGAGGGGGAGTGGAGTGGTGGAGGTGTGTGATTTAGGGGAGTGGGGCAGGGGAGTGCGACAGGGGAGTTGGGTAGGGGAGTTGGGTAGGGGAGCGCAGTGAGGAGGTGGAGGGAAGGGGAGAGAGGGAGGGGAGTGGGTGAGGTGAGTGGGGTAGAAGTGTTTGGTACTGGAGTGCAGTGAGAAGGTGGAGAGTATGGGTGGGGCAGGGGAGTGGGGGAGGGGAGTGGGGCAGGGGAGTGGGGCAGGGGAGTGTGGTGGAGTAGGGCACTGAGGAGGTGGAGGTAAGCGGAGTGGGGTAGGGGTGTGGGGCAGTGGAGTGCGGGAGGGGAGTGGGGCAGGGGAATGGGGCAGGGGAGTCGGGGAGAGGAGTGGGGGAGGGGAGTGAAGTAGGGGAGTGGGGCAGGGGAGTGGGGCAGGGGAGTGTGGTAGATTAGGGCACTGAGGATGTGGAGGTAAGCGGGGTGGAGTAGGGGTGTGGGGCAGTGGAGTGGGGTAGGTTAGTGTGGGAGGGGAATGGGGGAGTGGGGGAGGGGAGTGGGGGAGGGGGGTGGGGTATGGAAGTGGGGGAGGGGAGTGGAGCTGGGGAGGGGAGTTGGGGAGGGGAGTTGGGGGGGGAGTGGAGGAGTGGAGTGGAGGAGGTGAGTGGGGTGGGGTAGAGAGGTAGGGGAGTGGAGATGGGGAGTGGAGATGGGGAGTGGGGGTGCAAAGTGGTGTCAGGGAGTTGGATAGGGGAGGGCAGTGAGGAGATGGAGGGGAGGGGAGTTGGGGAGGGGAGTTGGAAAGGGAAGTGGGGTAGGGGAGTCGGGGAGGGGAGTGGAGTCGGGGAGGGGAGGGGAGTCGGGGAGGGGAGGGGAGTCGGGGAGGGGTGTGGGATAGTGGAGTGGGAGAGGGGAGTGGGATAGGGGAGTGGGATAGGGGAGTGGGGGAGGGGAGTGGGGGAGGGGAGTGGGGGAGGGGAGTGGGGGAGGGGTGAGGGGGAGGGGTGAGGGGGAAGGGAGTTGGGGAGGGGAGAGGGATGTTGGAGTGGTGTAAGGGAGTGGGGTAGGGGATTGGTGTTGGGGAGTGGGGTTGGGGTTGAGGAGTGGTGTTGGGGTGTGGGCTAGGGGTGTGGGGTAGGGGTGTCGGGTAGGGGAGTGGGGTACTTAGTGTGGGAGGGGAGTGGGGAGGTGAGTGGGGGAGGTGAGTGGGGGAGCGGGGGTGGGGAGCGGGGGTGGGGGAGGGGAGTGGGGGTGGGGAGTGGGGGAGGGGAGTGGGGGAGGGGAGTGGGGGAGGGGCGTGGGGGAGGGGCGTGGTGGAGGGGCGTGGGGGAGGGGCGTGGGGAGGGGGGTGGGGGAGGGAGTCGGGGAGGGGAGTGAGGTAGGGTTATGGGGGAGGGGATTGAGGTAGTGGAATGGGGGAGGGGAGTGGAGGAGGGGAGTGGGTTGGGATAGAGGGTCGGGGAGTGGAGATGGGGAGTGGGGGTGCAGAGTGGTGTCAGGGAGTTGGATAGGGGAGGGCAGTGAGGAGATGGAGGGGAGGGGTGTTGGGGAGGGGAGTTGGAGTGGGAAGTGGGGTAGGGGAGTCGGGGAGGGGCGTGGGGTGGGGAGTGGGATAGGGGAGTGGGATAGGGGAGTGGGGGAGGGGAGTAGGGGAGGGGAGTGGGGTAAGGGAGTGGGGCAAGGGAGTGGGGGTGGGGTGAGGGGGAGGGGAGTTGGGGAGTTGGAGTGGTGCAAGGGAGCGGGGTGGGGGGCGCGGGGTAGGGGGCGCGGGGTAGGGGGGCGCGAGGTAGGAGGGGCGGGGTAGGGGGCGGGGTAAAGGGGCGGGGTAGGGGGGCAGGGGTGGGGAGCGGGGTAGGGAGCGCAGTGAGGAGGTGGAGGAATGGGGAGTCAGGCAGGGGAGTGGGGTAGGGGAGGGCAGTGAGGAGATGGAGGGGAGGGGAGTTGGGGAGGGGAGTTGGAAAGGGAAGTGGGGTAGGGGAGTCGGGGAGGGGAGTGGAGTCGGGGAGGGGAGGGGAGTCGGGGAGGGGAGGGGAGTCGGGGAGGGGAGGGGTGTGGGATAGTGGAGTGGGAGAGGGGAGTGGGATAGGGGAGTGGGATAGGGGAGTGGGGTAGGGGAGCGGGGTAGGGGAGTGGGGTAGGAGAGCGAGGTAGGGGAGTGAGGTACGGGGGTGAGGTACGGGAGTGAGGTAGATGTATGGTGGAGGGGATTGAGGTGGTGGAATTAGGGAAGGGAGTGGGTTAGGGGAGTGGGGTAGGGTATGGGGGGCGGTAACTGGGGGAGTGGAGTGAGGTAGGGCAGTGTATGAGGGGAGTGGTGTGGGGGTGTGGGGTAGGGGAGGGCAGTGAGGAGGTGGAGGGAAGAGGAGTGACGTGGGGAGGGAGAGAGGCGGTGGCGTAGTGGAGCTGGGTAGAGGAGGGCAGTGAGGAGCAGAAGGAAGGGGAGTAGGGGAGGGGAGTGGGGGAGGGGAGCGGGGGAGGGGAATGCAGTGAGGAGATGAAGAGAAGGGGAGTGGGGGAGGGCATTGGGGTCGGAGAGTTGGGGAGCAGTAGTTGGGTAGGGGAGTGGGTTACGGATGTGTGTCGGGGAGTGGGGTAGGGGAGTGTAGTAGCGGAGTGGGACAGCGTAGTAGGGGGGCGAGTGGGGTCGGGGTGTGGGGGAGGCATGTGGGGTCATGGAGTGGGGTAGGGGAGTGGTGGAGTGGTGGGGGGTAGGGTAGTGGGATAGGGGAGTGGGGAAGGGGAGTGGGGAAGGGGAGTGGGGAAGGGAGTGTGGTCAGGGAGGGCAGTGAAGAGGTGCTGGGAAGCGGAGAGGTGGACGGGAGTGGGGGAGTGGTGGGGTATGGGAGTGGGGTAGGGGAATGGGGTAGGGGAATGGGGTAGGGGAATGGGGATGGGGAATGGGGTAGTGGAGTTGGGGAGGGGAGTTGTAGACGGGAGTTGGGGAGGGGAGTTGGGGAGGGGAGTTGGGGTAGAGGTGCGCAGTGAGGAGGTGGAGGGAAGGGGAGTGGGGGAGTGGAGTGTGGGATGTGTCTGGGGTAGGGAAGTTGTGTAGTGGAGGGCAGAGATGAGGTGGAGGGAAGGAGTGGGGGAGGGGTGTGGGGGTGGGGTGTGGGGTAGGAGAGTTGGGGAACGGAGTGGGGAAGGGGAGTGGTGTCGGGGATTGGTGTGGGGGAGCCGGGGAGCGGAGTGGGGGAGCGGAGTGGGGGAGGGGAGTGGGGGAGGGTAGTGGGGGATCGGATTGTGGTAGCGGAGGGCAGTGAGGAGGTGCAGGGAAGCGGAGTGGGGGAGGGGAGGGGAGTGAGGAGGTGCAGGGGAGTGGGGAAGGGGAGTGAGGAAGGGTAGTTGGGGAGGGGGTGGGGTCGGGGTTTGGGGTAGGGGAGTGGGGGAGGGATGTGAGGGAGGGGAGAGTGGTAGGGGAGTGAGGAAGGGGAGTGGGGGAGGGGAGTGAGGGGAGTTACAGAGAGGAGGGGGAGGGGAGTGGTTTGGGGAGTGGGGTTGGGGAGTGGGGTTGGGGAGTGGGGGAGGGGAGTTGGGGAGGGTAGTAGTGTAGGGGATTGGCGGTGTGGAGTGGGGGAAGGGAGTGGGGATTGGTTGTGATGTAGGGGAGCGGGGGGAGTGGATTGGGGAGGGGAGTTAGCGAGTGGGGTGCGAGTGGGGTGCGGGAGGGGAGTTGGGGAACGGAGTTGGGGAGGGGAGTTGGGGAGGGGAGTTGGGGAGGGGAATGGTGTAGGGGAGTGAGGGAAAGGAATTGGGGAGGGGAGTTGGGGACGGGAGTTGGGGAGGGGAGTTGGGGAGGGGAATGGTGTAGGGGAGTCAGGGAAAGGAGTTGGGGAGTGAGGGAGGGGAGTTGCGGATGGGGGTTGGGGAGGGGAGTTGGGGAGAGGAGTTGGGGAGGGGAGTTGAGGAGGGGAGTTGAGGAGGGGAGTTGAGGAAGGGAGTTGAGGAAGGGAGTTGAGGAAGGGTGAGGGGGTGGGGAGTTAGGCACTGGAGTGGGGGAGGGGAGAGAGGGAGTGGAGTGAGGGAGGGTGTTGGGGACTGGAGTGGAATCGGGGAGTGGAGTATGGGAGTTGGTGAGGGAAGTGGGGGAGGAGTGTTGGGGAGGGGAGTTGGGGAGGGGAGTGGGGGAGGGGAGTGGGGGAGGGGAGTGGGGTAGGAGAGTGGGGGAGGGGAGTTGAGGCTGGGATTGGGGGAGCAGAGTGGTTGAGGGGAGTTGCGGAGAGGAGAGGGTGAGGGGTGTGGGGTAGAGGAATGGGGAGGGCAGTGGGGGGAGTCGGGGAACGTAGTTGCGGAGGGGACTTTGGGAGGGGCATGGGGGATGGGGGTGGGGAAGGGGAGTTGGGGACTGGAGTGGGGAGGGGAGTGGGGGAGTTGATTGCGGACGGGGAGTTGGGGAGGTGAGTGGGGGAGGGGAGTTGGGGACTGGAATGAAGAGGGGAGTGGGGTAGGGGAGTGTGGGAGAGGTGTTGAGGAGGGTGTGGGGGAGGGTAGTGGGGGAGGGTAGTGGGGTAGGGGAGTGTGGGAGGGGAGTGGGGGAGAGGAGTGGGGGAGAGGAGTAGGGGAGAGGAGTGGGTGAGGGGTGAGAGGGAGGGGAATGAGGGAGGGGAATGAGGGAGGGGAATGGGTTACGGAGGGGGAGGGGGAGAGGAGTGGGTTGGGGAGTGGCGGAGGGGAGTTGGGGAGGGGAGTTGGGGAGGGTAGTAGTGGAGGGGATTGGGGAGTGGATGAGGGGAGTTGGGGAGGGTAGTAGTGAAGGGGTTTGCGGGTGGGGAGTGGGGTAGGGGAGTGGGGATTGGTTGTGATGTAGGGTAGTAGTGAAGGGGTTTGGGGGTGGGGAGTGGGGTAGGGGAGTGGGGATTGATTGTGAAGTAGTGGAGTGGGGGAGGGGAGTGGGGGAGGGATGTGAGGGAGGGTAGTGGGGTAGGGTAGTGTGGTAGGGGAGTGGGGGAGGGGAGTCGGGGAGGGGAGTTGGGGAAGGTAAGTGGCAGGGGAGTGGGGGAGGGGAGTGGGGGAGGGGAGTGGGGGAGGGGAGTGGAGGAGTGGAGTGGAGGAGGTGAGTGGGTTGGGGTAGTGGGGTAGGGGAGTGGAGATGGGGAGTGGTGATGGAGAGTGGAGGTGGGGAGTGGAGATGGGGAGTGGGGATGCAGAGTGGTGTCAGGGAGTTGGGTAGGGGAGGGCAGTGAGGAGATGGAGGGGAGGGGAGTTGGGGAGGGGAGTTGGAAAGGGAAGTGGGGTAGGGGAGTCGGGGAGGGGAGTGGAGTCGGGGAGGGGAGGGGAGTCGGGGAGGGGAGTCGGGGAGGGGAGTGGAGTGGGATAGGGGAGTGGGATAGGGGACTGGGGAGGGGAGTGGGGGAGGGGAGTGGGGGAGGGGTGAGGGAGAGGGGTGAGGGGGAGGGGTGAGCGGGAGGGGTGAGGGGGAGGTGAGTTGGGGAGGTGAGTTGGGGAGGTGAGTTGGGGAGGTGAGTTGGGGAGGTGTGGTGGGGAGGTGAGGTGGGGTGTTGGTGTGGTGGAAGGGAGTGAGGTATGGGAATGGTGTAGGGGAGTGGGGTTGGGGAGTGGGGTTGGGGAGTTGGGTTGGGGAGTGGGGTAGGGGTGTGGGGCAGGGGTGTGGGGTAGGGGTGTGGGGTAGGGGAGTGGGGTAGGGGAGTGGGGTAGGGGAGTGGGATAGGGGAGTGGGGGGTGTGGAATGGGGGAGTGGGGGTGGAGTGGGGTTGGGGAGAGGGGCGGGGGAGAGGGGCGGGGGAGTGTGGGAGAGGTGTTGAGGAGGGTGTGGGGGAGGGGAGTGGGGGAGGGGAGTGGGGGAGGGGTGTGAGGGAGGGGAGTGAGGGAGGGGAGTGAGGGAGGGGAATGGGTAGCGGAGGGGGAGGGGGAGAGGAGTGGGTTGGGGAGTGGCGGAGGGGAGTTGGGGAGGGGAGTTGGGGAGGGTAGTTGGGGAGGGGATTGGGGAGTGGCTGAGGGGAGTTGGGGAGGGTAGTAGTGAAGGGGTTTGGGGGTGAGGAGTGGGGTAGGGGAGTTGGGATTGGTTGTGATGTAGGGGAGTGGGGGAGGGGAGTGGGGGAGGGGAGTGGGGGAGGGTAGTGGGGGATCGGAGTGTGATAGCGGAGGGCAGTGATGATGTGCAGGGAAGCGGAGTGGGGGAGGGGAGTGAGGAGATGCAGGGGAGGGGAGGGGAGTGGGGGAGGGGAGGGGAGGGGAGTGGGGGAGGGGAGTGGGGATGGCTTGGGGGAGGGGAGTGAGGGAGGGTAGTTGGGGAGGGGGTGGGGTCGGGGTTTGGGGTAGGGGAGTGGGGGAGGGATGTGAGGGAGGGATGTGAGGGAGGGATGTGAGGGAGGGGAGTGGGGTCGGGGAGTGGGGAAGGGGAGTGGGGCAGGGGAGTGGGGCAGGGGAGTGGGGCAGGGGTGTGGGGTCGGGGAGTGGGGAAGGGGAGTGGGGAAGGGGCGTGGGGTCAGGGTGGGCAGTGAAGTGGTGCTGGGAAGCGGAGAGGTGGACGGGAGTGGGGGGGGTGGTGATTGGGGGGGTGGTGAGTGGGGGAGGGGTGGGGTATGGGAGTGGGGTAGGGGAATGGGGAATGGGAATGGGGTAGTGGAGATGGGGCGGGGAGTGAGTTAGGGGAGTGGGGTAGGGGTGCACAGTGAGGAGGTGGCGGGAAGGGGAGTGGGGGAGGGGTGTGGGGTAGGAGAGTAGGGGAGCGGAGTGGGGAAGGGGAATGGTGTCGGGGATTGGTGTGGGGTAGGGGAGTGCGGTAGGTGAGAGGGAGAGGGGAGTGGGGGATGGGAGTGTGGTAGCGGAGGGCAGTGAGGAGCTGCAGGGAAGCGGAGTGGGGTAAGGAAGGGGAGTGGGGAGTGGGGGAGGCAAGTGATGCAGCACAGTGGGGGAGGGGTGTGGGGTAGGGGATTGAGGGAGGGGAGTGCAGTGAGGAGGTGGAGGGAAGGGAAATGGGGAGTGGTGAGCGGGAGTGGGGACGCTGAGTGGGGACTGTGAGTGGGGACGGGGAGTGGGGACGATGAGTGGGTACGCTGAGTGGGGACAATGAGTGGGGACGGGGAGTGGGGGCGGGGAATGGGGGCGGGGAGTGGGGACGGGGAGTGGGGACGGGGAGTGGGGACGGTGAGAGGGGACCGAGAGTGGGGACGGAGAGTGGGGACGGTGAGTGGGGACGGGGAGTGGGGACGGGGAGTGGGGAAGGTGGGTGGGGACGGGGAGTGGGGGCGGGGAGTGGGGACGGTGAGTGGCTACGGTGAGTGGGGTCGGAGAGTGGGGACGGACGGTGAGTGGTTACGGTGAGTGGGGATGGGGAGTGGGGACGGGGAGTGGGGACGGTGAGAGGGGACCGAGAGTGGGGACAGAGAGTGGGGACGGTGAGTTGTTCCGGGGAGTGATTCCGGGGAGTGGGGACGGAAAGTGGGGACGGGGAGTGGGGAAGGTGAGTGGGGAAGGGGAGTGGGGGCGGGGAGTGGGGACGGGGAGTGGGGAGTGGGGAGTGGGGACGGTGAGTGAGGACGGTGATCGGGGACGGTGAGCGGGGACGGTGAGCGGGGACGGGGAGAGGGGACGGGGAGCGGGGACGGGGAGTGGGGACGGGGAGTGGGGACGGGGAGCGGGGACGGTGAGCGGGGACGGGGAGTGGGGACGGTGGGTGGGGACGGGGAGTGGGGGTGGGGAGTGGGGGTGGGGAGTGGGGGCGGGGAGTGGGGACGGGGAGTGTGGACTGGCAGTGGGGACTGTGAGTGGGGACGGGGAGTGGGGAAGGTGAGTGGGGAAGGTGAGTGGGGGCGGGGAGAGGGGGCGGGGAGTGGGGACGGGGAGAGGGGACGGGGAGAGGGGACGGGGAGTGGGGACGGAGAGTGGGGACGGAGAGTGGGGACGGGGAGAGGGGACGGGGAGTGGGGACAGTGAGAGGGGACGGGGAGTGGGGACGGGGAGTGGGGACGGGGAGTGGGGACGGGGAGAGGGGACGGGGAGAGGGGACGGGGAGTGGGGACGGGGAGTGGGGACGGAGAGTGGGGACGGTGAGTGACTACGGGGAGTGGGGATGGTGAGTGGGGACGGGGAGTGGGGAGTCTGAGTGCGGACGATGAGCGGGGACGGGGAGCGGGGACTGGGAGCGGGGACGGTGAGCGGGGACGGTGAGCGGGGTCGGGGAGCGGGGAAGGGGAGCGGGGATGGTGAGTGGGGACGGTGAGTGGGGACGGGGAGCGGGGAGCGGGGACGGGGAGCGGGGACGGTGAGCGGGGACGGTGAGCGGGGACGGGGAGCGGGGACGGGGAGAGGGGACGGGGACCGGGGACGGGGAGTGGATACGGGGAATGGGGACGGGAGCGGGACGGGGAGCAGGGACGGGGAGTTGGGGAGGGGAGTGGAGGAGGTGAGTGGGTTGAGGTAGTGGGGTAGGGGAGTGGAGATGGGGAGTGGAGATGGGGGTGCAGAGTGGTGTCAGGGAGTTGGGTAGGGGAGGGCAGTGAGGGGATGGAGGGGAGGGGAGTTGGGGAGGCGAGTTGGTAAGGGAAGTGGGGTAGGGGTGTCGGGGAGGGGAGTGGAGTCGGGGAGGGGAGTGGAGTCGGGGAGGGGATGGGAGTGGGATAGGGGAGTGGGATATGGGAGTGGGGGAGGGGAGTGGGGGAGTGGAGTGGGGGAGGGGAGTGGGGTGTTGGAGTGGTGGAAGGGAGTGGGGTATGGGAATGGTGTAGGGGAGTGAGGTTGGGGTTGGGGAGTGGTTTTGGGGAGTGGGGAATGGGTGTGGGGTCGGGGAGTGGGGTAGGGGAGTGGGGTAGGGGAGTGGGATAGGGGAGTGGGGTAGGGGAGTGGGATAAGGGAGTGGGATAGCGGAGTGGGATAGGGGAGTGGGATAGGGGAGTGGGGGGTGTGGGATGGGGGTGTGGGGGGTGGAGTGGTGTGGGGGAGTGGGGCGAGGGAGAGGGGCGGGGGAGTGGGGCGGGGGAGAGGGGCAGGTTAGTGTGGGAGGGGAGTGGGGAGGTGAGTGGGGGAGGGGGTGGGGGAGCGGGGGTGGGGAGCGTGGGTGGGGGAGCGGGGGTGGGGGAGGGGAGTGGGGGAGGGGAGTGGGGGAGGGGAGTGGGAGAGGGGCGTGGGGGAGGGGAGTTGGGGAGGGGAGTGAGGTAGGGTTATGGGGGAGGGGATTGAGGTAGTGGAATGGGGGAGGGGAGTGGAGGAGGGGAGTGGGTTGGGATAGAGGGTCGGGGAGTGGAGATGGGGAGTGTGGGTTCAGAGTGGTGTCAGGGAGTTGGATAGGGGAGGGCAGTGAGGAGATGGAGGGGAGGGGAGTTGGAGAGGGAAGTGGGGTAGGGGAGTCGGGGAGGGGAGTCGGGGTGGGGAGTGGGGGAGTGGGGGAGGGGAGTGGTTGAGGGGACTGGGGGAGTGGAGTTGGGGAAGGGAGTGGGGGTAGGGAGTGGGGGAACGGAGTGGGGGAGGGGTGAGGGGTGAGGGGGATGGGAGTTGGAGAGTTGGAGCGGTGAAAGGGAGCGGGGTAGGGGGCGCGGGGTAGGGGGGCGCGGGGTAAGGGGCGCGGGGTAGGAGGAGCGGGGTAGGAGGAGCGGAGTAGGAGGAGCGGAGTAGGAGGAGCGGGGTAGGGGGGACTGGGTAAGGGGGCGGGGTAGGGGGGCGGTGTAGGGGCCGGGGTAGGGGGGGCGGGGGTGGGGAGCGGGGGAGGGGAGCGCAGTGAGGAGGTGGAGGAAAGGGGAGTCAGGCAGGGGAGTGGGGTAGGGGAGGGCAGTGAGGATTTGGCGGGAAGGGGAGTAGGGGAGGGTAATGGGGGAGGGGAGAGGGTTTATGTGAGCGGGGTAGGGGAGTCGGGTAGGGGAGCGGGGTAGGGGAGTGAGGTACGGGAGTGAGGTACGGGAGTGAGGTAGATGTATGGCGGAGGGGATTGAG
The DNA here is from genome assembly GCF_036365525.1 of Heterodontus francisci. Taxonomy (NCBI): domain Eukaryota; kingdom Metazoa; phylum Chordata; class Chondrichthyes; order Heterodontiformes; family Heterodontidae; genus Heterodontus; species Heterodontus francisci. The sequence goes on from NW_027140940.1 coordinate 1,081,507, forward strand.
GTAGTGGAATGGGGGAAGGGAGTGGGGGAGGGGAGTGGGGTAGGGTATGGGGGCGGTAACTGGGGGAGTGGACTGAGGTAGGGCAGTGTTTTAGGGGAGTGGAGTGGGGGTGTGTGGTAGGGGAGGGCAGTGAGGAGGTGGAGGGAAGCGGAGTGACGTGGGGAGGGAGAGAGGCGGTGGCGTAGGGGAGCTGGGTAGGGGAGGGCATTGAGGAGCAGAAGGAAGGGGAGTAGGGGAGGGGAGTGGGGGAGGGGAGTGCAGTGAGGAGGTGAAGAGAAGGGGAGTGGGGGAGGGCATTGGGGTCGGAGAGTTGGGGAGCAGTAGTTGGGTAGGGGCGTGGGTTACGGATGTGGTGTCGGGGAGTGGGGTAGGGGAGTGTGGTAGCGGAGTGGGGCAGGGTAGTAGGGGGGCGAGTGGGGTAGGGGTGTGGGGAAGGCATGTGGGGTCGTGGAGTGGGGTAGGGTAGTGGGGTAGGGGAGTGGGGAAGGGGAGTGGGGAAGGGGAGTGGGGAAGGGGAGAGGGGAAGGGAGGGCAGTGAAGAGGTGCTGGGAAGCGGAGAGTTGGACGGGAGTGGTGGGGAGGGGAATGGGGTAGTGGAGTTGGGGAGGGGAGTTGGGGAGGGGAGTTGTAGACAGAAGTTGGGGTAGGGGTGCGCAGTGAGGAGGTGGAGGGAAGGGGAGTGGGAAAGTGGAGTGTGCGATGTGTCTGGGGTAGGGAAGTTGGGTAGTGGAGGGCAGAGAGGAGGTGGAGGGAAGGAGTGGGGGAGGGGTGTGGGGTAGGAGAGTTGGGGAGCGGAGTGGGGAAGGGGAGTGATGTCGGGGATTGGTGTGGGGGAGTCGGGGAGCAGAGTGGGGGAGGGGAGTGGGGGAGGGGAGTGGGGGAGGGGAGTGGGGGAGGGTAGAGGGGGATCGGATTGTGGTAGCGGAGGGCAGTGAGGATGTGCAGGGAAGCGGAGTGGGCAAGGGCCGGGGAGTGAGGAGGTGCAGGGGAGGGGAGGGGAGTGGGGAAGGGGAGTGAGGGAGGGTAGTTGGCGAGGGGGGTGGGGTCGGGGTTTGGGGTAGGGGAGTGGGGGAGGGTAGTGGGGTAGGGTAGTGGGGTAGGGGGGTGGGGTTGGGGAGTGGGGACGGTGAGTGGGGAAGGATATTGGGGGCGGGGAGTGGGGACGGTGGGTGGGGACGGGGGTGGGGACGGTGAGGGGGTACGGTGGGTGGAAGCGGGGAGTGGGGGCGGGTAGTGGGGGCGGGGAGTGGGGACGGGGAGTGGGGACGGGGAGTGGGGACGGTGAGTGGGGACGGGGAGCGGGGACGGGCAGCGGGGACGGGCAGCGGGGACGGGGAGCGGGGATACTGAGTGGGGCCGGGGAGTGTGGACTCTGAGTGGGGACGGGGAGTGGGGACGGGGAGAGGGGACGGGAGAGGGGACGGGGAGTGCGGACGGGGAGTGGGGATGGGAGAGGGGACGGGGAGTGGGGATGGGGAGTGGGGACGGGGAGTGGGGACGGTGAGAGTGGACTTTGAGAGTGGACGGGGAGTGGGGACGGGGAGAGGGGACGGGGAGAGGGGACGGAGAGTGGGGACGGAGTGTGGGGACGGATAGTGGGGACGGATAGTGGGGACGGAGAGTGGGGAAGGTTATTGGGGGCGGGGAGTGGGGACGGTGGGTGGGGACGGGGGTGGGACGGTGAGGGGGTACGGTGGGTGGGGGCGGGGAGTGGGGGCGGGTAGTGGGGGCGGGGAGTGGGGACGGGGAGTGGGGACGGGGAGTGGGGACGGTGAGTGGGGACGGGGAGCGGGGACGGGCAGCGGGGACGGGGAGCGGGGATACTGAGTGGGGCCGGGGAGTGTGGACTCTGAGTGGGGACGGGGAGTGGGGACGGGGAGAGGGGACGGGGAGAGGGGACGGGGAGTGCAGACGGGGAGTGGGGATGGGGAGAGGGGACGGGGAGTGGGGATGGGGAGTGGGGACGGGGAGTGGGGACGGTGAGAGTGGACGGTGAGAGTGGACGGGGAGTGGGGACGGGGAGAGGGGACGGGGAGAGGGGACGGAGAGTGGGGACGGAGAGTGGGGACGGAGAGTGGGGACGGTGAGTGGGGACGGTGAGTGGGGACGGTGAGTGGCTACGGGGAGTGGCTACGGGGAGTGGCTACGGGCAGTGAGGACGGTGAGTGGGGATGGTGAGTGGCTACGGGGAGTGGCTACGGGCAGTGAGGACGGTGAGTGGGGACAGGGAGTGGGGATGGTGAGTGGGGATGGGGAGTGGGGACGGGGTGTGGGGAGTCTGAGTGGGGACGGTGAGCGGGGACGGTGAGCAGGGACGGGGAGCGGGGACGGGGCGCGGGGACGCTGTGCGGGGACGGGGAGCGGGGACGGGGAGTGGGGACGGAGAGTGGGGATGGTGAGAGGGGACGGTGAGAGGGGACGGTGAGAGGGGACAGAGAGTGGGGACAGTGAGTGGGGACGGGGAGTGGGGACGGGGAGTGGGGATGGGGAGTGGATACGGGGAGTGGGGACGGGGAGTGGGGACGGGGAGTTGGGGAGGGGAGTGGAGGAGTGGAGTGGAGGAGGTGAGTGGGTTGGGGTAGTGGTGTAGGGGAGTGGAGATGGGGGTACAGAGTGGTGTCAGGGAGTTGGGTAGGGGAGGGCAGTGAGGAGATGGAGGGGAGGGGAGTTGGGGAGGGGAGTTGGAAAGGGAAGTGGGGTAGGGGAGTCGGGGAGGGGAGTGGAGTCGAGGAGGGGATGGGGTAGGGGAGTCGGGGAGGGGTGAGGGGGAGGGGTGAGGGGGAGGGGAGTTGGGGACGGGGAGTGGGGACGGGGAGTGGGGACGGATAGTGGGGACGGATAGTGGGGACAGAGAGTGGGGAAGGTTATTGGGGGCGGGGAGTGGGGACGGTGGGTGGGGACGGGGGGTGGGGACAGGGGGTGGGGACGGTGAGGGGGGACGGTGGGTGGGGGCGGGGAGTGGGGGCGGGTAGTGGGGGCGGGGAGTGGGGACGGGGAGTCGGATACATTGAGTGGGGACGGGAAGTGGGGACGAGGAGTGGGGACGGGGAATGGGGACGGGAGAGGGGACGTTGAGTGGGGACGGGGAGCGGGGACGGGCAGCGGGGACGGGGAGCGGGGACGGGGAGCGGGGATACTGAGTGGGGCCGGGGAGTGTGGACTCTGAGTGGGGACGGGGAGTGGGGACGGGGAGAGGGGACGGGTAGAGGGGACGGGGGAGTGCGGACGGGGAGTGGGGACGGGGAGAGGGGAAGGGGAGTGGGGACAGGGAGTGGGGACGGGGAGTGGGGACGGGGAGTGGGGACGGTGAGAGTGGACGGTGAGAGTGGACGGGGAGTGGGGACGGGGAGAGGGGAAGGGGAGAGGGGACGGGGAGAGGGGACGGGGAGAGGGGACGGAGAGTGGGGACGGAGAGTGGGGACGGTGAGTGGGGACGGTGAGTGGGGACGGTGAGTGGCTACGGGGAGTGGCTACGGGCAGTGAGGACGGTGAGTGGGGACGGGGAGTGGGGATGGTGAGTTGAGATGGGGAGTGGGGACGGGGTGTGGGGAGTCTGAGTGGGGACGGTGAGCGGGGACGGTGAGCGGGGACGGGGAGCGGGGACGGGGCGCGGGGATGCTGTGCGGGGACGGGGAGCGGGGACGGGGAGTGGGGACAGAGAGTGGGGATGGTGAGAGGGGACGGTGAGAGGGGACGGTGAGAGGGGACGGAGAGTGGGGACAGTGAGTGGGGACGGGGAGTGGGGACGGGGAGTGGGGATGGGGAGTGGATACGGTGAGTGGGGACGGGGAGTGGGGACGGGGAGTGGGGACGGGGAGTTGGGGAGGGGAGTGGAGGAGTGGAGTGGAGGAGGTGAGTGGGTTGGGGTAGTGGTGTAGGGGAGTGGAGATGGGGGTACAGAGTGGTGTCAGGGAGTTGGGTAGGGGAGGGCAGTGAGGAGATGGAGGGGAGGGGAGTTGGGGAGGGGAGTTGGAAAGGGAAGTGGGGTAGGGGAGTTGGGGAGGGGAGTGGAGTCGAGGAGGGGATGGGGTAGGGGAGTCGGGGGAGGGGTGAGGGGGAGGGGTGAGGGGGAGGGGAGTTGGGGATGTGAGTGGGGTGTTGGAGTGGTGGAAGGGAGTGGGGTATGGGTGTGGGGTAGGGGTGTGGGGTAGGGGAGTGGGGTAGGGGAGTGGGGTAGGGGAGTGGGGTAGGGGTGTGGGGTACGGGAGTGGTGTAGGGGAGTGGGGTAGGGGACTGGGGCAGGTTAGTGTGGGAGGGGAGTGGGGAGGTGAGTGGGGGTGGTGAGTGGGGGAGGGGGTCTGGGAGCGGGGGCTGGGGGGTGGGGGAGCGGGGTGCGGGGGGGAGGGGAGTGGGGGAGGGGCGTGGGGGAGGGGCGTGGGGGAGGGGAGTTGGGGTGGGGAGTTGGGGTGGGGAGTGAGGTAGGGTTATGTGGAGGGGATAGAGGTAGTGGAATGGGGTAGGGGAGTGGGTTGGGATAGAGGGTCGGGGAGTGGAGATGGGGAGTGGGGGTGCAGAGTTGTGTCAGGGAGTTGGATAGGGAGGGCAGTGAGGAGATGGAGAGGAGGGGAGTTGGGGAGGGGTGTTGGAGAGGGAAGTGGGGTAGGGCAGTCGGGGAGGGGAGTGGGGTGGGGAGTCCGGGAGGGGAGTGGGGTGGGGCGTGGGGGAGGGGAGTGGTGGAGGGGAGTGGGGGAGGGGAGTGGGGGAGGGGAGTGGGGGAGGGGAGTTGGGGAGTTGGAGTGGTGCAAGGGAGCGGGGCAGGGGGACGCGGGGCAGGGGGACGCGGGGTAGGGGGCGCGTGGTAGGGGGGCGCGGGGTAGGGGGCGCGGTGTAGGGGGGCGCGGGATAGTGGGGCGCGGGGTAGGGGGCGCGGGGTAGGGGGCGCGGGGTAGGGGGAGCGGGGTAGGGGGAGCGGGGTAGGGCGGGCGGGGTAGGGTGGCGGTGTAGGGGGTGCGGGTTAGGGGGGCGCGGGTTTGTGGGGCGCGGGGTAGGGGGGCGGGGTAGGAGGGCGGGGTAGGAGGGCGGGTTAGGGGGGGCGGGGTAGGGAGGGCGGGGTAGCGGGGAGCGGGAGAGGGGAGAGGGGTTTGTGGGATAGGGGAGTGGGGGGTGGAGTGGGGTGGGGGAGTGGGGGTGGGAGAGGGGCGGGGGAGAGGGGCAGGTTAGTGTGGGAGGGGAGTGGGGAGGTGAGTGGGGGAGGTGAGTGGGGGAGGGGGTGGGGGAGCGGGGGCGGAGGAGGGGGTGGGGGAGCGGGGGCGGGGGAGCGTGGGCGGGGGATCGGGGGCGGGGGGGAGGGGAGTGGGGGAGGGGCGTGGTGGAGGGGAGTGGGGGAGGGCAGTGGGGGAGGGGAGTGGGGGAGGGGAGTGGGGGAGGGGATTGAGGTAGTGGAATGGGGGAGGGGAGTGGGTTGGGATAGAGGGTCGGGGAGTGGAGATGGGGATTGGGGGTGCAGAGTGGTGTCAGGGAGTTGGATAGGGGAGGGCAGTGAGGAGATGGAGGGGATGGGAGTTGGGGAGGGGAGTTGGAGAGGGAAGAAGGGGAGCGGAGTCGGGGAGGGGAGTGGGGTGGGGCGTGGTGGAGGGGAGTGGGGGAGGGGAGTTGGGGAGTTGGAGTGGTGCAAGGGATCGGGGCAGGGGGACGCAGGGTAGGGGGCGCTGGGTAGGGGGCGTGGGATAGTGGGGCGCGGGGTAGGCGGCGCGGGGTAGGCGGTGCGGGGTCGGGTGAGAGCGGTAGGGGGCGCGGGGTAGGGGGCGCGGGGAAGGGGAATGGGGAAGGGGAATGGGGTAGTGAGATTGGGGCGGGGAGTGAGTTAGGGGAGTGGGGTAGGGGTGCGCAGTGAGGAGGTGGCGGGAAGGGGAGTTGGGGAGGGGTGTGGGGTAGGAGAGTAGGGGAGCGGAGTGGGGAAGGGGAGTTGTGTCGGGGATTGGTGTGCGGCAGGGGAGTGAGGTAGGTGAGAGGGAGAGGGTAGTGGGGGATGGGAGTGTGGTAGCGAAGGGCAGTGAGGAGGTGCAGGGAAGCGGAGTGGGGTAAGGAAGGGGAGTGGGGAGTGGGGGAGGGGAGTGATGCAGCACAGTGGGGGAGGGGTGTGGGGTAGCGGATTGAGGGAGGGGAGTGCAGTGACGAGGTGGAGGGAAGGGAAATGTGGAGTGGAGTGCGGGAGTGGGGACGGGGGGTGGGGACAGTGAGTGGGGACGGGGAGCGTGGACAGTGAGTGGGGACGGGGAGTGGGGACGGGGAGTGGGGACGCTGAGTTGGGATGCTGAGTGGGGACGCTGAGTGGGGACGGGGAGTGGGGACGGGGACGGGGAGTGGGGTGTGAGGACGGGGAGTGGGGACAGGGAGTGGGGACGGGGAGTGGGGACGGGGAGTGGGGACGGGGAGCGGCTACATTGATTGAGGACGGGAAGCGGGGACGGGGAGCGGGGACGGTGAACGGGAACGGGGCGTGGGGACGTGGAGCAGGGACGGTGAGAGGGGACGGAGAGTGGGGCCGGAGAGTGGGGACGGTGAGTTGCGATGGTGAGTGAACACAGGGAGTGGACACGGGGAGTGGGGACGGGGAGTGGGGACGGGGAGTGGGGACGGAGAGTGGGGACGGGGAGTGGGGACGGGGAGTGAGGAGTGGGGACGGGGAGTGGGGAGTGGGGAGTGGGGATGGGGAGTGGGGAGTGGGGTGTGAGGACGGGGAGTGGGGACAGGGAGTGGGGACGGGGAGAGGGGACGGGGAGTGGGGACGGGGAGTGGCTACATTGATTGGGGACGGGAAGCGGGGATGGGGAGTGGGGACGGTGAGCGGGAACGGGGTGTGGGGACGTGGAGCAGGGACGGTGAGAGGGGACGGAGAGTGGGGACGGAGAGTGGGGACGGTGAGTTGCGATGGGGAGTGGGGACGAGGAGTGGGGACGGGGAGTGGCTACATTGAGTGGGGACGGGGAGTGGGGACGGGGAGAGGGGACGGGGAGAGGGGACGGGGAGAGGGGACGGGGAGAGGGGACAGGGAGAGGGGACGGAGAGAGGGGACGGAGAGAGGGGACAGAGAGTGGGGACGTTGAGTGGGGTCGGGGAGCAGGGACGGGGAGCGGGGACGGGGAGCGGGGACGGTGAGAGGGGACGGAGAGTGGGGACGGTGAGTAGCGACGGGGAGTGGGGACGAGGAGTGGGGACGGGGAGTTGCTACATTGAGTGGGGACGGGGAGTGGGGACGGTGAGTGGGGACGGGGCGTGGGGACGGGGCGTGGGGACGGGGAGTGGGGACGGGGAGTGGGGACGAGGAGTGGGGACGGGGAGTGGCTACATTGAGTGGGGACGGGGAGTGGGGACGGCGAGTGGGGACGGGGCGTGTGGACGGGGCGTGGGGACGGGGCGTGGGGATGGTGAGTGGGGATGGAGAGTGGGGACGGAGAGTGGCGATGGAGAGTGGGGACGGAGAGTGGGGAAGGAGAGTGGGGACGGAGAGAGGGGACGGAGAGTGGGGATGGTGAGTGGCGACTGTGAGTGGGAACGAGCATTGGGAACGAGGAGTGGGAACGAGGAGTGGGGACGGGCAGTGGGGACGGGCAGTGGCTACATTGAGTGGGGACAGGGAGTGGGGATGGGGAGTGGGGACGGGGAGTGGGGACCGTGAGGGGGACGGGGAGTGGGGACGGTGAGTGGGGACGGTGAGTGGGGATGGGGAGTGGGGACGGGGAGAGGGGACGGGGAGTGGGGACGGGGAGTGGGGACGGGGAGAGGGGACGGGGAGAGGGGACGGGGAGTGGGGACGGGGAGTGGGGACGGGGACAGGGGACGGGGAGAGGGGACGGGGAGAGGGGACGGGGAGTGGCGACGGGGAGTGGGGACGGTGAGTGGGGACGGGGAGATGGGAAGGGGAGATGGGAAGGGGAGATGGGAAGGGGAGTGGCGACGGGGAGTGGGGACGGGGAGTGGGGACGGAGAGTGGGGACGGAGACTGGGGACGGAGACAGGTGACGGGGAGTCGGGACGGGAGTTGGGATGGGGAGTGGGGACGGGGACTGGGGACGGGGAGTGGGGACGGGAAGTGGGGACGGGGAGTGGGGAGTGGGGAGTGGGGAGTGGGGACGGGGAATGGGGAGTGGTGACGGGAAATGGGGAGTGGGGACGGGGACTGGGGATTGGCGACGGGGAGTGGGAACGGGGAGTGGGGAGTGGGGAGTGGGGAGTGGGGACGGGGAGTGGGGAGTGGGGACGGGGAATGGGGAGTGGGGACGGGGAAGGGGGAGTGGGGACGGGAAATGGGGAGTGGGGACGGGGACTGGGGATTGGCGATGGGGAGTGGGGACGGGGAGTGGGGTGTGGGGAGTGGGGAGTGGGGAGTGGGGACGGGGAGTGGGGAGTGGGGACGGGGAATGGGGAGTGGGGACGGGAAATGGGGAGTGGGGACGGGTAGTGGGGAGTGGCGACGGGGAGTGAGGACGGTGAGTGGGGACGGTGAGCGGGGATGGTGAGTGGGGACGGTGAGTGCGGACAGGGAGTGGGGACGGAGAGTGGGGACGGCGAGTGGGGATGGGGCGTGGGGACGGGGAGTGGGGACGGGCAGTGGGGACGGGGGGTGGGGATGGGGAGTGGGGACGGGGAGTTGGGACGGGGAGTGGGGACGGGGGGGGTGGGGACGGCGAGTGGGGACAGCGAGTGCGGACGGGGAGTGACGACGGGGAGTGGGGACGGGGAGTGGGGACGGGGAGTGGGGAGTGGGGACGGGGAATGGGGAGTGGGGACGGGGAGTGGGGAGTGGGGACGGGGAGTGGCGACGAGGAGTGGGGACGGGGAGTGGGGACGGGGAGTGGGGACAGGGAGTGGGTACGGGGAGTGGGGACGGGGAGTGGGGACGAAGAGTGGGGACGGGGAGTGGAGACCGTTAGAGGGGACGGGGATTGGGGACGGTGAGTTGCGATGGTGAGTGGGGACGAGGAGTGGGGACGAGGAGTGGGGACGGGGAGTGGGGACGGGGAGTGGGGACGGGGAGTGGCTACATTGAGTGGGGACGGGGAGTGGGGACGGCGAGGGGGGACGGCGAGTGGGGACGGCGAGTGGGGACGGTGAGTGGGGACAGGGAGGGGGGACGGAGAGTGGGGACGGCGAGTGGGGATGGGGCGTGGGGATGGGGAGTGAAGACGGGGAGTGGGGACGGGGGGTGGGGACGGGGAGTGGGGACGGGGAGAGGGGATGGGGAGTGGGAACGGGGGGGTGGAGACGGAGGGTGGGGACGGCGGGTGGGGACGGCGAGTGGGGACGGAGTGTGGGGACGGGGAGTGGCGACGGGGAGTGGCGACGGGAAGTGGGGAAGGGGAGTGGGGATGGAGAGTGAGGACGGCGGGTGGGGACGGCGAGTGGGGACGGGGTGTGGCGACGGGGAGTGGGGACGGGGAGTGGCGACGGGGAGTGGCGACGGGGAGTGGCGACGGGGAGTGGGGACGGAGAGAGGGGACGGAGAGAGGGGACGGGGAGCAGGAACGGGGCGCGGGAACGGGGAGCGGGGACGGGGAGCGGGGACGGGGAGAGGGGACGGGAGAGGGGACGGAGAGTGGGGACGGAGAGTGGGGACGGAGAGTGGGGTCGTTGAGTGGGGAGGGAGAGCGGCTAAAGTGAGTGGGGACGGAGAGTGGGGACGGAGAGTGAGGACGGTGAGTGGGGACGGAGAGTGGGTACGGAGAGTGGGTACGGAGAGTGGGTATGGAGAGTGGTGACGGGGAGTGCGGACGGGGAGTGGGGACGGGGAGTGGGGACGGGGAGTGGATACATTGAGTGGGGACGGGAAGTGGGGACGAGGAGTGGGGACGGGGAGTGGGGACGGGGAGTGGGGACGGGGAGAGGGGACGTTGAGTGGGGACGGGGAGTGGGGACGTTGAGTGGGGACGGGGAGTGGGGACGGACAGTGGGGACCGACAGTGGGGATGGAGAGTGGGGACGGGGAGTGGGAACGGGAGTGGGGACGGAGAGTGGGGAATGGGAGTGGGGACGGGGAGTGGGGAAGGGGAGTGGGGAGTGGGGACGTTGAGCGGGGACGGTGAGCGGGGACGGTGAGCGGGGACGGTGAGCGGGGATGGTGAGCGGGTTCGGGGTGCGTGGTCGGGGAGCGGGGACGGGGTGCGGGGACGGGGAGCGGGGACGGGGAGCCGGGACGGGGAGCGGGGTCGGGGACGGGGACGGTGAGCGGGGACGGTGAGCGGGGACGGTGAGCGGGGACGGGGAGCGGGGACGGGGAGTGGGGACGGGGAGTGGGGACGGAGATTGGGGACGGGGGATGGGGACGGAGAGTGGGGATGGAGAGTGGGGACGGCGAGTGGGGACGGTGAGTGGGGACAGGGAGGGGGGACGGAGAGTGGGGACGGCGAGTGGGGATGGGGCGTGGGGATGGGGAGTGAAGACGGGGAGTGGGGACGGGGGGTGGGGACGGGGAGTGGGGACGGGGAGAGGGGATGGGGAGTGGGAACGGGGGGGTGGAGACGGAGGGTGGGGACGGCGGGTGGGGACGGCGAGTGGGGACGGAGTGTGGGGACGGGGAGTGGCGACGGGGAGTGGCGACGGGGAGTGGGGAAGGGGAGTGGGGATGGAGAGTGAGGACGGCGGGTGGGGACGGCGAGTGGGGACGGGGTGTGGCGACGGGGAGTGGGGACGGGGAGTGGCGACGGGGAGTGGCGACGGGGAGTGGCGACGGGGAGTGGGGACGGAGAGAGGGGACGGAGAGAGGGGACGGGGAGCAGGAACGGGGCACGGGAACGGGGAGCGGGGACGGGGAGCGGGGACGGGGAGAGGGGACGGGAGAGGGGACGGAGAGTGGGGACGGAGAGTGGGGACGGAGAGTGGGGTCGTTGAGTGGGGAGGGAGAGCGGCTAAAGTGAGTGGGGACGGAGAGTGGGGACGGAGAGTGAGGACGGTGAGTGGGGACGGAGAGTGGGTACGGAGAGTGGGTACGGAGAGTGGGTATGGAGAGTGGTGACGGGGAGTGCGGACGGGGAGTGGGGACGGGGAGTGGGGACGGGGAGTGGATACATTGAGTGGGGACGGGAAGTGGGGACGAGGAGTGGGGACGGGGAGTGGGGACGGGGAGAGGGGACGTTGAGTGGGGACGGGGAGTGGGGACGTTGAGTGGGGACGGGGAGTGGGGACGGACAGTGGGGACCGACAGTGGGGACGGAGAGTGGGGACGGGGAGTGGGAACGGGAGTGGGGACGGAGAGTGGGGAATGGGAGTGGGGACGGGGAGTGGGGAAGGGGAGTGGGGAGTGGGGACGTTGAGCGGGGACGGTGAGCGGGGACGGTGAGCGGGGACGGTGAGCGAGGATGGTGAGCGGGTTCGGGGTGCGTGGTCGGGGAGCGGGGACGGGGTGCGGGGACGGGGAGCGGGGACGGGGAGCCGGGACGGGGAGCGGGGTCGGGGACGGGGACGGTGAGCGGGGACGGTGAGCGGGGACGGTGAGCGGGGACGGGGAGCGGGGACGGGGAGTGGGGACGGGGAGTGAGGATGGTGAGTAGGGACGGAGAGTGGAGACCTTGAGAAAGGACGGAGAGTGGGGACGGTGAGTGGCGACAGTGAGTGGGGACGAGCAGTGGGGACGGGGAGTGGCTACATTGAGTGGGGACGGGGAGTGGGGACGGAGAGTGGAGACGGGGAGTGCGGATGGGGAGTGGGGTCGGGGAGTGGGGACGGGGAGTTGGGTCGGGGCGTGGGGTCGGGGAGTGTGGTCGGGGAGTGTGGTCGGGGAGTGGGGACGGGGAGTGGGGACGGTTAGTGGGGACGGAGAGTGGGGTCGGTTATCGGGGACGGAGAGTGGGGACAGAGAGTGGGGACCGTGAGAGGGGACGGAGAGTGGGGACGGTGAGTGGCGACGGTGAGTGGGGACGAGCAGTGGGGAGGAGCAGTGGGGACGGTGAGTGGCGACGGTGAGTGGGGACGAGCAGTGGGGAGGAGCAGTGGGGACGGGGAGTGGCTACATTGAGTGGGGACGGAGGGTGGGGACAGGGAGTGGGGACGGGGAGTGGGGACGCAGTGTGGGGACGGTGTGTGGGGACAGTGAGTGGGGACGGTGAGTGGGGACGGGGGACGGTGAGAGGGGACGGTGAGAGGGAACGGTGACAGAGGACGGTGAGAGGGGACGGTGAGTGGCTACGGTGAGTGGCTACGGTGAATGGCAACGGTGAGTGGCGTCGGAGAGTGGGGACGGAGAGTGGGGACGGAGAGTGGGGACGGACGGTGAGTGGCGACGGTGAGTGGGGACGGGGAGTGGGGATGGGGAGTGGGGATGGGGAGTGGGGACGGAGATTGGGGACGGGGGATGGGGACGGAGAGTGGGGATGGAGAGTGGGGACGGGGAGTGGGGGCAGGGAGTTGGGGCGTGGAGTGGGGGCGTGGAGTGGGGGCGTGGAGTGGTGGCGTGGAGTGGGGACGGGGAGTGGGGACGGGGAGTGGGGAATGGGAGTGGGGACGGGGGGTGGGGACGGTGAGTGTGGAGTGGGGACAGTGAGTGGGGACTGTGAGTGGGGACGGGGAGTGGGGACGGGGAGTGGAGACGGAGAGTGGGGTCGGTGAGTGGGGACGGAGAGCGGCTAAAGTGAGTGGGGACGGAGAGTGGGGACGGAGAGTGAGGACGGTGAGTGGGGACGGAGAGTGGGTACGGAGAGTGGGCACGGAGAGTGGGTACGGAGAGTGTGGACGGGGAGTGGGGACGGGGAGTGAGGACGGGGAGTGGGGACGGGGAGTAGATACATTGAGTGGGGACGGGAAGTGGGGACGGGGAGTGGGGACGGGGAGTGGGGACGGGGAGTGGGGACGGGGAGTGGATACATTGAGTGGGGACGGGAAGTGGGGACGAGGAGTGGGGACGGGGAGTGGGGACGGGGAGAGGGGACGTTGAGTGGGGACGGGGAGTGGGGACGTTGAGTGGGGACGGGGAGTGGGGACGGACAGTGGGGACGGACAGTGGGGATGGAGAGTGGGGACGGGGAGTGGGAACGGGAGTGGGGTCGGAGAGTGGGGAATGGGAGTGGGGACAGGGAGTGGGGAGGGGAGTGGGGAGTGGGGACGTTGAGTGGGGACGGTGAGCGGGGACGGTGAGCGGGGACGGTGAGCGGGGATGGTGAGCGGCTTTGGGGTGCGTGGTCGGGGTGCGGGGACGGGGGGCGGGGACGGGGACGGGGACGGTGAGCGGGGACGGTGAGCAGGGACGGTGAGCGGGGACGGGGAGCGGGGACGGGGACTGGGGACGGGGAGTGAGGACGGTGAGTAGGGACGGAGAGTGGAGACCGTGAGAAAGGACGTAGAGTGGGGACGGTGAGTGACGACGGTGAGTGGGGACGAGCAGTGGGGACGGGAAGTGGCTACATTGAGTGGGGACGGGGAATGGGGACGGAGAGTGGAGACGGGGAGTGCGGATGGGGAGTGGGGTCGGGGAGTGGGGACGGGGAGTGGGGTCGGGGAGTGGGGTCGGGGAGTGTGGTCGGGGAGTGTGGTCGGGGAGTGGGGACGGGGAGTGGGGACGGAGTGTGGGGACGGTGAGTGGGGACGGTGAGTGGGGACGGTGAGTGGGGACGGGGGACGGGGAGAGGGGACGGTGAGAGGGGACGGTGAGAGGGGACGGTGAGAGGGGACGGTGACAGGGGACGGAGAGAGGGGACGGTGAGAGGGGACGGTGAGTGGCTACGGTGAGTGGCTACGGTGAGAGGCTACGGTGAGTGGGGACGGGGAGTGGGGACGGGGAGTGGGGACGAGGAGTGGGGACGGAGATTGGGGACGGTGAGTGGTTCCAGTGAGTGGGGACGGGGAGTGGGGATGGAGAGTGGGGACGGGGAGTGGGGACGGGGGATGGGGACGGAGAGTGGGGATGGAGAGTGACGACGGGGAGTGGGGGCAGGGAGTGGGGGCGTGGAGTGGGGGCGTGGAGTGGGGGCGTGGAGTGGTGGCGTGGAGTGGGGACGTGGAGTGGGGATGGGGAGTGGGGAATGGGAGTGGGGACGGGGAGTGGGGACGGTGAGTGAGGAGTGGGGACAGTGAGTGGGGACGGTGGGTGGGGACGGGGAGTGGGGACGGTTAGCGGGGACGGAGAGTGGGGACGGAGAGTGGGGACCGTGAGAGGGGACGGAGAGTGGGGACGTTGAGTGGCGACGGTGAGTGGGGACGAGCAGTGGGGAGGAGCCGTGGGGACGGGGAGTGGCTACATTGAGTGGGGACGGAGGGTGGGGACGGGGAGTGGGGACGGGGAGTGGGGACGGGGAGTGGGGACGGAGTGTGGGGACGGTGAGTGGGGACGGTGAGTGGGGACGGTGAGTGGGGACGGGGGACGGGGAGAGGGGACGGTGAGAGGGGACGGTGAGAGGGGACGGTGACAGGGGACGGAGAGAGGGGACGGTGAGAGGGGACGGTGAGTGGCTACGGTGAGTGGCTACGGTGAGTGGCTATGGTGAGTGGGGTCGGAGAGTGGGGACGGAGAGTGGGGACGGAGAGTGGGGACGGACGGTGAGTGGCTACGGTGAGTGGGGACGGGGAGTGAGGACGGGGAGTGGGGACGGAGAGTGGGGACGGAGATTGGGGACGGTGAGTGGTTCCAGTGAGTGGGGACGGGGTGTGGGGACGGAGAGTGGGGACGGGGAGTGGGGACGGGGGATGGGGACGGAGAGTGGGGATGGAGAGTGGGGACGGGGAGTGGGGGCAGGGAGTGGGGGCGTGGAGTGGTGGCGTGGAGTGGGGACGGGGAGTGGGGACGGGGAGTGGGGAATGGGAGTGGGGACGGGGAGTGGGGACGGTGAGTGAGGAGTGGGGACAGTGTGTGGGGACGGTGAGTGGGGACGGGGAGTGGGGATGGGGTGTGGGGACGGAGAGTGGGGTCGGTGAGTGGAGACCGAGAGCGGCTAAAGTGAGTGGGGACGGAGAGTGGGGACGGAGAGTGAGGACGGTGAGTGAGGACGGAGAGTGGATACGGAGAGTGGGTACGGAGAGTGGGAATGGAGAGTGGGGACGGGAAGTGGGGACGGTGAGTGGGGACGGGGAGTGGGGACGGGGAGAGGGGACGTTGAGTGGGGACGGGGAGTGGGGACGTTGAGTGGGGATGGGGAGTGGGGACGGACAGTGGGGACGGACAGTGGGGAAGGAGAGTGGGGACGGGGAGTGGGGACGGGAGTGGGGACGGAGAGTGGGGAAGGGGAGTGGGGACGGGGAGTGGGGACGGGGAGTGGGGAGTGGGGCGTTGAGCGGGGATGGTGAGCGGGGATGGTGAGCGGGGACGGTGAGCGGTTTCGGGGTGCGTGGTCGGCGAGCGGGGACGGGGGGCGGGGACGGGGAGCGGGGACGGGGAGCCGGGACGGGGAGTGGGGACGGGGACGGGGACGGTGAGCGGGGACGGTGAGCGGGACGGGGAGCGATGACGGGGAGTGGGGACGGGGAGTGAGGACGGTGAGTAGGGACGGAGAGTGGAGACCGTGAGAAAGGACGGAGAGTGGGGACGGTGAGTGGCGACGGTGAGTGGGGACGGAGAGTGGAGACGGGCAGTGCGGACGGGGAGTGAGGTCGGGGAGTGGGGACGGTGAGTGTGGTCGGGGAGTGTTGTCGGGGAGTGGGGACGGGGAGTGGGGACGGTGAGTGACGACGGTGAGTGGGGACGAGCAGTGGGGAGGAGCAGTGGGGACGGGGAGTGGCTACATTGAGTGGGGACGGAGGGTGGGGACGGGGAGTGGGGACGGGGAGTGGGGACGGGGAGTGGGGATGGAGTGTGGGGACGGTGAGTGGGGACGGTGAGTGGGGACGGTGAGTGGGGACGGGGACGGGGAGAGGGGATGGTGAGAGGGGACGGTGAGAGGGGACGGAGAGAGGGGACGGTGAGAGGGGACGGTGAGTGGCTACGGTGAGTGGCTACGGTGAGTGGCTATGGTGAGTGGGGTCGGAGAGTGGGGACGGAGAGTGGGGACAGAGAGTGGGGACGGACGGTGAGTGGCTACGGTGAGTGGGGACGGGGAGTGTGGACGGGGAGTGGGGACGGGGAGTGGGGACGGAGATTGGGGACGGTGAGTGGTTCCAGTGAGTGGGGACGGGGAGTGGGGACGGAGAGTGGGGACGGGGAGTGGGGACGGGGGATGGGGACGGAGAGTGGGGATGGAGAGTGGGGACGGGGAGTGGGGGCGGGGAGTGGGGACGGGGAGTGGGGACGGGGAGCTGGGATGGGGAGAGGGGACGGGGAGCGGGGACGGTGTGCGGGGACGGGGTGCGGGGACGGGGAGCGAGGAGGGGGAGAGGGGACGGGGAGAGGGGATGGGGAGAGGGGACGGTGAGAGGGGACGGGGAGGGGGACGGGAAGAGGGGACGGGGAGAGGGGACAGGGAGAGGGGACGGTGAGAGGGGACGGGGAGTGGGGACGGTGAGAGGGGACGGGGAGTGGGGACGGGGAGAGGGGACGGGGAGAGGGGACGGGGTGTGGGGATGGGGAGTGGGGACGGGGAGAGGGGACGGGGAGTGGGAACGGTGAGTGGGTCGGTGAGTGGGGACGGTGAGTGGGGACGGTGAGTGGCTACGGGGAGTGGGGACGGTGAGTGGGGACGGGGAGTGGGGACGGGGAGTGGGGAGTCTGAGTGGGGACGGTGAGCGGGGACGGAGGGCGGGGTCGGGGAGCGGGGTCGGTGTGCCGCGTCGGGGAGCGTGGACGGGTAGCGGGGACGGGGAGCGGGGACAGGGAACGGGGACGGGAGGGAGGACGGGGAGTGGGGACGGGGAGTGGGGACGGGGAGTGGTTACGGTGAGTGGGGGCAGGGAGTGGGGACGTGGAGTGGGGTCGTGGAGTGGGGGCGTGGAGTGGTGGCGTGGAGTGGGGACGGTGAGTGAGGAGTGGGGACAGTGAGTGGGGACGGTGAGTGGGGACGGGGAGTGGGGACGGGGAGTGGGGACGGAGAGTGGGATGGAGAGTGGGCACGGAGAGCGGCTAAAGTGAGTGGGGACGCAGTGTGGGGACGGAGAGTGAGGACGGTGAGTGGGGACGGAGAGTGGGTACAGAGAGTGGGTACGGAGAGTGGGTATGGAGAGTGGGGACGGGGTTTGGGGACGGGGAGTGGGGACGGGGAGTGGGGACGGGGAGTGGATACATTGAGTGGGGACGGGAAGTGGGGACGGGGAGTGGGGACGGGGAGTGGGGACGGGGAGTGGGGATGGGGAGTGGATACATTGAGTGGGGACGGGAAGTGGGGACGAGGAGTGGGGACGGGGAGTGGGGACGGGGAGAGGGGACGTTGAGTGGGGACGGGGAGTGGGGACGTTGAGTGGGGACGGGGAGTGGGGACGGACAGTGGGGACGGACAGTGGGGACAGAGAGTGGGGACGGGGAGTGGGGACGGGGAGTGGGGAGTGGGGACGTTGAGCGGGGATGGTGAGCGGGTTCGGGGTGCGTGGTCGGGGAGCGGGGACGGGGGGCGGGGACAGGGAGCGGGGATGGGGAGCCGGGATGGGGAGCAGGGACGGGGACGGGGACAGTGAGCGGGGACGGTGAGCGGGGACGGTGAGCGGGGACGGGGAGCGGGGACGGGGAGTGGGGACGGGGAGTGAGGACGGTGAGTAGGGATGGAGAGTGGAGACCGTGAGAAAGGACGGAGAGTGGGGACGGTGAGTGGCGACGGTGAGTGGGGACGAGCAGTGGGGACGGGGAGTGGCTACATTGAGTTGGGACGGGGAGTGGGGACGGAGAGTGGAGACGGGGAGGGCGGATGGGGAGTGGGGTCGGGGAGTGGGGACGGGGAGTGGGGTCGGGGAGTGGGGTCGGTGAGTGTGGTCGGGGAGTGTGGTCGGGGAGTGGGGACGGGGAGTGGGGACGGTTTGTGGGGACGGAGAGTGGGGACGTGGAGTGGGGACCGTGAGAGGGGACGGAGAGTGGGGACGGGGAGTGGGGATGGGGAGTGGATACATTGAGTGGGGACGGGAAGTGGGGACGAGGAGTGGGGACGGGGAGTGGGGATGGGGAGAGGGGACGTTGAGTGGGGACGGGGAGTGGGGACGTTGAGTGGGGACGGGGAGTGGGGACGAACAGTGGGGACGGACAGTGGGGATGGAGAGTGGGGACGGGGAGTGGGAACGGGAGTGGGGACGGAGAGTGGGGAATGGGAGTGGGGACAGGGAGTTGGGAGGGGAGTGGGGAGTGGGGACGTTGAGCGTGGACGGTGAGCGGGGACGGTGAGCGGGGACGGTGAGCGGGGATGGTGAGCGGCTTCGGGGTGGGTGGTCGGGGTGCGGGGACGGGGGGCGGGGACGGGGACGGGGACGGTGAGCGGGGACGGTGAGCAGGGACGGTGAGCGGGGACGGGGAGCGGGGACGGGGACTGGGGACGGGGAGTGAGGACGGTGAGTAGGGACGGAGAGTGGAGACCGTGAGAAAGGACGGAGAGTGGGGACGGTGAGTGACGACAGTGAGTGGGGACGAGCAGTGGGGACGGGGAGTGGCTACATTGAGTGGGGACGGGGAATGGGGACGGAGAGTGGAGACGGGGAGTGTGGATGGGGAGTGGGGTCGGGGAGTGTGGACGGGGAGTGGGGTCTGGGAGTGGGGTCGGGGAGTGTGGTCGGGGAGTGTGGTCGGGGAGTGGGGACGGGGAGTGGGGACGGAGTGTGGGGACGGTGAGTGGGGACGGTGAGTGGGGACGGTGAGTGGGGACGGGGGACGGGGAGAGGGGACGGTGAGAGGGGACGGTGAGAGGGGACGGTGAGAGGGGACGGTGACAGGGGACGGAGAGAGGGGACGGTGAGAGGGGACGGTGAGTGGCTACGGTGAGTGGCTACGGTGAGAGGCTACGGTGAGTGGGGACGGGGAGTGGGGACGGGGAGTGGGGACGAGGAGTGGGGACGAAGATTGGGGACGGTGAGTGGTTCCAGTGAGTGGGGACGGGGAGTGGGGATGGAGAGTGGGGACGGGGAGTGGGGACGGGGGATGGGGACGGAGAGTGGGGATGGAGAGTGGGGACGGGGAGTGGGGGCAGGGAGTGGGGGCGTGGAGTGGGGGCGTGGAGTGGGGGCGTGGAGTGGTGGCGTGGAGTGGGGACGTGGAGTGGGGATGGGGAGTGGGGAATGGGAGTGGGGACAGGGAGTGGGGACGGTGAGTGAGGAGTGGGGACAGTGAGTGGGGACGGTGGGTGGGGACGGGGAGTGGGGACGGTTAGCGGGGACGGAGAGTGGGGACGGAGAGTGGGGACCGTGAGAGGGGACGGAGAGTGGGGACGTTGAGTGGCGACGGTGAGTGGGGACGAGCAGTGGGGAGGAGCCGTGGGGACGGGGAGTGGCTACATTGAGTGGGGACGGAGGGTGGGGACGGGGAGTGGGGACGGGGAGTGGGGACGGGGAGTGGGGACGGAGTGTGGGGACGGTGAGTGGGGACGGTGAGTGGGGACGGGGGACGGGGAGAGGGGACGGTGAGAGGGGACGGTGAGAGGGGACGGTGACAGGGGACGGAGAGAGGGGACGGTGAGAGGGGACGGTGAGTGGCTACGGTGAGTGGCTACGGTGAGTGGCTATGGTGAGTGGGGTCGGAGAGTGGGGACGGAGAGTGGGGACGGAGAGTGGGGACGGACGGTGAGTGGCTACGGTGAGTGGGGACGGGGAGTGAGGACGGGGAGTGGGGACGGGGAGTGGGGACGGAGATTGGGGACGGTGAGTGGTTCCAGTGAGTGGGGACGGGGTGTGGGGACGGAGAGTGGGGACGGGGAGTGGGGACGGGGGATGGGGACTGAGAGTGGGGATGGAGAGTGGGGACGGGGAGTGGGGGCAGGGAGTGGGGGCGTGGAGTGGGGGCGTGGAGTGGGGACGGGGAGTGGGGACGGGGAGTGGGGAATGGGAGTGGGGACGGGGAGTGGGGACGGTGAGTGAGGAGTGGGGACAGTGTGTGGGGACGGTGAGTGGGGACGGGGAGTGGGGATGGGGTGTGGGGACGGAGAGTGGGGACGGAGAGTGGGGACCGTGAGAGGGGACGGAGAGTGGGGACGTTGAGTGGCGACAGTGAGTGGGGACGAGCAGTGGGGAGGAGCCGTGGGGACGGGGAGTGGCTACATTGAGTGGGGACGGAGGGTGGGGACGGGGAGTGGGGACGGGGAGTGGGGACGGAGTGTGGGGACGGTGAGTGGGGACGGTGAGTGGGGACGGGGGACGGGGAGAGGGGACGGTGAGAGGGGACGGTGAGAGGGGACGGTGACAGGGGACGGAGAGAGGGGACGGTGAGAGGGGACGGTGAGTGGCTACGGTGAGTGGCTACGGTGAGTGGCTATGGTGAGTGGGGTCGGAGAGTGGGGACGGAGAGTGGGGACGGAGAGTGGGGACGGACGGTGAGTGGCTACGGTGAGTGGGGACGGGGAGTGAGGACGGGGAGTGGGGACGGGGAGTGGGGACGGAGATTGGGGACGGTGAGTGGTTCCAGTGAGTGGGGACGGGGTGTGGGGACGGAGAGTGGGGACGGGGAGTGGGGACGGGGGATGGGGACTGAGAGTGGAGATGGAGAGTGGGGACGGGGAGTGGGGGCAGGGAGTGGGGGCGTGGAGTGGGGGCGTGGAGTGGGGACGGGGAGTGGGGACGGGGAGTGGGGAATGGGAGTGGGGACGGGGAGTGGGGACGGTGAGTGAGGAGTGGGGACAGTGTGTGGGGACGGTGAGTGGGGACGGGGAGTGGGGATGGGGTGTGGGGACGGAGAGTGGGGTCGGTGAGTGGGGACCGAGAGCGGCTAAAGTGAGTGGGGACGGAGAGTGGGGACGGAGAGTGAGGACGGTGAGTGAGGACGGAGAGTGGATACGGAGAGTGGGTACGGAGAGTGGGAATGGAGAGTGGGGACGGGGAGTGGGGACGGGGAGTGGGGACGGGGAGTGGATACATTGAGTGGGGACGGGAAGTGGGGACGGTGAGTGGGGACGGGGAGTGGGGACGGGGAGAGGGGACGTTGAGTGGGGACGGGGAGTGGGGACGTTGAGTGGGGATGGGGAGTGGGGACGGACAGTGGGGACGGACAGTGGGGAAGGAGAGTGGGGACGGGGAGTGGGGACGGGAGTGGGGACGGAGAGTGGGGAAGGGGAGTGGGGACGGGGAGTGGGGACGGGGAGTGGGGAGTGGGGCGTTGAGCGGGGATGGTGAGCGGGGATGGTGAGCGGGGACGGTGAGCGGGGATGGTGAGCGGGTTCGGGGTGCGTGGTCGGCGCGCGGTGACGGGGGGCGGGGACGGGGAGCGGGGACGGGGAGCCGGGACGGGGAGTGGGGACGGGGACGGGGACGGTGAGCGGGGACGGTGAGCGGGACGGGGAGCGATGACGGGGAGTGGGGACGGAGAGTGAGGACGGTGAGTAGGGACGGAGAGTGGAGACCGTGAGAAAGGACGGAGAGTGGGGACGGTGAGTGGCGACGGTGAGTGGGGACGGAGAGTGGAGACGGGCAGTGCGGACGGGGAGTGAGGTCGGGGAGTGGGGACGGTGAGTGTGGTCGGGGAGTGTGGTCGGGGAGTGGGGACGGGGAGTGGGGACGGTGAGTGACGACGGTGAGTGGGGACGAGCAGTGGGGAGGAGCAGTGGGGACGGGGAGTGGCTACATTGAGTGGGGACGGAGGGTGGGGACGGGGAGTGGGGACGGGGAGTGGGGACGGGGAGTGGGGACGGAGTGTGGGGACGGTGAGTGGGGACGGTGAGTGGGGACGGTGAGTGGGGACGGGGACGGGGAGAGGGGACGGTGAGAGGGGACGGTGAGAGGGGACAGTGACAGGGTCGGAGAGAGGGGACGGTGAGAGGGGACGGTGAGTGGCTATGGTGAGTGGCTACGGTGAGTGGCTATGGTGAGTGGGGTCGGAGAGTGGGGACGGAGAGTGGGGACAGAGAGTGGGGACGGACGGTGAGTGGCTACGGTGAGTGGGGACGGGGAGTGTGGACGGGGAGTGGGGACGGGGAGTGGGGACGGAGATTGGGGACGGTGAGTGGTTCCTGTGAGTGGGGACGGGGAGTGCGGACGGAGAGTGGGGACGGGGAGTGGGGACGGGGGATGGGGACGGAGAGTGGGGATGGAGAGTGGGGATGGGGAGTGGGGGCGGGGAGTGGGGGCGTGGAGTGGGGGCGTGGAGTGGTGACGTGGAGTGGGGACGGGGAGTGGGGATGGTGAGTGAGGAGTGGGGACAGTGAGTGGGGACGGTGAGTGGGGACGGGGAGTGGGGACGGGGAGTGGGGGCGGGGAGTGGGGACGGGGAGCTGGGACGGGGAGAGGGGACGGGGAGCGGGGACGGTGGGCGGGGACGGGGGGCGGGGACGGGGAGCGAGGAGGGGGAGAGGGGACGGGGAGAGGGGACGGGGAGAGGGGACGGTGAGAGGGGACGGGGAGGGGGACGGGAAGAGGGGACGGGGAGAGGGGACAGGGAGAGGGGACGGTGAGAGGGGACGGGGAGTGGGGACGGTGAGAGGGGACGGGGAGTGGGGACGGGGAGAGGGGACGGGGAGAGGGGACGGGGTGTGGGGATGGGGAGTGGGGACGGGGAGAGGGGACGGGGAGTGGGAACGGTGAGTGGGTCGGTGAGTGGGGACGGTGAGTGGGGACGGTGAGTGGCTACGGGGAGTGGGGACGGTAAGTGGGGACGGGGAGTGGGGACGGGGAGTGGGGAGTCTGAGTGGGGACGGTGAGCGGGGACGGAGGGCGGGGTCGGGGAGCGGGGTCGGTGTGCCGCGTCGGGGAGCGGGGACGTGTAGCGGGGACGGGGAGCGGGGACAGGGAACGGGGACGGGAGGGAGGACGGGGAGTGGGGACGGGGAGTGGGGACGGGGAGTGGGGACGGTGAGTGGGGGCAGGGAGTGGGGACGTGGAGTGGGGTCGTGGTGTGGGGGCGTGGAGTGGTGGCGTGGAGTGGGGACGGTGAGTGAGGAGTGGGGACAGTGAGTGGGGACGGTGAGTGGGGATGGGGAGTGGGGACGGGGAGTGGGGACGGAGAGTGGGATGGTGAGTGGGGACGGAGAGCGGCTAAAGTGAGTGGGGACGCAGTGTGGGGGCGGAGAGTGAGGACGGTGAGTGGGGACGGAGAGTGGGTACAGAGAGTGGGTACGGAGAGTGGGTATGGAGAGTGGGGACGGGGTTTGGGGACGGGGAGTGGGGACGGGGAGTGGGGACGGGGAGTGGATACATTGAGTGGGGACGGGAAGTGGGGACGGGGAGTGGGGACGGGGAGTGGGGACGGGGAGTGGGGATGGGGAGTGGATACATTGAGTGGGGACGGGAAGTGGGGACGAGGAGTGGGGACGGGGAGTGGGGACGGGGAGAGGGGACGTTGAGTGGGGACGGGGAGTGGGGACGTTGAGTGGGGACGGGGAGTGGGGACGGACAGTGGGGACGGACAGTGGGGACAGAGAGTGGGGATGGGGAGTGGGGACGGGGAGTGGGGAGTGGGGACGTTGAGCGGGGACGGTGAGCGGGTTCGGGGTGCGTGGTCGGGGAGCGGGGACGGGGGGCGGGGACAGGGAGCGGGGATGGGGAGCCGGGATGGGGAGCAGGGACGGGGACGGGGACAGTGAGCGGGGACGGTGAGCGGGGACGGTGAGCGGGGACGGGGAGCGGGGACGGGGAGTGGGGACGGGGAGTGAGGACGGTGAGTAGGGATGGAGAGTGGAGACCGTGAGAAAGGACGGAGAGTGGGGACGGTGAGTGGCGACGGTGAGTGGGGACGAGCAGTGGGGACTCGGGAGTGGCTACATTGAGTTGGGACGGGGAGTGGGGACGGAGAGTGAAGACGGGGAGGGCGGATGGGGAGTGAGGTCGGGGAGTGGGGACGGGGAGTGGGGTCGGGGAGTGGGGTCGGTGAGTGTGGTCGGGGAGTGTGGTCGGGGAGTGGGGACGGGGAGTGGGGACGGTTAGTGGGGACGGAGAGTGGGGACGGAGAGTGGGGACCGTGAGAGGGGACGGAGAGTGGGGACGGTGAGTGGCGACGGTGAGTGGGGACGAGCAGTGGGGAGGAGCAGTGGGGATGGGGAGTGGCTACATTGAGTGGGGACGGAGGGTGGGGACGGGGAGTGGGGACGGGGAGTGGGGACGGGGAGTGGGGACGGAGTGTGGGGACGGGGAGTGGGGACGGGGAGTGGGGACGGGGAGTGGGGACGGAGTGTGGGGACGGGGAGTGGGGACGGTGAGTGGGGAAGGGGAGAGGGGACGGTGAAAGGGGACAGTGAGAGGGGACGGTGACAGGGGACGGAGAGAGGGGACGGTGAGAGGGGACGGTGAGTGGCTACGGTGAGTGGCTACGGTGAGTGGCTACGGTGAGTGGGGTCGGAGAGTGGGGACAGAAAGTGGGGACGGAGAGTGGGGACGGACGGTGAGTGGCAACGGTGAGTGGGGATGGGGAGTGGGGACGGAGAGTGGGGACGGGGAGTGGGGACGGGGGATGGGGACGGAGAGTGGGGATGGAGAGTGGGGACGGGGAGTGGGGGCAGTGAGTGGGGGCGTGGAGTGGGGGCGTGGAGTTGGGGCGTGGAGTGGTGGCGTGGTGTGGGGACGGGGAGTGGGGACGGGGAGTGTAAATGGGAGTGGGGACGGGGAGTGGGGACGGTGAGTGAGGAGTGGGGACAGTGAGTGGGGACGTTGAGTGGGGACGGGGAGTGGGGACGGGGAGTGGGGACGGAGAGTGGGGTCGGGGGATGGGGACGGACAGTGGGGATGGAGAGTGGGGACGGTGAGTGGGGGCAGGGAGTGGGGGCGTGGAGTGGGGGCGTGGAGTGGGGGTGTGGAGTGGTGGTGTGGAGTGGTGACGGGGAGTGGGGACGGGGAGTGGGGAGGGGGAGTGGGGACGGGGAGTGGGGACGGTGAGTGAGGAGTGGGGACAGTGAGTGGGGACGCTGAGTGGGGACGGGGAGTGGGGACGGGGAGTGGGGACGGTGAGTGGGGACGGGGAGTGGGGACGGGGAGTGGGGACGGAGAGTGGGGTCCGTGAGTGGGGACGGAGAGCGGCTAAAGTAAGTGGGGACGGAGAGTGGGGACGGAGAGTGAGGACGGTGAGTGGGGACGGAGAGTGGGTACGGAGAGTGGGTATGGAGAGTGGGTATGGAGAGTGGGGACGGGGAGTGGGGACGGGGAGTGGATACATTGAGTGGGGACGGGAGTGGGGACGGGGAGTGGGGACAGGGAGTGGGGACGGGGAGTGGCTACATTGAGTGGGGACGGGGAGTGGGGACGGCGAGGGGGGACGGGGAGTGGGGACGGGGAGTGGGGACGGTGAGTGGGGACAGGGCGGGGGGACGGAGAGTGGGGACGGCGAGTGGAGATGGGGCGTGGGGATGGGGAGTGAAGACGGGGAGTGGGGACGGGGGGTGGGGACGGGGAGTGGGGACGGGGAGTGGGGACGGGGAGTGGGAACGGGGGGGTGGGGACGGAGGGTGGGGACGGCGGGGGGGGACGGCGTGTGGGGACGGGGTGTGGCGACGGGGAGTGGGGACGGGGAGTGACGACGGGGAGTGGCGACGGGGAGTGGGGAAGGGGAGTGGGGATGGAGAGTGGGGACGGCGGGTGGGGACGGCGAGTGGGGACGGGGTGTGGCGACGGGGAGTGGGGACGGGGAGTGGCGACGGGGAGTGGCGACGGGGACTGGCGACGGGGAGTGGGGACGGAGAGAGGGGACGGAGAGAGGGGACGGGGAGCAGGAACGGGGCGCGGGAACGGGGAGCGGGGACGGGGAGCGGGGACGGGGAGAGGGGACGGGAGAGGGGACGGAGAGTGGGGACGGAGAGTGGGGACGGAGAGTGGGGTCGGTGAGTGGGGAGGGAGAGCGGCTAAAGTGAGTGGGGACGGAGAGTGGGGACGGAGAGTGAGGACGGTGAGTGGGGACGGAGAGTGGGTACGGAGAGTGGGTACGGAGAGTGGGTATGGAGAGTGGGGACGGGGAGTGGGGACGGGGAGTGGGGACGGGGAGTGGATACATTGAGTGGGGACGGGAAGTGGGGACGAGGAGTGGGGACGGGGAGTGGGGACGGGGAGAGGGGACGTTGAGTGGGGACGGGGAGTGGGGACGTTGAGTGGGGACGGGGAGTGGGGACGGACAGTGGGGACGGACAGTGGGGACGGAGAGTGGGGACGGGGAGTGGGAACGGGAGTGGGGACGGAGAGTGGGGAATGGGAGTGGGGACGGGGAGTGGGGAAGGGGAGTGGGGACGTTGAGCGGGGACGGTGAGCGGGGACGGTGAGCGGGGACGGTGAGCGGGGATGGTGAGCGGCTTCGGGGTGCGTGGTCGGGGAGCGGGGACGGGGGGCGGGGACGGGGAGCGGGGACGGGGAGCCGGGACGGGGAGCGGGTGCGGGGACGGGGACGGTGAGCGGGGACGGTGAGCGGGGACGGTGAGCGGGGACGGGGAGCGGGGACGGGGAGTGGGGACGGGGAGTGAGGATGGTGAGTAGGGACGGAGAGTGGAGACCGTGAGTAAGGACGGAGAGTGGGGACGGTGAGTGGCGACAGTGAGTGGGGACGAGCAGTGGGGACGGGGAGTGGCTACATTGAGTGGGGACGGGGAGTGGGGACGGAGAGTGGAGACGGGGAGTGCGGATGGGGAGTGGGGTCGGGGAGTGGGGACGGGGAGTTGGGTCGGGGCGTGGGGTCGGGGAGTGTGGTCGGGGAGTGTGGTCGGGGAGTGGGGACGGTGAGTGGGGACGGTTAGTGGGGACGGAGAGTGGGGACGGTTAGCGGGGACGGAGAGTGGGGACGGAGAGTGGGGACCGTGAGAGGGGACGGAGAGTGGGGACGGTGAGTGGCGACGGTCAGTGGGAACGAGCAGTGGGGAGGAGCAGTGGGGACGGGGAGTGGCTACATTGAGTGGGGACGGAGGGTGAGGACGGGGAGTGGGGACGGAGTGTGGGGACGGAGTGTGGGGACGGTGAGTGGGGATGGTGAGTGGGGACGGGGGACGGGGAGAGGGGACGGTGAGAGGGGACGGTGAGAGGGTACGGTGACAGGGGACGGTGAGAGGGGACGGTGAGTGGCTACGGTGAGTGGCTACGGTGAATGGCAACAGTGAGTGGGGTCGGAGAGTGGGGACGGAGTGTGGGGACGGAGAGTGGGGACGGACGGTGAGTGGCGACGGTGAGTGGCTACGGTGAATGGCAACAGTGAGTGGGGTCGGAGAGTGGGGGCGTGGAGTGGGGGCGTGGAGTGGTGGCGTGGAGTGGGGATGGGGAGTGGGGACGGGGAGTGGGGAATGGGAGTGGGGACGGGGGGTGGGGACGGTGAGTGTGGAGTGGGGACAGTGAGTGGGGACGGTGAGTGGGGACGGGGAGTGGGGACGGGGAGTGGAGACGGAGAGTAGGGTCGGTGAGTGGGGACGGAGAGCGGCTAAAGTGAGTGGGGACGGAGAGTGGGGACGGAGAGTGAGGACGGTGAGTGGGGACGGAGAGTGGGTACGGAGAGTGGGCACGGAGAGTGGGTATGGAGAGTGGGGAAGGGGAGTGGATACATTGAGTGGGGACGGGAAGTGGGGACGGGGAGTGGGGACGGGGAGTGGGGACGGGGAGTGGATACATTGAGTGGGGACGGGAAGTGGGGACGAGGAGTGGGGACGGGGAGTGGGGACGGGGAGAGGGGACGTTGAGTGGGGAAGGGGAGTGGGGATGTTGAGTGGGGACGGGGAGTGGGGGCGGACAGTGGGGACGGACAGTGGGGCTGGAGAGTGGGGACGGGGAGTGGGAACGGGAGTGGGGACGGAGAGTGGGGAATGGGAGTGGGGACAGGGAGTGGGGACGGGGAGTGGGGAGTGGGGACGTTGAGCGGGGACGGTGAGCGGGGACGGTGAGCGGGGACGGTGAGCGAGGATGGTGAGCGGCTTCGGGGTGCGTGGTCGGGGCGCGGGGACGGGGGGCGGGGACGGGGAGCGGGGACGGGGAGCCGGGACGGGGAGCAGGGACGGGGACGGGGACAGTGAGCGGGGACGGTGAGTGGGGACGGTGAGCGAGGACGGGGAGCGGGGACGGGGAGTGGGGACGGGGAGTGAGGACGGTGAGCAGGGACGGAGAGTGGAGACCGTGAGAAAGGACGGAGAGTGGGTACGGTGAGTGGCGACGGTGAGTGGGGACGAGCAGTGGGGACGGGGAGTGGCTACATTGAGTGGGGACGGGGAGTGGGGACGGAGAGTGGAGACGGGGAGAGCGGACGGGGAGTGGGGTCGGGGAGTGTGGTCGGGGAGTGTGGTCGGGGAGTGGGAACGGGGAGTGGGGACGGTTAGTGGGGACGGAGAGTGGGGACGGTTAGCGGGGACGGAGAGTGGGGACGGAGAGTGGGGACCGTGAGAGGGGACGGAGAGTGGGGACGGTGAGTGGCGACGGTGAGTGGGGACGAGCAGTGGGGAGGAGCAGTGGGGACGGGGAGTGGCTACATTGAGTGGGGACGGAGGGTGGGGACGGGGAGTGGGGACGGGGAGTGGGGACGGGGAGTGGGGACGGAGTGTGGGGACGGTGAGTGGGGACGGTGAGTGGGGACGGTGAGTGGGGACGGGGGACGGGGAGAGGGGACGGTGAGAGGGGACGGTGAGAGTGGACGGTGAGAGGGGACGGTGACAGGGGACGGAGAAAGGGGACAGTGAGTGGCTACGGTGAGTGGGGACGGAGAGTGGGGACGGAGAGTGAGGACGGTGAGTGGGGACGGAGAGTGGGTACGGAGAGTGCGAACGGAGAGTGGGTATGGAGAGTGGGGACGGGGAGTGGGGACGGGGAGTGGGGACGGGGAGTGGATACATTGAGTGGGGACGGGAAGTGGGGACGAGGAGTGGGGACGGGGAGTGGGGACGGGGAGAGGGGACGTTGAGTGGGGACGGGGAGTGGGGACGTTGAGTGGGGACGGGGAGTGGGGACGGACAGTGGGGACGGACAGTGGGGACGGAGAGTGGGGACGGGGAGTGGGAACGGGAGTGGGGACGGAGAGTGGGGAATGGGAGTGGGGACGGGGAGTGGGGAAGGGGAGTGGGGAGTGGGGACGTTGAGCGGGGACGGTGAGCGGGGACGGTGAGCGGGGACGGTGAGCGGGGATGGTGAGCGGCTTCGGGGTGCGTGTTCGGTGTGCGGGGACGGGGGGCGGGGACGGGGAGCTGGGACGGGGAGCCGGGACGGGGAGCGGGGGCGGGGACGGGGACGGTGAGCGGGGACGGTGAGCGGGGACGGTGAGCGGGGACGGGGAGCGGGGACGGGGAGTGGGGAGGGGGAGTGAGGATGGTGAGTAGGGACGGAGAGTGGAGACCGTGAGAAAGGACGGAGAGTGGGGACGGTGAGTGGCGACAGTGAGTGGGGACGAGCAGTGGGGACGGGGAGTGGCTACATTGAGTGGGGACGGGGAGTGGGGACGGAGAGTGGAGACGGGGAGTGCGGATGGGGAGTGGGGTCGGGGAGTGGGGACGGGGAGTTGGGTCGGGGCGTGGGGTCGGGGAGTGTGGTCGGGGAGTGTGGTCGGGGAGTGGTGACGGGGAGTGGGGACGGTTAGTGGGGACGGAGAGTGGGGACGGTTAGCGGGGACGGAGAGTGGGGAGGGAAAGTGGGGACCGTGAGAGGGGACGGAGAGTGGGGACGGTGAGTGGCGACGGTGAGTGGGGAAGAGCAGTGGGGAGGAGCAGTGGGGACGGGGAGTGGCTACATTGAGTGGGGACGGAGGGTGGGGACGGGGAGTGGGGACGGGGAGTGGGGACGGAGTGTGGGGACGGAGTGTGGGGACGGTGAGTGGGGACGGTGAGTGGGGACGGGGGACGGGGAGAGGGGACGGTGAGAGGGGAAGGTGAGAGGGGACGGTGAGAGGGGACGGAGACAGGGGACGGTGAGAGGGGACGGTGAGTGGCTACGGTGAGTGGCTACGGTGAATGGCAACGGTGAGTGGGGTCGGAGAGTGGGGACGGAGAGTGGGGACGGAGAGTGGGGACGGACGGTGAGTGGCGACGGTGAGTGGGGACGGGGAGTGGGGACGGGGAGTGGGGACGGGGAGTGGGGACGGAGATTGGGGACGGTGAGTGGTTCCAGTGAGTGGGGACGGGGAGTGGGGACGGAGAGTGGGGACGGGGAATGGGGACGGGGGATGGGGACGGAGAGTGGGGATGGAGAGTGGGGACGGGGAGTGGGGGCAGGGAGTGGGGGCGTGGAGTGGGGGCGTGCAGTGGGGTGGTGGAGTGGTGGCGTGGAGTGGGGATGGGGAGTGGGGACGGGGAGTGGGGAATGGGAGTGGGGATGGGGCGTGGGGACAGTGAGTGTGGAGTGGGGACAGTGAGTGGGGACAGTGAGTGGGGACGGGGAGTGGGGACGGGGAGAGGAGACGGAGAGTGGGGTCGCTGAGTGGGGACGGAGAGCGGCTAAAGTGAGTGGGGACGGAGAGTGGGGACGGAGAGTGAGGACGGTGAATGGGGATGGAGAGTGGGTACGGGGAGTGGGCACGGAGAGTGGGTACTGAGAGTGGGGACGGGGAGTGGGGACGGGGAGTGGCGACGATGAGTGGGGACGAGCAGTGGGGAGTAGCAGTGGGGACGGGGAGTGGCTACATTGAGTGGGGACGGAGGGTGGGGACGGGGAGTGGGGACGGGGAGTGGGGACGGAGTGTGGGGACGGAGTGTGGGGACGGTGAGTGGGGACGGTGAGTGGGGACGGGGGACGGGGAGAGGGGACGGTGAGAGGGGACGGTTAGAGGGGACGGTGAGAGGGGACGGGGGACGGGGAGAGGAGACGGTGAGAGGGGACGGTGAGAGGGGACGGTGAGAGGGGACGGAGACAGGGGACGGTGAGAGGGGACGGTGAGTGGCTACGGTGAGTGGCTACGGTGAATGGCAACGGTGAGTGGGGTCGGAGAGTGGGGACGGAGAGTGGGGACGGAGAGTGGGGACGGACGGTGAGTGGCGACGGTGAGTGGGGACGGGGAGTGGGGACGGGGAGTGGGGACGGGGAGTGGGGACGGAGATTGGGGACGGTGAGTGGTTCCAGTGAGTGGGGACGGGGAGTGGGGACGGAGAGTGGGGACGGGGAGTGGGGACGGGGGATGGGGACGGAGAGTGGGGATGGAGAGTGGGGACGGGGAGTGGGGGCAGGGAGTGGGGGCGTGGAGTGGGGGCGTGGAGTGGGGGCGTGGAGTGGTGGCGTGGAGTGGGGATGGGGAGTGGGGACGGGGAGTGGGGAATGGGAGTGGGGACGGGGGGTGGGGACGGTGAGTGTGGAGTGGGGACAGTGAGTGGGGACGGTGAGTGGGGACGGGGAGTGGGGACGGGGAGTGGAGACGGAGAGTGGGGTCGGTGAGTGGGGACGGAGAGCGGCTAAAGTGAGTGGGGACGGAGAGTGGGGACGGAGAGTGAGGACGGTGAGTGGGGACGGAGAGTGGGTACGGGGAGTGGGCACGGAGAGTGGGTACGGAGAGTGGGGACGGGGAGTGGGGACGGGGAGTGGGGACGGGGAGTGGATACATTGAGTGGGGACGGGAAGTGGGGACGGGGAGTGGGGACGGGGAGTGGGGACGGGGAGTGGGGACGGGGAGTGGATACATTGAGTGGGGACGGGAAGTGGGGACGAGGAGTGGGGACGGGGAGTGGGGACGGGGAGAGGGGACGTTGAGTGGGGACGGGGAGTGGGGACGTTGAGTGGGGACGGGGAGTGGGGACGGACAGTGGGGACGGACAGTGGGGATGGAGAGTGGGGACGGGGAGTGGGAATGGGAGTGGGGACGGAGAGTGGGGAATGGGAGTGGGGACAGGGAGTGGGGACGGGGAGTGGGGAGTGGGGACGTTGAGCGGGGATGGTGAGCGGGGACGGTGAGCGGGGACGGTGAGCGGGGATGGTGAGCAGCTTCGGGGTGCGTGGTCGGGGAGCGGGGACGGGGGGCGGGGACGGGGAGCGGGGACGGGGAGCCGGGACGGGGAGCAGGGACGGGGACGGGGACGGTGAGCGGGGACGGTGAGCGGGGACGGTGAGCGAGGACGGGGAGCGGTGACGGGGAGTGGGGACGGGGAGTGAGGACGGTGAGTAGGGACGGAGAGTGGAGACCGTGAGAAAGGACGGAGAGTGGGGACGGTGAGTGGCGACGGTGAGTGGGGACGAGGAGTGGGGATGGGGAGTGGCTACATTGAGTGGGGACGGGGAGTGGGGACGGAGAGTGGAGACGGGGAGTGGGGACGAGCAGTGGGGAGGAGCAGTGGGGACGGGGAGTGGCTACATTGAGTGGGGACGGAGGGTGGGGACGGGGAGTGGGGACAGGGAGTGGGGACGGGGAGTGGGGACGGAGTGTGGGGACGGTGAGTGGGGACGGTGAGTGGGGACGGTGAGTTGGGACGGGGGACGGGGAGAGGGGACGGTGAGAGGGGACGGTGAGAGGGGACAGTGAGAGGGGATGGTGACAGGGGACGGAGAGAGGGGACGGTGAGAGGGGACGGTGAGTGGCTATGGTGAGTGGCTACGGTGAGTGGCTATGGTGAGTGGGGTCGGAGAGTGGGGACGGAGAGTGGCGACAGTGAGTGGGGACGAGCAGTGGGGACGGGGAGTGGCTACATTGAGTGGGGACGGGGAGTGGGGACGGAGAGTGGAGACGGGGAGTGCGGATGGGGAGTGGGGTCGGGGAGTGGGGACGGGGAGTTGGGTCGGGGCGTGGGGTCGGGGAGTGTGGTCGGGGAGTGTGGTCGGGGAGTGGTGACGGGGAGTGGGGACGGTTAGTGGGGACGGAGAGTGGGGACGGTTAGCGGGGACGGAGAGTGGGGAGGGAGAGTGGGGACCGTGAGAGGGGACGGAGAGTGGGGACGGTGAGTGGCGACGGTGAGTGGGGAAGAGCAGTGGGGAGGAGCAGTGGGGACGGGGAGTGGCTACATTGAGTGGGGACGGAGGGTGGGGACGGGGAGTGGGGACGGGGAGTGGGGACGGAGTGTGGGGACGGAGTGTGGGGACGGTGAGTGGGGACGGTGAGTGGGGACGGGGGACGGGGAGAGGGGACGGTGAGAGGGGAAGGTGAGAGGGGACGGTGAGAGGGGACGGAGACAGGGGACGGTGAGAGGGGACGGTGAGTGGCTACGGTGAGTGGCTACGGTGAATGGCAACGGTGAGTGGGGTCGGAGAGTGGGGACGGAGAGTGGGGACGGAGAGTGGGGACGGACGGTGAGTGGCGACGGTGAGTGGGGACGGGGAGTGGGGACGGGGAGTGGGGACGGGGAGTGGGGACGGAGATTGGGGACGGTGAGTGGTTCCAGTGAGTGGGGACGGGGAGTGGGGACGGAGAGTGGGGACGGGGAGTGGGGACGGGGGATGGGGACGGAGAGTGGGGATGGAGAGTGGGGACGGGGAGTGGGGGCAGGGAGTGGGGGCGTGGAGTGGGGGCGTGCAGTGGGGGCGTGGAGTGGTGGCGTGGAGTGGGGATGGGGAGTGGGGACGGGGAGTGGGGAATGGGAGTGGGGACGGGGCGTGGGGACAGTGAGTGTGGAGTGGGGACAGTGAGTGGGGACGGTGAGTGGGGACGGGGAGTGGGGACGGGGAGAGGAGACGGAGACTGGGGTCGCGGAGTGGGGACGGAGAGCGGCTAAAGTGAGTGGGGACGGAGAGTGGGGACGGAGAGTGGGGACGGTGAGTGGGGATGGAGAGTGGGTACGGGGAGTGGGCACGGAGAGTGGGTACAGAGAGTGGGGACGGGGAGTGGGGACGGGGAGTGGCGACGATGAGTGGGGACGAGCAGTGGGGAGTAGCAGTGGGGACGGGGAGTGGCTACATTGAGTGGGGACGGAGGGTGGGGACGGGGAGTGGGGACGGGGAGTGGGGACGGAGTGTGGGGACGGAGTGTGGGGACGGTGAGTGGGGACGGTGAGTGGGGACGGGGGACGGGGAGAGGGGACGGTGAGAGGGGACGGTTAGAGGGGACGGTGAGAGGGGACGGGGGACGGGGAGAGGGGACGG
Organism: Heterodontus francisci; assembly: GCF_036365525.1. Classification (NCBI taxonomy): domain Eukaryota; kingdom Metazoa; phylum Chordata; class Chondrichthyes; order Heterodontiformes; family Heterodontidae; genus Heterodontus; species Heterodontus francisci. The sequence continues at coordinate 1,115,329 of NW_027140940.1, forward strand.
TGAGAGGGGACGGTGAGAGGGGACGGAGACAGGGGACGGTGAGAGGGGACGGTGAGTGGCTACGGTGAGTGGCTACGGTGAATGGCAATGGTGAGTGGGGTCGGAGAGTGGGGACGGAGAGTGGGGACGGAGAGTGGGGACGGACGGTGAGTGGCGACGGTGAGTGGGGACGGGGAGTGGGGACGGGGAGTGGGGACGGGGAGTGGGGACGGAGATTGGGGACGGTGAGTGGTTCCAGTGAGTGGGGACGGGGAGTGGGGACGGAGAGTGGGGACGGGGAGTGGGGACGGGGGATGGGGACGGAGAGTGGGGATGGAGAGTGGGGACGGGGAGTGGGGGCAGGGAGTGGGGGCGTGGAGTGGGGGCGTGGAGTGGGGGCGTGGAGTGGTGGCGTGGAGTGGGGATGGGGAGTGGGGACGGGGAGTGGGGAATGGGAGTGGGGACGGGGGGTGGGGACGGTGAGTGTGGAGTGGGGACAGTGAGTGGGGATGGTTTGTGGGGACGGGGAGTGGGGACGGGGAGTGGAGACGGAGAGTGGGGTCGGTGAGTGGGGACGGAGAGCGGCTAAAGTGAGTGGGGACGGAGAGTGGGGACGGAGAGTGAGGACGGTGAGTGGGGACGGAGAGTGGGTACGGGGAGTGGGCACGGAGAGTGGGTACGGAGAGTGGGGACGGGGAGTGGGGACGGGGAGTGGGGACGGGGAGTGGATACATTGAGTGGGGACGGGAAGTGGGGACGGGGAGTGGGGACGGGGAGTGGGGACGGGGAGTGGGGACGGGGAGTGGATACATTGAGTGGGGACGGGAAGTGGGGACGAGGAGTGGGGACGGGGAGTGGGGACGGGGAGAGGGGACGTTGAGTGGGGACGGGGAGTGGGGACGTTGAGTGGGGACGGGGAGTGGGGACGGACAGTGGGGACGGACAGTGGGGATGGAGAGTGGGGACGGGGAGTGGGAATGGGAGTGGGGACGGAGAGTGGGGAATGGGAGTGGGGACAGGGAGTGGGGACGGGGAGTGGGGAGTGGGGACGTTGAGCGGGGACGGTGAGCGGGGACGGTGAGCGGGGATGGTGAGCGGGGATGGTGAGCAGCTTCGGGGTGCGTGGTCGGGGAGCGGGGACGGGGGGCGGGGACGGGGAGCGGGGACGGGGAGCCGGGACGGGGAGCAGGGACGGGGACGGGGACGGTGAGCGGGGACGGTGAGCGGGGACGGTGAGCGAGGACGGGGAGCGGTGACGGGGAGTGGGGACGGGGAGTGAGGACGGTGAGTAGGGACGGAGAGTGGAGACCGTGAGAAAGGACGGAGAGTGGGGACGGTGAGTGGCGACGGTGAGTGGGGACGAGCAGTGGGGATGGGGAGTGGCTACATTGAGTGGGGACGGGGAGTGGGGACGGAGAGTGGAGACGGGGAGTGGGGACGAGCAGTGGGGAGGAGCAGTGGGGACGGGGAGTGGCTACATTGAGTGGGGACGGAGGGTGGGGACGGGGAGTGGGGACAGGGAGTGGGGACGGGGAGTGGGGACGGAGTGTGGGGACGGTGAGTGGGGACGGTGAGTGGGGACGGTGAGTTGGGACGGGGGACGGGGAGAGGGGACGGTGAGAGGGGACGGTGAGAGGGGACAGTGAGAGGGGATGGTGACAGGGGACGGAGAGAGGGGACGGTGAGAGGGGACGGTGAGTGGCTATGGTGAGTGGCTACGGTGAGTGGCTATGGTGAGTGGGGTCGGAGAGTGGGGACGGAGAGTGGAGACGGAGAGTGGGGACGGACGGTGAGTGGCAACGGTGAGTGGGGACGGGGAGTGGGGACGGGGAGTGGGGACGGGGAGTGGGGACGGAGATTGGGGACGGTGAGTGGTTCCAGTGAGTGGGGACGGGGAGTGGGGACGGAGAGTGGGGACGGGGAGTGTGGACGGGGGATGGGGACGGAGAGTGGGGATGGAGATTGGGGACGGGGAGTGGGGGCAGGGAGTGGGGGCGTGGAGTGGGGGCGTGGAGTGGGGGCGTGGAGTGGTGGCGTGGAGTGGGGACGGGGAGTGGGGACGGGGAGTGGGGAATGGGAGTGGGGATGGGGAGTGGGGACGGAGAGTGGGGACGGAGAGTGGGGTCGGTGAGTGGGGAGGGAGAGCGGCTAAAGTGAGTGGGGACGGAGAGTGGGGACGGAGAGTGAGGACGGTGAGAGGGGACGGAGAGTGGGTACGGAGAGTGGGTACGGAGAGTGGGTATGGAGTGTGGGGACGGGGAGTGGGGACGGGGAGTGGGGACGGGGAGTGGGGACGGGGAGTGGATACATTGAGTGGGGACGGGAAGTGGGGACGAGGAGTGGGGACGGGGAGTGGGGACGGGGAGAAGGGACGTTGAGTGGGGACGGGGAGTGGGGACGTCGAGTGGGGACGGGGAGTGGGGACGGACAGTGGGGACGGACAGTGGGGAAGGAGAGTGGGGACGGGGAGTGGGGACGGGAGTGGGGACGGAGAGTGGGGAAGGGGAGTGGGGACGGTGAGTTGGGACGGGGGACGGGGAGAGGGGACGGTGAGAGGGGACGGTGAGAGGGGACGGTGAGAGGGGATGGTGACAGGGGACGGAGAGAGGGGACGGTGAGAGGGGACGGTGAGTGGCTACAGTGAGTGGCTACGGTGAGTGGCTATTGTGAGTGGGGTCGGAGAGTGGGGACGGAGAGTGGGGACGGAGAGTGGGGACGGACGGTGAGTGGCTACAGTGAGTGGGGACGGGGAGTGGGGACGGGGAGTGGGGACGGGGAGTGGGGACGGAGATTGGGGACGGTGAGTGGTTCCAGTGAGTGGGGACGGTGAGTGTGGACGGAGAGTGGGGACGGGGAGTGGGGACGGGGGATGGGGACGGAGAGTGGGGATGGAGAGTGGGGACGGGGAGTGGGGGCAGGGAGTGGGGGCGTGGAGTGGGGGCGTGGAGTGGGGGCGTAGAGTGGTGGCGTGGAGTGGGGACGGGGAGTGGGGACGGGGAGTGGGGAATGGGAGTGGGGACGGGGAGTGGGGACGGAGAGTGGGGACGGAGAGTGGGGTCGGTGAGTGGGGAGGGAGAGCGGCTAAAGTGAGTGGGGACGGAGAGTGGGGACGGAGAGTGAGGACGGTGAGTGGGGACGGAGAGTGGGTACGGAGAGTGGGTACGGATAGTGGGTACGGAGAGTGGGGACGGGGAGTGGGGACGGGGAGTTGGGGACGGGGAGTGGGGACGGGGAGTGGATCCATTGAGTGGGGACGGGAAGTGGGGACGAGGAGTGGGGACGGGGAGTGGGGACGGGGAGAGGGGACGTTGAGTGGGGACGGGGAGTGGGGACGTTGAGTGGGGACGGGGAGTGGGGACGGACAGTGGGGACGGACAGTGGGGACGGAGAGTGGGGACGGGGAGTGGGAACGGGAGTGGGGACGGAGAGTGAGGAATGGGAGTGGGGACGGGGAGTGGGGAAGGGGAGTGGGGAGTGGGGACGTTGAGCGGGGACGGTGAGCGGGGACGGTGAGCGGGGACGGTGAGCGGGGATGGTGAGCGGGTTCGGGGTGCGTGGTCGGGGAGCGGGGACGGGGGGCGGGGACGGGGAGCGGGGACGGGGAGCCGGGACGGGGAGCAGGGGCGGGGACGGGGACAGTGAGCGGGGACGGTGAGCGGGGACGGGGAGCGGGGACGAGCAGTGGGGACGGGGAGTGGCTACATTGAGTGGGGACGGGGAGTGGGGACGGAGAGTGGAGACGGGGAGTGCGGATGGGGAGTGGGGTCGGGGAGTGGGGACGGGGAGTTGGGTCGGGGCGAGGGGTCGGGGAGTGTGGTCGGGGAGTGTGGTCGGGGAGTGGGGACGGGGAGTGGGGACGGTTAGTGGGGACGGAGAGTGGGGACGGTTAGCCGGGACGGAGAGTGGGGACGGAGAGTGGGGACCGTGAGAGCGGACGGAGAGTGGGGACGGTGAGTGGCGACGGTGAGTGGGGACGAGCAGTGGGGAGGAGCAGTGGGGACGGGGAGTGGCTACATTGAGTGGGGACGGAGGGTGGGGACGGGGATTGGGGACGGAGTGTGGGGACGGAGTGTGGGGATGGTGAGTGGGGACGGTGAGTGGGGACGGGGGACGGGGAGAGGGGACGGTGAGAGGGGACGGTGAGGGGGACGGTGAGAGGGGACGGTGACAGAGGACGGTGAGAGGGGACGGTGAGTGGCTACGGTGAGTGGCTACGGTGAATGGCAACGGTGAGTGGGGTCGGAGAGTGGGGACGGAGAGTGGGGACGGAGAGTGGGGACGGACGGTGAGTGGCGACGGTGAGTGGGGACGGGGAGTGGGGACGGGGAGTGGGGACAGGGAGTGGGGACGGAGATTGGGGACGGTGAGTGGTTCCAGTGAGTGGGGACGGGGAGTGGGGACGGAGAGTGGGGACGGGGAGTGGGGACGGGGGATGGGGACGGAGAGTGGGGATGGAGAGTGGGGACGGGGAGTGGGGGCAGGGAGTGGGGGCGTGGAGTGGGGGCGTGGAGTGGGGACGGGGAGAGGGGACGTTGAGTGGGGACGAGGAGTGGGGACGTTGAGTGGGGACGGGGAGTGGGGACGGACAGTGGGGACGGACAGTGGGGATGGAGAGTGGGGACGGGGAGTGGGAACGGGAGTGGGGACGGAGAGTGGGGAATGGGAGTGGGGACAGGGAGTGGGGACGGGGAGTGGGGAGTGGGGACGTTGAGCGGGGACGGTGAGCGGGGACGGTGAGCGGGGACGGTGAGCGGGGATGGTGAACGGCTTCGGGGTGCGTGGTCGGGGAGCGGGGACGGGGAGCCGGGACGGGGAGCAGGGACGGGGACGGGGACGGTGAGCGGGGACGGTGAGCGGGGACGGGGAGCGGGGACGGGGAGTGGCTACATTGAGTGGGGACGGAGGGTGGGGACGGGGAGTGGGGACGGGGAGTGGGGACGGGGAGTGGGGACGGAGTGTGGGGACGGTGAGTGGGGACGGTGAGTGGGGACGGTGAGTGGGGACGGGGACGGGGAGAGGGGACGGTGAGAGGGGACGGTGAGGGGGACGGTGAGAGGGGACGGTGACAGAGGACGGTGAGAGGGGACGGTGAGTGGCTACGGTGAGTGGCTACGGTGAATGGCAACGGTGAGTGGGGTCGGAGAGTGGGGACGGAGAGTGGGGACGGAGAGTGGGGACGGACGGTGAGTGGCTACGGTGAGTGGGGACGGGGACTGGGGACGGGGAGTGGGGACGGGGAGTGGGGACGGAGATTGGGGACGGTGAGTGGTTCCTGTGAGTGGGGACGGGGAGTGGGGAAGGAGTGTGGGGACGGGGAGTGGGGACGGGGGATGGGGACGGAGAGTGGGGATGGAGAGTGGGGACGGGGAGTGGGGGCAGGGAGTGGGGGCGTGGAGTGGGGGCGTGGAGTGGTGGCGTGGAGTGGGGACGGGGAGTGGGGACGGGAGGTGGGGAATGGGAGTGGGGACGGGGAGTGGGGACGGGGAGTGGGGACGGGGGAGTGGGGTCGGGGAGTGTGGTCGGGGAGTGGGAACGGGGAGTGGGGACGGTTAGTGGGGACGGAGAGTGGGGACGGTTAGCGGGGACGGAGAGTGGGGACGGAGAGTGTGGACCGTGAGAGGGGACGGAGAGTGGGGACGGTGAGTGGCGACGGGGAGTGCGGACGGGGAGTGGGGTCGGGGAGTGGGGACGGGGGAGTGGGGTCGGGGATTGGGGTCGGGGAGTGTGGTCGGGGAGTGTGGTCGGGGAGTGGGAACGGGGAGTGGGGACGGTTAGTGGGGACGGAGAGCGGGGACGGTTAGCGGGGACGGAGAGTGGGGACGGAGAGTGGGGACCGTGAGAGGGGACGGAGAGTGGGGACGGTGAGTGGCGACGGTGAGTGGGAACGAGCAGTGGGGAGGAGCAGTGGGGACGGGGAGTGGCTACATTGACTGGGGACGGAGGGTGGGGACGGGGAGTGGGGACGGGGAGTGGGGACGGGGAGTGGGGACGGAGTGTGGGGACGGTGAGTGGGGACGGTGAGTGGGGACGGTGAGTGGGGACGGGGGACGGGGAGAGGGGACGATGAGAGGGGACGGTGACAGGGGACGGAGAGAGGGGACGGTGAGAGGGGACGGTGAGTGGCTACGGTGAGTGGGGACGGAGAGTGGGGACGGAGAGTGAGGACGGTGAGTGGGGACGGAGAGTGGGTACGGAGAGTGCGTACGGAGAGTGGGTTTGGAGAGTGGGGACGGGGAGTGGGGACGGGGAGTGGGGACGGGGAGTGGATACATTGAGTGGGGACGGGAAGTGGGGACGAGGAGTGGGGACGGGGAGTGGGGACGGGGAGAGGGGACGTTGAGTGGGGACGGGGAGTGGGGACGTTGAGTGGGGACGGGGAGTGGGGACGGACAGTGGGGACGGACAGTGGGGACGGAGAGTGGGGACGGGGAGTGGGAACGGGAGTGGGGACGGAGAGTGGGGAATGGGAGTGGGGACGGGGAGTGGGGAAGGGGAGTGGGGAGTGGGGACGTTGAGCGGGGACGGTGAGCGGGGACGGTGAGCGGGGACCGTGAGCGGGGATGGTGAGCGGCTTCGGGGTGCGTGGTCGGGGTGCGGGGACGGGGGGCGGGGACGGGGAGCGGGGACGGGGAGCCGGGACGGGGAGCGGGGGCGGGGACGGGGACGGTGAGCGGGGATGGTGAGCGGGGACGGTGAGCGGGGACGGGGAGCGGGGACGGGGAGTGGGGATGGGGAGTGAGGATGGTGAGTAGGGACGGAGAGTGGAGACCGTGAGAAAGGACGGAGAGTGGGGACGGTGAGTGGCGACAGTGAGTGGGGACGAGCAGTGGGGACGGGGAGTGGCTACATTGAGTGGGGACGGGGAGTGGGGACGGAGAGTGGAGACGGGGAGTGCGGATGGGGAGTGGGGTCGGGGAGTGGGGACGGGGAGTTGGGTCGGGGCGTGGGGTCGGGGAGTGTGGTCGGGGAGTGTGGTCGGGGAGTGGGGACGGGGAGTGGGGACGGTTAGTGGGGACGGAGAGTGGGGACGGTTAGCGGGGACGGAGAGTGGGGACGGAGAGTGGGGACCGTGAGAGGGGACGGAGAGTGGGGACGGTGAGTGGCGACGGTGAGTGGGGACGAGCAGTGGGGAGGAGCAGTGGGGACGGGGAGTGGCTACATTGAGTGGGGCGGAGGGTGGGGACGGGGAGTGGGGACGGGGAGTGGGGACGGAGTGTGGGGACGGAGTGTGGGGACGGTGAGTGGGGACGGTGAGTGGGGACGGGGGACGGGGAAAGGGGACGGTGAGAGGGGACGGTGAGAGGGGACGGTGAGAGGGGACGGAGACAGGGGACGGTGAGAGGGGACGGTGAGTGGCTACGGTGAGTGGCTACGGTGAATGGCAATGGTGAGTGGGGTCGGAGAGTGGGGACGGAGAGTGGGGACGGAGAGTGGGGACGGACGGTGAGTGGCGACGGTGAGTGGGGACGGGGAGTGGGGACGGGGAGTGGGGACGGGGAGTGGGGACGCAGACTGGGGACGGTGAGTGGTTCCAGTGAGTGGGGACGGGGAGTGGGGACGGAGAGTGGGGACGGGGAGTGGGGACGGGGGATGGGGACGGAGAGTGGGGATGGAGAGTGGGGACGGGGAGTGGGGGCAGGGAGTGGGGGCGTGGAGTGGGGGCGTGGAGTGGGGGCGTGGAGTGGTGGCGTGGAGTGGGGATGGGGAGTGGGGACGGGGAGTGGGGAATGGGAGTGGGGACGGGGGGTGGGGACGGTGAGTGTGGAGTGGGGACAGTGAGTGGGGACGGTGAGTGGGGACGGGGAGTGGGGACGGGGAGTGGAGACGGAGAGTGGGGTCGGTGAGTGGGGACGGAGAGCGGCTAAAGTGAGTGGGGACGGAGAGTGGGGACGGAGAGTGAGGACGGTGAGTTGGGACGGAGAGTGGGTACGGGGAGTGGGCACGGAGAGTGGGTACGGAGAGTGGGGACGGGGAGTGGGGACGGGGAGTGGGGACGGGGAGTGGATACTTTGAGTGCGGACGGGAAGTGGGGACGAGGAGTGGGGACGGGGAGTGGGGACGGGGAGAGGGGACGTTGAGTGGGGACGGGGAGTGGGGACGTTGAGTGGGGACGGGGGGTGGGGACGGACAGTGGGGACGGACAGTGGGGATGGAGAGTGGGGACGGGGAGTGGGAACGGGAGTGGGGACGGAGAGTGGGGAATGGGAGTGGGGACAGGGAGTGGGGACGGGGAGTGGGGAGTGGGGACGTTGAGTGGGGACGGTGCGCGGGGACGGTGAGCGGGGACGGTGAGCGGGGATGGTGAGCGGCTTCGGGGTGCGTGGTCGGGGTGCGGGGACGGGGGGCGGGGACGGGGAGCGGGGACGGGGAGCCGTGACGGGGAGCAGGGACGGGGACGGGGACGGTGAGCGGGGACGGTGAGCGGGGACGGTGAGCGAGGACGGGGAGCGGGGACGGGGAGTGGAGGCGGGGAGTGAGGACGGTGAGTAGGGACGGAGAGTGGAGACCGTGAGAAAGGACGGAGAGTGGGGACGGTGAGTGGCGACGGTGAGTGGGGACGAGCAGTGGGGACGGGGAGTGGCTACATTGAGTGGGGACGGGGAGTGGGGACGGAGAGTGGAGACGGGGAGTGCGGACGGGGAGTGCGTTCGGGGAGTGGGGACGGGGAGTGGGGTCGGGGAGTGGGGTCGGGGAGTGTGGTCGGGGAGTGCGGTCGGGGAGTGGGAACGGGGAGTGGGGATGGTTAGTGGGGACGGAGAGTGGGGACGGTTAGCGGGGACGGAGAGTGGGGACGGAGAGTGGGGACCGTGAGAGGGGACGGAGAGTGGGGACGGTGAGTGGCGACGGTGAGTGGGGACGAGCAGTGGGGAGGAGCAGTGGGGACGGGGAGTGGCTACATTGAGTGGGGACGGAGGGTGGGGACGGGGAGTGGGGACAGGGAGTGGGGACGGGGAGTGGGGACGGGGAGTGGGGACGGACTGTGGGGACGGTGAGTGGGGCCGGTGAGTGGGGACGGTGAGTTGGGACGGGGGACGGGGAGAGGGGACGGTGAGAGGGGACGGTGAGAGGGGACAGTGAGAGGGGATGGTGACAGGGGACGGAGAGAGGGGACGGTGAGAGGGGACGGTGAGTGGCTATGGTGAGTGGCTACGGTGAGTGGCTATGGTGAGTGGGGTCGGAGAGTGGGGAGGGAGAGTGGGGACGGAGAGTGGGGACGGACGGTGAGTGGCAACGGTGAGTGGGGACGGGGAGTGGGGACGGGGAGTGGGGACGGGGAGTGGGGACGGAGATTGGGGACGGTGAGTGGTTCCAGTGAGTGGGGACGGGGAGTGGGGACGGAGAGTGGGGACGGGGAGTGTGGACGGGGGATGGGGACGGAGAGTGGGGATGGAGATTGGGTACGGGGAGTGGGGGCAGGGAGTGGGGGCGTGGAGTGGGGGCGTGGAGTGGTGGCGTGGAGTGGGGACGGGGAGTGGGGACGGGGAGTGGGGAATGGGAGTGGGGACGGGGAGTGGGGACGGAGAGTGGGGACGGAGAGTGGGGTCGGTGAGTGGGGAGGGAGAGCGGCTAAAGTGAGTGGGGACGGAGAGTGGGGACGGAGAGTGAGGACGGTGAGTGGGGACGGAGAGTGGGTATGGAGAGTGGGTACGGAGAGTGGGTATGGAGAGTGGAGACGGGGAGTGGGGACGGGGAGTGGATACATTGAGTGGGGACGGGAAGTGGGGACAAGGAGTGGGGACGGGGAGTGGGGACGGGGAGTGGGGACGTTGAGTGGGGACGGGGAGTGGGGACGGACAGTGGGGACGGACAGTGGGGATGGAGAGTGGGGACGGGGAGTGGGAACGGGAGTGGGGACGGAGAGTGGGGAATGGGAGTGGGGACGGGGAGTGGGGAAGGGGAGTGGGGAGTGGGGACGTTGAGCGGGGACGGTGAGCGGGGACGGTGAGCGGGGACGGTGAGCGGGGATGGTGAGCGGCTTCGGGGTGCGTGGTCGGGGTGCGGGGACGGGGGGCGGGGACGGGGAGCGGGGACGGGGAGCCGGGATGGGGAGCGGGGGCGGGGACGGGGACGGTGAGCGGGGACGGTGAGCGGGGACGGTGAGCGGGGACGGGGAGCGGGGACGGGGAGTGGGGACGGGGAGTGAGGATGGTGAGTAGGGACGGAGAGTGGAGACCATGAGAAAGGACGGAGAGTGGGGACGGTGAGTGGCGACAGTGAGTGGGGACGAGCAGTGGGGATGGGGAGTGGCTACATTGAGTGGGGACGGGGAGTGGGGACGGAGAGTGGAGACGGGGAGTGCGGATGGGGAGTGGGGTCGGGGAGTGGGGACGGGGAGTTGGGTCGGGGCGTGGGGTCGGGGAGTGTGGTCGGGGAGTGTGGTCGGGGAGTGGGGACGGGGAGTGGGGACGGTTAGTGGGGACGGAGAGTGGGGACGGTTAGTGGGGACGGAGAGTGGGGACAGAGAGTGGGGACCGTGAGAGGGGACGGAGAGTGGGGACGGTGAGTGGCGACGGTGAGTGGGGACGAGCAGTGGGGAGGAGCAGTGGGGACGGGGAGTGGCTACATTGAGTGGGGACGGAGGGTGGGGACGGGGAGTCGGGACGGGGAGTGGGGACGGAGAGTGGGGACGGAGTGTGGGGACGGTGAGTGGGGACGGTGAGTGGGGACGGGGGACGGGGAGAGGGGACGGTGAGAGGGGACGGTGAGAGGGGACGGTGAGAGGGGACGGAGACAGGGGATGGTGAGAGGGGACGGTGAGTGGCTATGGTGAGTGGCTACGGTGAATGGCAACGGTGAGTGGGGTCGGAGAGTGGGGATGGAGAGTGGGGACGGAGAGTGGGGACGGACAGTGAGTGGCGACGGTGAGTGGGGTCGGAGAGTGGGGACGGGGAGTGGGGACGGAGATTGGGGACGGTGAGTGGTTCCAGTGAGTGGGGACGGGGAATGGGGACGGAGAGTGGGGACGGGGAGTGGGGACGGGGGATGGGGACGGAGAGTGGGGACGGGGAGTGGGGGCAGGGAGTGGGGGCGTGGAGTGGGGGCGTGGAGTGGGGGCGTGGAGTGGTGGCGTGGAGTGGGGATGGGGAGTGGGGACGGGGAGTGGGGAATGGGAGTGGGGACGGGGAATGGGAGTGGGGACGGGGGGTGGGGACGGTGAGTGTGGAGTGGGGACAGTGAGTGGGGACGGTGAGTGGGGACGGGGAGTGGGGACGGGGAGTGGAGACGGAGTGTGGGGTCGGTGAGTGGGGACGGAGAGCGGCTAAAGTGAGTGGGGACGGAGAGTGGGGACGGAGAGTGAGGACGGTGAGTGGGGACGGAGAGTGGGTACGGGGAGTGGGCACGGAGAGTGGGTACGGAGAGTGGGGACGGGGAGTGGGGACGGGGAGTGGGGACGGGGAGTGGATACATTGAGTGGGAACGGAGAGTGGGGACAGTGAGTGGGGACGGGGAGTGGGGACGGGGTGTGGGGACGGGGAGTGGGGACGGAGATTGGGGACGGTGAGTGGTTCCAGTGAGTGGGGACGGGGAGTGGGGACGGAGAGTGGGGACGGGGAGTGGGGACGGGGGATGGGGACGGAGAGTGGGGATGGAGAGTGGGGACGGGGAGTGGGGACAGGGAGTGGGGGCGTGGAGTGGGGGCGTGGAGTGGTGGCGTGGAGTGGGGACGGGGAGTGGGGACGGGGAGTGGGGAATGGGAGTGGGGACGGGGAGTGGGGACGGTGAGTGAGGAGTGGGGACAGTGAGTGGGGACGGTGAGTGGGGACGGGGAGTGGGGACGGTTAGCGGGGACGGAGAGTGGGGACGGAGAGTGGGGACCGTGAGAGGGGACGGAGAGTGGGGACGGTGAGTGGCGACGGTGAGTGGGGACGAGCAGTGGGGAGGAGCAGTGGGGACGGGGAGTGGCTACATTGAGTGGGCACGGAGGGTGGGGACGGGGAGTGGGGACGGGGAGTGGGGACGTGGAGTGGGGACGGTGAGTGGGGACGGGGGACGGGGAGAGGGGACGGTGAGAGGGGACGGTTAGAGGGGACGGTGAGAGGGGACAGTGACAGGGGACGGAGAGAGGGGACGGTGAGAGGGGACGGTGAGTGGCTACGGTGAGTGGCTGCGGTGAGTGGGGTCGGAGAGTGGGGACGGAGAGTGGGGAATGGGAGTGGGGACAGGGAGTGGGGACGGGGAGTGGGGAGTGGGGACGTTGAGCGGGGACGGTGAGCGGGGACGGTGAGCGGGGACGGTGAGCGGGGACGGTGAGCGGGGATGGTGAGCGGCTTCGGGGTGCGTGGTCGGGGAGCGGGGATGGGGAGCCGGGACGGGGAGCAGGGACGGGGACGGGGACGGTGAGCAGGGACGGTGAGCGGGGACGGTGAGCGGGGACGGGGAGCGGGGACGGGGAGTGGCTACATTGAGTGGGGACGGAGGGTGGGGACGGGGAGTGGGGACGGGGAGTGGGGACGGGGAGTGGGGACGGAGTGTGGGGACGGTGAGTTGGGACGGTGAGTGGGGACGGTGAGTGGGGACGGGGGACGGGGAGAGGGGATGGTGAGAGGGGACGGTGAGAGGGGACGGTGAGAGGGGACGGTGACAGGGGACGGAGAGAGGGGACGGTGAGAGGGGACGGTGAGTGGCTACGGTGAGTGGCTACGGTGAGTGGTTACGGTGAGTGGGGTCGGAGAGTGGGGACGGAGAGTGGGGACGGAGAGTGGGGACGGACGGTGAGTGGCTACGGTAAGTGGGGACGGGGAGTGGGGACGGGGAGTGGGGACGGGGAGTGGGGACGGAGATTGGGGACGGTGAGTGGTTCCAGTGAGTGGGGACGGGGAGTGGGGACGGAGAGTGGGGACGGGGAGTGGGGACGGGGGATGGGGACGGAGAGTGTGGATGGAGAGTGGGGACGGGGAGTGGGGACAGGGAGTGGGGGCGTGGAGTGGGGGCGTGGAGTGGTGGCGTGGAGTGGGGACGGGGAGTGGGGACGGGGAGTGGGGAATGGGAGTGGGGACGGGGAGTGGGGACGGTGAGTGAGGAGTGGGGACAGTGAGTGGGGACGGTGAATGGGGACGGGGAGTGGGGACGGTTAGCGGGGACGGAGAGTGGGGACGGAGAGTGGGGACCGTGAGAGGGGACGGAGAGTGGGGACGGTGAGTGGCGACGGTGAGTGGGGACGAGCAGTGGGGAGGAGCAGTGGGGACGGGGAGTGGCTACATTGAGTGGGCACGGAGGGTGGGGACGGGGAGTGGGGACGGGGAGTGGGGACGTGGAGTGGGGACGGTGAGTGGGGACGGGGGACGGGGAGAGGGGACGGTGAGAGGGGACGGTGAGAGGGGACGGTGAGAGGGGACAGTGACAGGGGACGGAGAGAGGGGACGGTGAGAGGGGACGGTGAGTGGCTACGGTGAGTGGCTACGGTGAGTGGGGTCGGAGAGTGGGGACGGAGAGTGGGGACGGAGAGTGGGGACGGACGGTGAGTGTCTACGGTGAGTGGGGACGGGGAGTGGGGACGGGGAGTGGGGACGGGGAGTGGGGACGGAGATTGGGGACGGTGAGTGGTTCCAGTGAGTGGGGACGGGGAGTGGGGAAGGAGAGTGGGGACAGGGAGTGGGGACGGGGGATGGGGACGGAGAGTGGGGATGGAGAGTGGGGACAGGGAGTGGGGGCAGGGAGTGGGGGCGTGGAGTGGGGGCGTGGAGTGGGGACGGGGAGCGGGGACGGGGAGTGGGGAATGGGAGTGGGGACGGGGAGTGGGGACGGTGAGTGAGGAGTGGGGACGGTGAGTGGGGACGGTGAGTGGGGACGGGGAGTGGGGACGGGGTGTGGGGACGGAGAGTGGGGTCGGTGAGTGGGGACCGAGAGCGGCTAAAGTGAGTGGGGACGGAGAGTGGGGACGGAGAGTGAGGACGGTGAGTGGGGACGGAGTGTGGGTACGGAGAGTGGGTACGGAGAGTGGGAATGGAGAGTGGGGACGGGGAGTGGGTACGGGGAGTGGGGACGGGGAGTGGGGATGGGGAGTGGATACATTGAGTGGGGACGGGAAGTGGGGATGGGGAGTGGGGACGGGGAGTGGGGACGGGGAGAGGGGACGTTGAGTGGGGACGGGGAGTGGGGACGTTGAGTGGGGACGGGGAGTGGGGACGGACAGTGGGGATGGACAGTGGGGAAGGAGAGTGGGGACGGGGAGTGGGGACAGGAGTGGGGACGGAGAGTGGGGAAGGGGAGTGGGGACGGGGAGTGGGGATGGGGAGTGGGGAGTGGGGCGTTGAGCGGGGACGGTGAGCGGGGATGGTGAGCGGGGACGGTGAGCGGGGATGGTGAGCGGGTTCGGGGTGCGTGGTCGGCGAGCGGGGACGGGGGGCGGGGACGGGGAGCGGGGACGGGGAGCCGGGACGGGGAGTGGGGACGGGGACGGTGAGCGGGGACGGTGAGCGGGACGGGGAGCGATGACGGGGAGTGGGGACGGGGAGTGAGGATGGTGAGTAGGGACGGAGAGTGGAGACCGTGAGAAAGGACGGAGAGTGGGGACGAGCAGTGGGGACGGGGAGTGGCTACATTGAGTGGGGACGGAGAGTGGAGACGGGCAGTGCGGACGGGGAGTGGGGTCGGGGAGTGGGGACGGGGAGTGGGGTCGGGGAGTGGGTTCGGGGAGGGTGATCGGGGAGTGTGGTCGGGGAGTGGGGACGGGGAGTGGGGACGGTTAGTGGGGATGGAGAGTGGGGACGGTTAGCGGGGACGGAGAGTGGGGACGGAGAGTGGGGACCGTGAGAGGGGACGGAGAGTGGGGACGGTGAGTGACGACGGTGAGTGGGGACGAGCAGTGGGGAGGAGCAGTGGGGACGGGGAGTGGCTACATTGAGTGGGGACGGAGGGTGGGGACGGGGAGTGGGGACGGGGAGTGGGGACGGAGTGTGGGGACGGTGAGTGGGGACGGTGAGTGGGGACGGTGAGTGGGGACGGGGACGGGGAGAGGGGACGGTGAGAGGGGACGGTGAGAGGGGACGGTGAGAGGGGACGGTGACAGGGGACGGAGAGAGGGGACGGTGAGAGGGTACGGTGAGTGGCTACGGTGAGTGGCTACGGTGAGTGGCTATGGTGAGTGGGGTCGGAGAGTGGGGACGGAGAGTGGGGACGGAGAGTGGGGACCGACGGTGAGTGGCTACGGTGAGTGGGGACGGGGTGTGGGGACGGGGAGTGGGGACGGGGAGTGGGGACGGAGATTGGGGACGGTGAGTGGTTCCAGTGAGTGGGGACGGGGTGTGGGGACGGAGAGTGGGGACGGGGAGTGTGGACGGGGGATGGGGACGGAGAGTGGGGATGGAGAGTGGGGACGGGGAGTGGGGGCGGGGAGTGGGGGCGTGGAGTGGGGGCGTGGAGTGGTGGCGTGGAGTGGGGACGGGGAGTGGGGACGGTGAGTGAGGAGTGGGGACAGTGAGTGGGGACGGTGAGTGGGGACGGGGAGTGGGGACGGGGAGTGGGGGCGGGGAGTGGGGACGGGGAGTGGGGACGGGGAGCTAGGACGGGGAGAGGGGACGGGGAGCGGGGACGGTGGGCGGGGATGGGGAGCGTGGACGGGGAGCGAGGAGGGGGAGAGGGGACGGGGAGAGGGGACGGGGAGGGGGATGGGGAGAGGGGACGGGGAGAGGGGACAGGGAGAGGGGACGGGGAGAGGGGACGGGGAGTGGGGACGGGGAGAGGGGACGGGGAGAGGGGACGGGGAGTGGGGACGGTGAGTGGGGACGGTGAGTGGGGACGGTGAGTGGGGACGGTGAGTGGCTACGGGGAGTGGGGACAGTGAGTGGGGACGGGGAGTGGGGACGAGGAGTGGGGAGTCTGAGTGGGGACGGTGAGCGGGACGGTGAGCGGGGACTGGGAGCGGGGACGGGGAGCTGGGACGGTGAGCAGGGACGGTGGGCGGGGTCGGGGAGCGGGGTCGGTGTGCCGCGTCGGGGAGCGGGGACGGGTAGCGGGGACGGGGAGCAGGGACAGGGAACGGGGACGGGAGGGAGGACGGGGAGTGGGGACGGGGAGGGGGGACGGGGAGTGGGGACGGTGAGTGGGGGCAGGGAGTGGGGGCGTGGAGTGGGGGCGTGGAGTGGGGGCGTGGAGTGGTGGCGTGGAGTGGGGACGGTGAGTGAGGAGTGGGGACAGTGAGTGGGGACGGTGAGTGGGGACGGGGAGTGGGGACGGGGAGTGGGGACGGAGAGCGGCTAATGTGAGTGGGGACGCAGAGTGGGGACGGAGAGTGAGGACGGTGAGTAGGGACGGAGAGTGGGTACAGAGAGTGGGTACGGAGAGTGGATATGGAGAGCGGGGACGGGGTTTGGGGACGGGGAGTGGGGACGGGGAGTGGGGACGGGGAGTGGATACATTGAGTGGGGACGGGAAGTGGGGACGGGGAGTGGGGACGGGGAGTGGGGACGGGGAGTGGGGATGGGGAGTGGATACATTGAGTGGGGACGGGAAGTGGGGACGAGGAGTGGGGACGGGGAGTGGGGACGGGGAGAGGGGACGTTGAGTGGGGATGGGGAGTGGGGACGTTGAGTGGGGACGGGGAGTGGGGACGGGGAGTGGGGACGGGGAGTGGGGACGGGGAGTGGGGAGTGGGGACGTTGAGCGGGGACGGTGAGCGGGGACGGTGAGCGGGGATGGTGAGCGGGTTCGGGGTGCGTGGTCGGGGAGCGGGGACGGGGGGCGGGGGCGGGGAGCGGGGATGGGGAGCCGGGATGGGGAGCAGGGACGGGGACGGGGACAGTGAGCGGGGACGGTGAGTGGGGACGGTGAGCGGGGACGGGGAGCGGGGACGGGGAGTGGGGACGGGGAGTGAGGACGGTGAGTAGGGATGGAGAGTGGAGACCGTGAGAAAGGACGGAGAGTGGGGACGGTGAGTGGCGACGGTGAGTGGGGACGAGCAGTGGGGACGGGGAGTGGCTACATTGAGTGGAGACGGGGAGTGGGGATGGAGAGTGGAGACGGGGAGGGCGGACGGGGAGTGGGGTCGGGGAGTGGGGTCGGGGGTGTGGTCGGGGAGTGTGGTCGGGGAGTGGGGACGGGGAGTGGGGACGGTTAGTGGGGATGGAGAGTGGGGACGGAGAGTGGGGACCGTGAGAGGGGACGGAGAGTGGGGACGGTGAGTGGCGACGGTGAGTGGGGACGAGCAGTGGGGAGGAGCAGTGGGGACGGGGAGTGGCTACATTGAGTGGGGACGGAGGGTGGGGACGGGGAGTGGGGACGGGGTGTGGGGACGGAGTGTGGGGACGGGGAGTGGGGACGGGGAGTGGGGACGGGGAGTGGGGACGGAGTGTGGGGACGGGGAGTGGGTACGGTGAGTGGGGACAGGGAGAGGGGACGGTGAAAGGGGACGGTGAGAGGGGACGGTGAGAGGGGACGGTGACAGGGGACGGAGAGAGGGGACGGTGAGAGGGGACGGTGAGTGGCTATGGTGAGTGGCTACGGTGAGTGGCTACGGTGAGTGGGTTCGGAGAGTGGGGACAGAGAGTGGGGACGGAGAGTGGGGACGGACGGTGAGTGGCAACGGTGAGTGGGGACGGGGAGTTGGGACGGAGAGTGGGGACGGGGAGTGGGGACGGGGGATGGGGACAGAGAGTGGGGATGGAGAGTGGGGACGGGGAGTGGGGACGGGGAGTGGGGACGGGGAGTGGGGACGGGGAGTGGCTACATTGAGTGGGGACGGGGAGTGGGGACGGCGAGGGGGGACGGCGAGTGGGGACGGGGAGTGGGGACGGTGAGTGGGGACAGGGAGGGGGGACGGAGAGTGGGGACGGCGAGTGGGGACGGCGAGTGGGGATGGGGAGTGAAGACGGGGAGTGGGGACGGGGGGTGGGGACGGGGGGTGGGGACGGGGAGTGGGGACGGGGAGTGGGAACGGGGGGGTGGGGACGGAGGGTGGGGACGGCGGGTGGGGACGGGGAGTGGGGACGGGGTGTGGCGATGGGGTGTGGCGACGGGGAGTGGCGACGGGGAGTGGCGACGGGGAGTGGGGATGGAGAGTGGGGACGGCGGGTGGGGACGGCGAGTGGGGACGGGGTGTGGCGACGGGGAGTGGCGACGGGGAGTGGCGACGGGGAGTGGCGACGGGGAGTGGGGACGGAGAGAGGGGACGGAGAGAGGGGACGGGGAGCAGGAACGGGGCGCGGGAACGGGGAGCGGGGACGGGGAGCGGGGACGGGGAGAGGGGACGGGGAGTGGCTACATTGAGTGGGGACGGGGAGTGGGGACGGGGAGTGGCTACATTGAGTGGGGACGGGGAGTGGGGACGGAGAGTGGAGACGGGGAGTGCGGATGGGGAGTGGGGTCGGGGAGTGGGGACGGGGAGTTGGGTCGGGGCGTGGGGTCGGGGAGTGTGGTCGGGGTGTGTGGTCGGGGAGTGGGGACGGGGAGTGGGGACGGTTAGTGGGGACGGAGATTGGGGACGGTTAGCGGGGACGGAGAGTGGGGACGGAGAGTGGGGACCGTGAGAGCGGACGGAGAGTGGGGACGGTGAGTGGCGACGGTGAGTGGGGACGAGCAGTGGGGAGGAGCAGTGGGGACGGGGAGTGGCTACATTGAGTGGGGACGGAGGGTGGGGACGGGGAGTGGGGACGGGGAGTGGGGACGGAGTGTGGGGACGGAGTGTGGGGACGGTGAGTGGGGACGGTGAGTGGGGACGGGGGACGGGGAGAGGGGAC
The DNA here is from genome assembly GCF_036365525.1 of Heterodontus francisci. Classification (NCBI taxonomy): domain Eukaryota; kingdom Metazoa; phylum Chordata; class Chondrichthyes; order Heterodontiformes; family Heterodontidae; genus Heterodontus; species Heterodontus francisci. Next base: position 1,133,982 of record NW_027140940.1, read on the forward strand.
GGTGAGAGGGGACGGTGAGGGGGACGGTGAGAGGGGACGGTGAGTGGCTACGGTGAGTGGCTACGGTGAATGGCAACGGTGAGTGGGGTCGGAGAGTGGGGACGGAGAGTGGGGACGGAGAGTGGGGACGGACGGTGAGTGGCGATGGTGAGTGGGGACGGGGAGTGGGGACGGGGAGTGGGGACGGGGAGTGGGGACGGAGATTGGGGACGGTGAGTGGTTCCAGTGAGTGGGGACGGGGAGTGGGGACGGAGAGTGGGGACGGGGAGTGGGGACGGGGGATGGGGACGGAGAGTGGGGATGGAGAGTGGGGACGGGGAGTGGGGGCAGGGAGTGGGGGCGTGGAGTGGGGGCGTGGAGTGGGGGCGTGGAGTGGTGGCGTGGAGTGGGGACGGGGAGTGGGGACGGGGAGTGGGGAATGGGAGTGGGGACGGGGGGTGGGGACGGTGAGTGTGGAGTGGGGACAGTGAGTGGGGACTGTGAGTGGGGACGGGGAGTTGGGACGGGGAGAGGAGACGGAGAGTGGGGTCGGTGAGTGGGGACGGAGAGTGGCTAAAGTGAGTGGGGACGGAGAGTGTGGACGGAGAGTGAGGACGGTGAGTGGGGACGGAGAGTGGGTACGGAGAGTGTGCACGGAGAGTGGGTACGGAGAGTGGGGACGGGGAGTGGGGACGGGGAGTGTGGACGGGGAGTGGGGACGGGGAGTGGATACATTGAGTGGGGACGGGAAGTGGGGACGGGGAGTGGGGACGGGGAGTGGGGACGGGGAGTGGGGACGGGGAGTGGATACATTGAGTGGGGACGGGAAGTGGGGACGAGGAGTGGGGACGGGGAGTGGGGACGGGGAGAGGGGACGGACAGTGGGAACGGGAGTGGGAACGGAGAGTGGGGAATGGGAGTGGGGACAGGGAGTGGGGACGGGGAGTGGGGAGTGGGGACGTTGAGCGGGGACGGTGAGCGGGGACGGTGAGCGGGGACGGTGAGCGGGGATGGTGAGCGGCTTCGGGGTGCGTGGTCGGGGAGCGGGGATGGGGAGCCGGGACGGGGAGCAGGGACGGGGACGGGGACGGTGAGCAGGGACGGTGAGCGGGGACGGTGAGCGGGGACGGGGAGCGGGGACGGGGAGTGGCTACATTGAGTGGGGACGGAGGGTGGGGACGGGGAGTGGGGACAGGGAGTGGGGACGGGGAGTGGGGACGGAGTGTGGGGACGGTGAGTGGGGACGGTGAGTGGGGACGGTGAGTGGGGACGGGGGACGGGGAGAGGGGATGGTGAGAGGGGACGGTGAGAGGGGACGGTGAGAGGGGACGGTGACAGGGGACGGAGAGAGGGGACGGTGAGAGGGGACGGTGAGTGGCTACGGTGAGTGGCTACGGTGAGTGGTTACGGTGAGTGGGGTCGGAGAGTGGGGACGGAGAGTGGGGACGGAGAGTGGGGACGGACGGTAAGTGGCTACGGTGAGTGGGGACGGGGAGTGGGGACGGGGAGTGGGGACGGGGAGTGAGGACGGAGATTGGGGACGGTGAGTGGTTCCAGTGAGTGGGGACGGGGAGTGGGGACGGAGAGTGGGGACGGGGAGTGGGGACGGGGGATGGGGACGGAGAGTGGGGATGGAGAGTGGGGACGGGGAGTGGGGACAGGGAGTGGGGGCGTGGAGTGGGGGCGTGGAGTGGTGGCGTGGAGTGGGGACGGGGAGTGGGGACGGGGAGTGGGGAATGGGAGTGGGGACGGGGAGTGGGGACGGTGAGTGAGGAGTGGGGACAGTGAGTGGGGACGGTGAATGGGGACGGGGAGTGGGGACGGTTAGCGGGGACGGAGAGTGGGGACGGAGAGTGGGGACCGTGAGAGGGGACGGAGAGTGGGGATGGTGAGTGGCGACAGTGAGTGGGGACGAGCAGTGGGGAAGAGCAGTGGGGACGGGGAGTGGCTACATTGAGTGGGCACGGAGGGTGGGGACGGGGAGTGGGGACGGGGAGTGGGGACGTGGAGTGGGGACGGTGAGTGGGGACGGGGGACGGGGAGAGGGGACGGTGAGAGGGGACGGTGAGAGGGGACGGTGAGAGGGGACAGTGACAGGGGACGGAGAGAGGGGACGGTGAGAGGGGACGGTGAGTGGCTACGGTGAGTGGCTACGGTGAGTGGGGTCGGAGAGTGGGGACGGAGAGTGGGGACGGGGAGTGGGGACGGAGATTGGGGACGGTGAGTGGTTCCAGTGAGTGGGGATGGGGAGTGGGGAAGGAGAGTGGGGACAGGGAGTGGGGACGGGGGATGGGGACGGAGAGTGGGGCTGGAGAGTGGGGACAGGGAGTGGGGGCAGGGAGTGGGGGCATGGAGTGGGGGCGTGGAGTGGGGACGGGGAGTGGGGACGGGGAGTGGGGAATGGGAGTGGGGACGGGGAGTGGGGACGGTGAGTGAGGAGTGGGGACGGTGAGTGGGGACGGTGAGTGGGGATGGGGAGTGGGGACGGGGTGTGGGGACGGAGAGTGGGGTCGGTGAGTGGGGACCGAGAGCGGCTAAAGTGAGTGGGGACGGAGAGTGGGGACGGAGAGTGAGGATGGTGAGTGGGGACGGAGTGTGGGTACGGAGAGTGGGTACGGAGAGTGGGAATGGAGAGTGGGGACGGGGAGTGGGTACGGGGAGTGGGGACGGGGAGTGGGGATGGGGAGTGGATACATTGAGTGGGGACGGGAAGTGGGGATGGGGAGTGGGGACGGGGAGTGGGGACGGGGAGAGGGGACGTTGAGTGGGGACGGGGAGTGGGGACGTTGAGTGGGGACGGGGAGTGGGGACGGACAGTGGGGATGGACAGTGGGGAAGGAGAGTGGGGACGGGGAGTGGGGACAGGAGTGGGGACGGAGAGTGGGGAAGGGGAGTGGGGACGGGGAGTGGGGATGGGGAGTGGGGAGTGGGGCGTTGAGCGGGGACGGTGAGCGGGGATGGTGAGCGGGGACGGTGAGCGGGGATGGTGAGCGGGTTCGGGGTGCGTGGTCGGCGAGCGGGGACGGGGGGCGGGGACGGGGAGCGGGGACGGGGAGCCGGGACGGGGAGTGGGGACGGGGACGGTGAGCGGGGACGGTGAGCGGGACGGGGAGCGATGACGGGGAGTGGGGACGGGGAGTGAGGATGGTGAGTAGGGACGGAGAGTGGAGACCGTGAGAAAGGACGGAGAGTGGGGACGAGCAGTGGGGACGGGGAGTGGCTACATTGAGTGGGGACGGAGAGTGGAGACGGGCAGTGCGGACGGGGAGTGGGGTCGGGGAGTGGGGACGGGGAGTGGGGTCGGGGAGTGGGTTCGGGGAGTGTGATCGGGGAGTGTGGTCGGGGAGTGGGGACGGGGAGTGGGGACGGTTAGTGGGGACGGAGAGTGGGGACGGTTAGCGGGGACGGAGAGTGGGGACGGAGAGTGGGGACCGTGAGAGGGGACGGAGAGTGGGGACGGTGAGTGACGACGGTGAGTGGGGACGAGCAGTGGGGAGGAGCAGTGGGGACGGGGAGTGGCTACATTGAGTGGGGACGGAGGGTGGGGACGGGGAGTGGGGACGGGGTGTGAGGACGGGGAGTGGGGACGGAGTGTGGGGACGGTGAGTGGGGACGGTGAGTAGGGACGGTGAGTGGGGACGGGGACGGGGAGAGGGGACGGTGAGAGGGGACGGTGAGAGGGGACGGTGAGAGGGGATGGTGACAGGGGACGGAGAGAGGGGACGGTGAGAGGGTACGGTGAGTGGCTACGGTGAGTGGCTACGGTGAGTGGCTATGGTGAGTGGGGTCGGAGAGTGGGGACGGAGAGTGGGGACGGAGAGTGGGGACTGACGGTGAGTGGCTACGGTGAGTGGGGACGGGGTGTGGGGACGGGGAGTGGGGACGGGGAGTGGGGACAGAGATTGGGGACGGTGAGTGGTTCCAGTGAGTGGGGACGGGGAGTGGGGACGGAGAGTGGGGACGGGGAGTGTGGACGGGGGATGGGGACGGAGAGTGGGGATGGAGAGTGGGGACGGGGAGTGGGGGCGGGGAGTGGGGGCGTGGAGTGGGGGCGTGGAGTGGTGGCGTGGAGTGGGGACGGGGAGTGGGGACGGTGAGTGAGGAGTGGGGACAGTGAGTGGGGACGGTGAGTGGGGACGGGGAGTGGGGAAGGGGAGTGGGGGCGGGGAGTGGGGACGGGGAGTGGGGACGGGGAGCTAGGACGGGGAGAGGGGACGGGGAGCGGGGACGGTGGGCGGGGATGGGGAGCGTGGACGGGGAGCGAGGAGGGGGAGAGGGGACGGGGAGAGGGGACGGGGAGAGGGGACGGGGAGGGGGATGGGGAGAGGGGACGGGGAGAGGGGACAGGGAGAGGGGACGGGGAGAGGGGACGGGGAGTGGGGACGGGGAGAGGGGACGGGGAGAGGGGACGGGGAGTGGGGACGGTGAGTGGGGACGGTGAGTGGGGACGGTGAGTGGGGACGGTGAGTGGCTACGGGGAGTGGGGACAGTGAGTGGGGACGGGGAGTGGGGACGAGGAGTGGGGAGTCTGAGTGGGGACGGTGAGCGGGACTGTGAGCGGGGACTGGGAGCGGGGACGGGGAGCTGGGACGGTGAGCAGGGACGGTGGGCGGGGTCGGGGAGCGGGGTCGGTGTGCCGCGTCGGGGAGCGGGGACGGGTAGCGGGGACGGGGAGCTGGGACAGGGAACGGGGACGGGAGGGAGGACGGGGAGTGGGGACGGGGAGGGGGGACGGGGAGTGGGGACGGTGAGTGGGGGCAGGGAGTGGGGGCGTGGAGTGGGGGCGTGGAGTGGGGGCGTGGAGTGGTGGCGTGGAGTGGGGACGGTGAGTGAGGAGTGGGGACAGTGAGTGGGGACGGTGAGTGGGGACGGGGAGTGGGGACGGGGAGTGGGGACGGAGAGCGGCTAAAGTGAGTGGGGACGCAGAGTGGGGACGGAGAGTGAGGACGGTGAGTAGGGACGGAGAGTGGGTACAGAGAGTGGGTACGGAGAGTGGATATGGAGAGCGGGGACGGGGTTTGGGGACGGGGAGTGGGGACGGGGAGTGGGGACGGGGAGTGGATACATTGAGTGGGGACGGGAAGTGGGGACGGGGAGTGGGGACGGGGAGTGGGGACGGGGAGTGGGGATGGGGAGTGGATACATTGAGTGGGGACGGGAAGTGGGGACGAGGAGTGGGGACGGGGAGTGGGGACGGGGAGAGGGGACGTTGAGTGGGGATGGGGAGTGGGGACGTTGAGTGGGGACGGGGAGTGGGGACGGACAGTGGGGACGGACAGTGGGGACGGAGAGTGGGGACAGGGAGTGGGGACGGGGAGTGGGGACGGGGAGTGGGGAGTGGGGACGTTGAGCGGGGACGGTGAGCGGGGACGGTGAGCGGGGATGGTGAGCGGGTTCGGGGTGCGTGGTCGGGGAGCGGGGACGGGGGGCGGGGACGGGAAGCGGGGATGGGGAGCCGGGACGGGGAGTGGGGACGGGGAGTGAGGATGGTGAGTAGGGACGGAGAGTGGAGACCGTGAGAAAGGACGGAGAGTGGGGACGGTGAGTGGCGACAGTGAGTGGGGACGAGCAGTGGGGACGGGGAGTGGCTACATTGAGTGGGGACGGGGAGTGGGGATGGAGAGTGGAGACGGGGAGTGCGGATGGGGAGTGGGGTCGGGGGACGGGGAGAGGGGACGGTGAGAGGTGACGGTGAGAGGGGACGGTGAGAGGGGACGGTGACAGGGGACGGTGAGAGGGGACGGTGAGTGGCTACGGTGAATGGCAACGGTGAGTGGGGTCGGAGAGTGGGGACGGAGAGTGGGGACGGAGTGTGGGGACGGTGAGTGGGGACGGTGAGTGGGGACGGGGGACGGGGAGAGGGGACGGTGAGAGGTGACGGTGAGAGGGGACGGTGAGAGGGGACGGTGACAGGGGACGGTGAGAGGGGACGGTGAGTGGCTACGGTGAGTGGCTACGGTGAATGGCAACGGTGAGTGGGGTCGGAGAGTGGGGACGGAGAGTGGGGACGGAGAGTGGGGACGGACGGTGAGTGGCGACGGTGAGTGGGGACGGGGAGTGGGGACGGGGAGTGGGGACGGGGAGTGGGGACGGAGATTGGGGACGGTGAGTGGTTCCAGTGAGTGGGGACGGGGAGTGGGGACGGAGAGTGGGGACGGGGAGTGGGGACGGGGGATGGGGACGGAGAGTGGGGATGGAGAGTGGGGACGGGGAGTGGGGGCGGGGAGTGGGGACGGGGAGTGGGGACGGTTAGTGGGGACGGAGAGTGGGGACGGTTAGCGGGGACGGAGAGTGGGGACGGAGAGAGGAGACCGTGAGAGGGGACGGAGAGTGGGGACGGTGAGTGGCGACGGTGAGTGGGGACGAGCAGTGGGGAGGAGCAGTGGGGACGGGGAGTGGCTACATTGAGTGGGGACGGAGGGTGGGGACAGGGAGTGGGGACGGGGAGTGGGGACGGAGTGTGGGGACGGAGTGTGGGGACGGTGAGTGGGGACGGTGAGTGGGAACGGGGGACGGTGAGAGGGGACGGTGAGAGGGGACGGTGACAGGGGACGGTGAGAGGGGACGGTGAGTGGCTACGGTGAGTGGCTACGGTGAATGGCAACGGTGAGTGGGGTCGGAGAGTGGGGACGGAGAGTGGGGACGGAGAGTGGGGACGGATGGTGAGTGGCGACGGTGAGTGGGGACGGGGAGTGGGGACGGGGAGTGGGGACGGGGAGTGGGGACGGAGATTGGGGACGGTGAGTGGTTCCAGTGAGTGGGGACGGGGAGTGGGGACGGAGAGTGGGGACGGGGAGTGGGGACGGGGGATGGGGACGGAGAGTGGGGATGGAGAGTGGGGACGGGGAGTGGGGGCAGGGAGTGGGGGCGTGGAGTGGGGGCGTGGAGTGGGGGCGTGGAGTGGTGGCATGGAGTGGGGACGGGGAGTGGGGACGGGGAGTGGGGAATGGGAGTGGGGACGGGGGGTGGGGACGGTGAGTGTGGAGTGGGGAGTGGAGACGGAGAGTGGGATCGGTGAGTGGGGACGGAGAGCAGCTAAAGTGAGTGGGGACGGAGAGTGGGGACGGAGAGTGAGGACGGTGAGTGGGGACGGAGAGTGGGTACGGAGAGTGGGCACGGAGAGTGGGTACGGAGAGTGGGGACGGGGAGTGGGGATGGGGAGTGGGGACGGGGAGTGGGGACGGGGAGTGGGGACAGGGAGTGGGGACGGGGGATGGGGACGGAGAGTGGGGATGGAGAGTGGGGACGGGGAGTGGGGGCAGGGAGTGGGGGCGTGGAGTGGGGGCGTGGAGTGGGGGCGTGGAGTGGTGGCATGGAGTGGGGACGGGGAGTGGGGACGGGGAGTGGGGAATGGGAGTGGGGACGGGGGGTGGGGACGGTGAGTGTGGAGTGGGGACAGTGAGTGGGGACGGTGAGTGGGGACGGGGAGTGGGGACGGGGAGTGGAGACGGAGAGTGGGATCGGTGAGTGGGGACGGAGAGCAGCTAAAGTGAGTGGGGACGGAGAGTGGGGACGGAGAGTGAGGACGGTGAGTGGGGACGGAGAGTGGGTACGGAGAGTGGGCACGGAGAGTGGGTACGGAGAGTGGGGACGGGGAGTGGGGATGGGGAGTGGGGACGGGGAGTGGGGACGGGGAGTGGATACATTGAGTGGGGACGGGAAGTGGGGACGAGGAGTGGGGACGGGGAGTGGGGACGGGGAGTGGATACATTGAGTGGGGACGGGAAGTGGGGACGAGGAGTGGGGACGGGGAGTGGGGACGGGGAGAGGGGACGTTGAGTGGGGACGGGGAGTGGGGACGTTGAGTGGGGACGGGGAGTGGGGACGGACAGTGGGGACGGACAGTGGGGATGGAGAGTGGGGACGGGGAGTGGGAATGGGAGTGGGGACGGAGAGTGGGGAATGGGAGTGGGGACAGGGAGTGGGGACGGGGAGTGGGGAGTGGGGACGTTGAGCGGGGACGGTGAGCGGGGACGGTGAGCGGGGGCGGTGAGCGGGGATGGTGAGCGGCTTCGGGGTGCGTGGTCGGGGAGCGGGGACGGGGGGCGGGGACGGGGAGCGGGGATGGGGAGCCGGGACGGGGAGCAGGGACGGGGACGGGGACGGTGAGCGGGGACGGTGAGCGGGGACGGTGAGCGAGGACGGGGAGCGGGGACGGGGAGTGGGGACGGGGAGTGAGGACGGTGAGTAGGGACGGAGAGTGGAGACCGTGAGAAAGGACGGAGAGTGGGGACGGTGAGTGGGGTCGGGGAGTGTGGTCGGGGAGTGTGGTCGGGGAGTGGGGACGGGGAGTGGGGACGGTTAGTGGGGACGGAGAGTGGGGACGGTTAGCGGGGCGGAGAGTGGGGACGGAGAGTGGGGACCGTGAGAGGGGACGGTGAGTGGGGACGAGCAGTGGGGAGGAGCAGTGGGGACGGGGAGTGGCTACATTGAGTGGGGACGGAGGGAGGGGACGGGGAGTGGGGACGGGGAGTGGGGACGGGGAGTGGGGACGGAGTGTGGGGACGGTGAGTGGGGACGGTGAGTAGGGATGGTGAGTGGGGACGGAGAGTGGGGACAGTGAGTGGCGACGGTGAGTGGGGACGAGCAGTGGGGAGGAGCAGTGGGGACGGGGAGTGGCTACATTGAGTGGGGACGGAGGGAGGGGACGGGGAGTGGGGACGGGGAGTGGGGACGGGGAGTGGGGACGGAGTGTGGGGACGGTGAGTGGGGACGGTGAGTGGGGATGGTGAGTGGGGACGGGGGACCGGGAGAGGGGACGGTGAGAGGGGACGGTGAGAGGGGACGGTGAGAGGGGACGGTGACAGGGGACGGAGAGAGGGGACGGTGAGAGGGGACGGTGAGTGGCTACGGTGAGTGGCTACGGTGAGTGGCTACGGTGAGTGGGGTCGGAGAGTGGGGACGGAGAGTGGGGACGGAGAGTGGGGACGGACGGTGAGTGGCTACGGTAAGTGGGGACGGGGAGTGGGGACGGGGAGTGGGGACGGAGATTGGGGACGGTGAGTGGTTCCAGTGAGTGGGGAGGGGGAGTGGGGACGGAGAGTGGGGACGGGGAGTGGGGACGGGGGATGGGGACGGAGAGTGGGGATGGAGAGTGGGGACGGGGAGTGGGGGCAGGGAGTGGGGGCGTGGAGTGGGGGCGTGGAGTGGGGGCGTGGAGTGGTGGCGTGGAGTGGGGACGTGGAGTGGGGATGGGGAGTGGGGAACGGGAGTGGGGACGGGGGAGTGGGGACGGTGAGTGAGGAGTGGGGACAGTGAGTGGGGACGGTGAGTGGGGACGGGGAGTGGGGACGGTTAGCGGGGACGGAGAGTGGGGACGGAGAGTGGGGACCGTGAGAGGGGGACGGAGAGTGGGGACGGTGAGTGGCGACGGTGAGTGGGGACGAGCATTGGGGAGGAGCAGTGGGGACGGGGAGTGGCTACATTGAGTGGGGACGGAGGGTGGGGATGGGGAGTGGGGACGGGGAGTGGGGCCGGGGAGTGGGGACGGAGTGTGGGGACGGTGAGTGGGGACGGTGAGTGGGGACGGTGAGTGGGGACGGGGGACGGGGAGAGGGGACGGTGAGAGGGGACGGTGAGAGGGGACGGTGAGAGGGGATGGTGACAGGGGACGGAGAGAGGGGACGGTGAGAGGGGACGGTGAGTGGCTACGGTGAGTGGCTACGGTGAGTGGCTACGGTGAGTGGGGACGGGAAGTGGGGACTAGGAGTGGGGACGGGGAGTGGGGACGGGGTGTGGGGACGGAGAGTGGGGTCGGTGAGTGGGGACCGAGAGCGGCTAAAGTGTGTGGGGACGGAGAGTGGGGACGGAGAGTGAGGACGGTGAGTGGGGACGGTGAGTGGTTCCAGTGAGTGGGGACGGGGAGTGGGGATGGAGAGTGGGGACGGGGAGTGGGGACGGGGGATGGGGACGGAGAGTAGGGATGGAGAGTGGGGACGGGGAGTGGGGGCGGGGAGTGGGGGCGTGGAGTGGGGGCGTGGAGTGGTGGCGTGGAGTGGGGACGGGGAGTGGGGACGGGGAGTGGGGAATAGGAGTGGGGACAGTGAGTGGGGATGGTGAGTGGGGACGGGGAGTGGGGACGGGGAGTGGGTGCGGGGAGTGGGGACGGGGAGCGAGGACGGGGAGAGGGGACGGGGAGCGGGGACGGTGGGCGGGGACGGGGAGCGGGGACGGGGAGCGAGGAGGGGGAGAGGGGACGGGGAGAGGGGACGGGGAGGGGGACGGGGAGAGGGGACTGGGAGAGGGGACGGGGAGAGGGGACGGGGAGAGGGGACGGGGAGTGGGGACGGTGAGAGGGGATGGGGAGTGGGGACGGGGAGAGGGGATGGGGAGAGGGGACGGGGTGTGGGGACGGGGAGTGGGGACAGGAAGAGGGGACGGGGAGTGGGGACTGTGAGTGAGGACGGTGAGTGGGGACGGTGAGTGGCTACGGGGAGTGGGGACGGTGAGTGGGGACGGGGAGTGGGGACGGGGAGTGGGGAGACTGAGTGGGGACCGTGAGCGGGGACGGTGAGCGGGGACGGGGAGCGGGGACGGGGAGCGGGGACGGTGAGTGGGGACGGTGGGCGGGGTCGGGGAGCGGGGTCGGGGAGCGGGGACGGGTAGCGGGGACGGGGAGCGGGGACAGGGAACAGGGACGGGAGGGAGGACGGGGAGTGGGGACGGGGAGTGGGGACGGTGAGTGGGGACGGTGAGTGGGGACGGAGAGTGGGGACGGGGAGAGGGGACGGGGAGTGGGGACGGACAGTGGGGATGGACAGTGGGAACGGAGAGTGGGGACGGGAGTGGGGACGGGGAATGGGGACGTTGAGCGGGGACGATGAGCGGGGACGGTGAGCGGGGACGGTGAGCGGGGACGGTGAGCGGGGATGGTGAGCGGCTTCGGGGTGCGTGGACGGGGAGCGGGGACGGGGGGCGGGGACGGGGAGCGGGGACGGGGAGCCGGGACGGGGAGCAGGGACGGGGACGGGGACGGTGAGCGGGGACGGTGAGCGGGGATGGTGAGGGAGGACGGGGAGCGAGGACGGGGAGTGGGGACGGGGAGTGAGGACGGTGAGTAGGGACAGAGAGTGGAGACCGTGAGAAAGGACGGAGAGTGGCGATGGTGAGTGGCGACGGTGAGTGGGGACGAGCAGTGGGGACGGGGAGTGGGGACGGGGAGTGGGGTCGGGGAGTGGGGTCGGGGAGTGTGGTCGGGGAGTGTGGTCGGGGAGTGGGGACGGGGAGTGGGGACGGTTAGTGGGGACGGAGAGTGGGGACGGTTAGCGGGGACGGAGAGTGGGGACGGAGAGTGGGGACCGTGAGAGGGGACGGAGAGTGGGGACGGTGAGTGGCGACGGTGAGTGGGGACGAGCAGTGGGGAGGAGCAGTGGGGACGGGGAGTGGCTACATTGAGTGGGGACGATGGGTGGGGACGGGGAGTGGGGACGGGGAGTGGGGACGGGGAGTGGGGACGGAGTGTGGGGACGGTGAGTGGGGACGGTGAGTGGGGACGGTGAGTGGGGACGGGGGACGGGGAGAGGGGACGGTGAGAGGGGACGGTGAGAGGGGACGGTGAGAGGGGACGGTGACAGGGGACGGAGAGAGGGGACGGTGAGAGGGGACGGTGAGTGGCTACGGTGAGTGGCTACGGTGAGTGGCTACGGTGAGTGGGGTCGGAGAGTGGGGACGGAGAGTGGGGACGGAGAGTGGGGACGGACGGTGAGTGGCTACGGTGAGTGGGGACGGGGAGTGGGGACGGGGAGTGGGGACGGGGAGTGGGGACGGAGATTGGGGACGGTGAGTGGTTCCAGTGAGTAGGGACGGGGAGTGGGGACGGAGAGTGGGGACGGGGAGTGGGGACGGGGGATGGGGACGGAGAGTGGGGATGGAGAGTGGGGACGGGGAGTGGGGGCAGGGAGTGGGGGCGTGGAGTGGGGGCGTGGAGTGGGGGCGTGGAGTGGTGGCGTGGAGTGGGGACGTGGAGTGGGGATGGGGAGTGGGGAATGGGAGTGGGGACGGGGAGTGGGGACGGTGAGTGAGGAGTGGGGACAGTGAGTGGGGACGGTGAGTGGGGACGGGGAGTGGGGACGGTTAGCGGGGACGGAGAGTAGGGACGGAGAGTGGGGACCGTGAGAGGGGACGGAGAGTGGGGACGGTGAGTGGCGACGGTGAGTGGGGACGAGCAGTGGGGAGGAGCAGTGGGGACGGGGAGTGGCTACATTGAGTGGGGACGGAGGGTGGGGATGGGGAGTGGGGACGGGGAGTGGGGACGGGGAGTGGGGACGGAGTGTGGGGACGGTGAGTGGGGACGGTGAGTGGGGACGGTGAGTGGGGACGGGGGACGGGGAGAGGGGACGGTGAGAGGGGACGGTGAGAGGGGACGGTGAGAGGGGATGGCGACAGGGGACGGAGAGAGGGGACGGTGAGAGGGGACGGTGAGTGGCTATGGTGAGTGGCTACGGTGAGTGGCTACGGTGAGTGGGGACGGGAAGTGGGGACGAGGAGTGGGGACGGGGAGTGGGGACGGGGTGTGGGGACGGAGAGTGGGGTCGGTGAGTGGGGACCGAGAGCGGCTAAAGTGAGTGGGGACGGAGAGTGGGGACGGAGAGTGAGGACGGTGAGTGGGGACGGTGAGTGGTTCCAGTGAGTGGGGACGGGGAGTGGGGATGGAGAGTGCGGACGGGGAGTGGGGACGGGGGATGGGGACGGAGAGTAGGGATGGAGAGTGGGGACGGGGAGTGGGGGCGGGGAGTGGGGGCGTCTAGTGGTGGCGTGGAGTGGTGGCGTGGAGTGGGGACGGGGAGTGGGGACGGGGAGTGGGGAATACGAGTGGGGACAGTGAGTGGGGACGGGGAGTGGGGACGGTGAGTGAGGAGTGGGGACAGTGAGTGGGGATGGTGAGTGGGGACGGGGAGTGGGGACGGGGAGTGGGTGCGGGGAGTGGGGACGGGGAGTGGGGACGGGGAGCGAGGACGGGGAGAGGGGACGGGGAGCGGGGACGGAGAGTGGGGTCGGTGAGTGGGGACCGAGAGCGGCTAAAGTGAGTGGGGACGGAGAGTGCGGACGGAGAGTGAGGACGGTGAGTGGGGACGGTGAGTGGTTCCAGTGAGTGGGGACGGGGAGTGGGGATGGAGAGTGGGGACGGGGAGTGGGGACGGGGGATGGGGACGGAGAGTAGGGATGGAGAGTGGGGACGGGGAGTGGGGGCGGGGAGTGGGGGCGTGGAGTGGGGGCGTGGAGTGGTGGCGTGGAGTGGGGACGGGGAGTGGGGACGGGGAGTGGGGAATAGGAGTGGGGACAGTGAGTGGGGACGGGGAGTGGGGACGGTGAGTGAGGAGTGGGGACAGTGAGTGGGGATGGTGAGTGGGGACGGGGAGTGGGGACGGGGAGTGGGTGCGGGGAGTGGGGACGGGGAGTGGGGACGGGGAGCGAGGACGGGGAGAGGGGACGGGGAGCGGGGAAGGTGGGCGGGGACGGGGAGCGGGGACGGGGAGCGAGGAGGGGGAGAGGGGACGGGGAGAGGGGACGGGGAGGGGGACGGGGAGAGGGGACGGGGAGAGGGGACGGGGAGAGGGGACGGGGAGAGGGGACGGGGAGTGGGGACGGTGAGAGGGGATGGGGAGTGGGGACGGGGAGAGGGGATGGGGAGAGGGGACGGGGTGTGGGGACGGGGAGTGGGGACAGGGAGAGGGGACGGGGAGTGGGGACTGTGAGTGGGGACGGTGAGTGGGGATGGTGAGTGGCTACGGGGAGTGGGGACGGTGAGTGGGGACGGGGAGTGGGGACGGGGAGTGGGGAGTCTGAGTGGGGACGGTGAGCGGGGACGGTGAGCGGGGACGGGGAGCGGGGACGGGGAGCGGGGACGGTGAGTGGGGACGGTGGGCGGGGTCGGGGAGCGGGGTCGGTGTGCGGGGTCGGGGAGCGGGGACGGGTAGCGGGGACGGGGAGCGGGGACGGGGAACAGGGACGGGAGGGAGGACGGGGAGTGGGGACGGGGAGTGGGGGCGGTGTGTGGGGACGGTGAGTGGGGACGGAGAGTGGGGATGGGGAGAGGGGACGGGGAGTGGGGATGGACAGTGGGGATGGACAGTGGGGACGGAGAGTGGGGAATGGGAGTGGGGACGGGGAATGGGGACGTTGAGCGGGGACGATGAGCGGGGACGGTGAGCGGGGACGGTGAGCGGAGATGGTGAGTGGGTTCGGGGTGCGTGGACGGGGAGCGGGGACGGGGGGCGGGGACGGGGAGCGGGGACGGGGAGCCGGGACGGGGAGCAGGGACGGGGAGCGGGGACGGTGAGCGGGGACGGTGAGCGGGGACGGTGAGCGGGGACGGGGAGCGGGGACGGGGAGTGGGGACGGGGAGTGAGGACGGTGAGTAGGGACGGAGAGTGGAGACCGTGAGAAAGGACGGAGAGTGGGGACGGGGAGTGGCTCCATTGAGTGGGGACGGGGAGTGGGGACGGAGAGTGGAGACGGGGAGAGCGGATGGGGAGTGGTGTCGGGGAGTGGGGACGGGGAGTGGGGTCGGGGAGTGGGGTCGGGGAGTGTGGTCGGGGAGTGTGCTCGGGGAGTGGGGACGGGGAGTGGGGACGGTTAGTGGGGACGGAGAGTGGGGACGGTTAGCGGGGACGGAGAGTGGGGACGGAGAGTGGGGACCGTGAGAGGGGACGGAGAGTGGGGACGGTGAGTGGCGATGGTGAGTGGGGACGAGCAGTGGGGAGGAGCAGTGGGGACGGGGAGTGGCTACATTGAGTGGGGACGGAGGGTGAGGACGGGGAGTGGGGACGGGGAGTGGGGACGGGGAGTGGTGACGGAGTGTGGGGACGGTGAGTGGTGACGGTGAGTGGGGACGGTGAGTGGGGACGGGGGACGGGGAGAGGGGACGGTGAGAGGGGACGGTGAGAGGGGACAGTGAGAGGGGACGGTGACAGGGGATGGTGAGAGGGGACGGTGAGAGGGGACGGTGAGTGGCTACGGTGAGTGGGGACGGAGGGTGAGGACGGGGAGTGGGGACGGGGAGTGGGGACGGGGAGTGGTGACGGAGTGTGGGGACGGTGAGTGAGGACGGGGAGTGGGGACGGGGAGTGGGGACGAGGAGTGGGGACGGGGAGTGGGGACGGGGAGTGGGGAGTCTGAGTGGGGAAGGTGAGCGGGGACGGTGAGCGGGGACGGGGAGCGGGGACGGGGAGCGGGGACGGTGAGTGGTGACGGTGGGCGGGGTCGGGGAGCGGGGTCGGTGTGCGGGGTCGGGGAGCGGGGACGGGTAGCGGGGATGGGGACGGGGAACAGGGACGGGAGGGAGGACGGGGAGTGGGGACGGGGAGTGGGGACGGTGAGTGGGGACGGTGAGTGGGGACGGAGAGTGGGGACGGGGAGAGGGGACGGGGAGTGGGGACGGACAGTGGGGATGGACAGTGGGAACGGAGAGTGGGGACGGGAGTGGGGACGGGGAGTGGGGACGGAGAGTGGGGAATGGGAGTGGGGATGGGGAGTGGGGACGTTGAGCGGGGACGATGAGCGGGGACGGTGAGCGGGGACGGTGAGCGGGGATGGTGAGTGGGTTCGGGGTGCGTGGACGGGGAGCGGGGACGGGGGGCGGGGACGGGGAGCGGGGACGGGGAGCCGGGACGGGGAGCGGGGACGGTGAGCGGGGACGGTGAGCGGGGACGGGGAGCGGGGACGGGGAGTGGGGACGGGGAGTGAGGACGGTGAGTAGGGACGGAGAGTGGAGACCGTGAGAAAGGACGGAGAGTGGGGACGGTGAGTGGCTCCATTGAGTGGGGACGGGGAGTGGGGACGGAGAGTGGAGACGGGGAGTGCGGATGGGGAGTGGTGTCGGGGAGTGGGGACGGGGAGTGGGGTCGGGGAGTGGGGTCGGGGAGTGTGGTCGGGGAGTGTGGTCGGGGAGTGGGGACGGGGAGTGGGGACGGTTAGTGGGGACGGAGAGTGGGGACGGTTAGCGGGGACGGAGAGTGGGGACCGTGAGAGGGGACGGAGAGTGGGGACGGTGAGTGGCGACGGTGAGTGGGGACGAGCAGTGGGGAGGAGCAGTGGGGACGGGGAGTGGCTACATTGAGTGGGGACGGAGGGTGAGGACGGGGAGTGGGGACGGGGAGTGGGGACGGGGAGTGGTGACGGAGTGTGGTGACGGTGAGTGGTGACGGTGAGAGGGGACGGTGAGTGGGGATGGGGGACGGGGAGAGGGGACGGTGAGAGGGGACGGTGAGAGGGGACAGTGAGAGGGGACGGTGACAGGCTACGGTGAGTGGGGTCGGAGAGTGGGGACGGAGAGTGGGGACGGAGAGTGGGGACGGGGAGTGGGGACGGACGGTGAGTGGCAACGGTGAGTGGGGACGGGGAGTGGGGACGGGGAGTGGGGATGGTGAGTGGGGACGGAGATTGGGGACGGTGAGTGGTTCCAGTAAGTGGGGACGGGGAGTGGGGGCGGGGAGTGGGGGCGTGGAGTGGGGGCGTGGAGTGGGGGCGTGGAGTGGTGGCGTGGAGTGGGGACGGTGAGTGGGGAATGGGAGTGGGGACAGTGAGTGGGGACGGGGAGTGGGGACGGGGAGTGGGGACGGGGAGTGGGGACGGGGAGCGGGGACGGGGAGTGGGGACGGGGAGCGAGGACGGGGAGCCGGGACGGGGAGTGGGGACGGTGAGTGAGGAGTGGGGACAGTGAGTGGGGACGGTAAGTGGGGACGGGGAGTGGGGATGGGGAGCGGGGACGGAGAGTGGGGTCGGTGAGTGGGGACGGAGAGCGGCTAAAGTGAGTGGGGACGGAGAGTGGGGACGGAGAGTGGGGACGGTGAGTGGGGTCGGAGAGTGGGTACGGAGAGTGGGTACGGAGAGTGTGTATGGAGAGTGGGGACGGGGAGTGGGGACGGGGAGTGGGGACGGGGAGTGGGGACGGGGAGTGGATACATTGAGTGGGGACGGGAAGTGGGGACGGAGAGTGGAGACGGGGAGTGCGGATGGGGAGTGATGTCGGGGAGTGGGGACGGGGAGTGGGGTCGGGGAGTGGGGTCGGGGAGTATGGTCGGGGAGTGTGGTCGGGGAGTGGGGACAGGGAGTGGGGACGGTTAGTGGGGACGGAGAGTGGGGACGGTTAGCGGGGACGGAGAGTGGGGACGGAGAGTGGGGACCGTGAGAGGGGACGGAGAGTGGGGACGGTGAGTGGCGACGGTGAGTGGGGACGAGCAGTGGGGAGGAGCAGTGGGGACGGGGAGTGGCTACATTGAGTGGGGACGGAGTGTGAGGACGGGGAGTGGGGACGGGGAGTGGGGACGGGGAGTGG
Organism: Heterodontus francisci; assembly: GCF_036365525.1. Lineage (NCBI taxonomy): Eukaryota > Metazoa > Chordata > Chondrichthyes > Heterodontiformes > Heterodontidae > Heterodontus > Heterodontus francisci. Next base: position 1,151,236 of record NW_027140940.1, read on the forward strand.
TGATGGAGTGTGGGGACGGTGAGTGGTGATGGTGAGTGGGGACGGTGAGTGGGGACGGGGGACGGGGAGAGGGGACGGTGAGGGGACGGTGAGAGGGGACAGTGAGAGGGGACGGTGACAGGGGATGGTGAGAGGGGACGGTGAGAGGGGACGGTGAGTGGCTACGGTGAGTGGCTACAGTGAGTGGGGTCGGAGAGTGGGGACGGAGAGTGGGGACGGAGAGTGGGGACGGACGGTGAGTGGCTACGGTGAGTGGGGACGGGGAGTGGGGACGGGGAGTGGGGACGGGGAGTGGGGACGGAGATTGGGGACGGTGAGTGGTTCCAGTGAGTGGGGACGGGGAGTGGGGACGGAGAGTGGGGACGGGGAGTGGGGACGGGGGATGGGGACGGAGAGTGGGGATGGAGAGTGGGGACGGGAGTGGGGGCGGGGAGTGGGGGCGTGGAGTGGGGGCGTGGAGTGGGGGCGTGGAGTGGTGGCGTGGAGTGGGGACGGGGAGTGGGGAATGGGAGTGGGGACAGTGAGTGGGGACGGGGAGTGGGGACGGGGAGCGGGGACGGGGAGTGGGGACGGGGAGCGAGGACGGGGAGCCGGGACGGGGAGTGGGGACGGTGAGTGAGGAGTGGGGACAGTGAGTGGGGACGGTGAGTGGGCACGGGGAGTGGGGATGGGGAGCGGGGACGGAGAGTGGGGTCGGTGACTGGGGACGGAGAGCGGCTAAAGTAAGTGGGGACGGAGAGTGGGGACGGAGAGTGAGGACGTTGAGTGGGGACGGAGAGTGGGTACGGAGAGTGGGTACGGAGAGTGGGTATGGAGAGTGGGGACGGGGAGTGGGGACGTGGAGTGGGGATGGGGAGTGGAGACGGGAAGTGGATACATTGAGTGGGGACGTGAAGTGGGGACGGGGAGTGGGGACGGGGAGTGGGGACGGGGAGAGGGGACGTTGAGTGGGGACGGGGAGTGGGGACGTTGAGTGGGGACGGGGAGTGGGGACGGACAGTGGGGACGGAGAGTGGGGACGGGGAGTGGGGACGGGAGTGGGGACGGAGAGTGGGGAATGGGAGTGGGGACGGGGAGTGGGGACGGGGAGTGGGGAGTGGTGACGTTGAGCAGGACGGTGAGCGGGGACGGTGAGCGGGGACGGTGAGCGGGGACGGTGAGCGGGGATGGTGAGCGGGTTCGGGGTGCGTGGTCGGGGAGCGGGGACGGGGGGCGGTGACGGTGAGCGGGGATGGTGAGCAGGTTCGGGGTGCGTGGTCGGGGAGCGGGGACGGGGGGCGGGGACGGGGAGCGGGGACGGGGAGCCGGGACGGGGAGCGGGGAAGGGGACGGGGACGGTGAGCGGGGACGGTGAGCGGGGACGGGGAGCGATGACGGGGTGTGGGGACGGGGAGTGAGGACGGTGAGTTGGGACGGAGAGTGGAGACCGTGAGAAAGGACGGAGAGTGGGGACGGTGAGTGGCGACGGTGAGTGGGGACGAGCAGTGGGGACGGGGAGTGGCTACATTGAGTGGGGACGGGGAGTGGGGATGGAGAGTGGAGACGGGGAGAGCGGACGGGGAGTGGGGTCGGGGAGTGGGGTCGGGGAGTGTGGTCGGGGAGTGTGGTCGGGGAGTGGGGACGGGGAGTGGGGACGGTTAGTGGGGACGGAGAGTGGGGACGGTTAGCGGGGACGGAGTGTGGGGACGGAGAGTGGGGACCGTGAGAGGGGACGGAGAGTGGGGACGGTGAGTGACGACGGTGAGTGGGGACGAGCAGTGGGGAGGAGCAGTGGGGACGGGGAGTGGCTACATTGAGTGGGGATGGAGGGTTTGGACGGGGAGTGGGGACGGGGTGTGGGGACGGGGAGTGGGGACGGAGTGTGGGGACGGTGAGTGGGGACGGTGAGTGGGGACGGTGAGTGGGGACGGGGGACGGGGAGAGGGGACGGTGAGAGGGGACGGTGAGAGGGGATGGTGAGAGGGGACGGTGACAGGGGACGGAGAGAGGGGACGGTGAGAGGGGACGGTGAGTGGCTACGGTGAGTGGCTACGGTGAGTGGCTACGGTGAGGGGGGTCGGAGAGTGGGGACGGAGAGTGGGGAGAGAGAGTGGGGACGGACGGTGAGTGGCTACGGTGAGTGGGGACGGGGAGTGGGGACGGGGAGTGGGGACGGAGATTGGGGACGGTGAGTGGTTCCAGTGAGTGGGGACGGGGAGTGGGGATGGAGAGTGGGGACGGGGAGTGGGGACGGGGGATGGGGACGGAGAGTGGGGATGGAGAGTGGGGACGGGGAGTGGGGGCGGGGAGTGGGCGCGTGGAGTGGGGGCGTGGAGTGGGGGCGTGGAGTGGTGGTGTGGAGTGGGGACGGGGAGTGGGGAATGGGAGTGGGGACAGTGTGTGGGGACGGGGAGTGGGGACGGTGAGTGAGGAGTGGGTACAGTGAGTGGGGACGGTGAGTGGGGACGGGGAGTGGGGACGGGGAGTGGGGACGGGGAGTGGGGGCGGGGAGTGGGGACGGAGAGTGGGGACGGAGAGTGGGGACCGTGAGAGGGGACGGAGAGTGGGGACGGTGAGTGGCGACGGTGAGTGGGGACGAGCAGTGGGGAGGAGCAGTGGGGACGGGGAGTGGCTACATTGAGTGGGGACGGAGGGTGAGGAAAGGGAGTGGGGATGGGGAGTGGGGACGGGGAGTGGTGACGGAGTGTGGGGACGGTGAGTGGTGACGGTGAGTGGGGACGGTGAGTGGGGACGGGGGACGGGGAGAGGGGACGGTGAGAGGGGACGGTGAGAGGGGACAGTGAGAGGGGACGGTGACAGGGGATGGTGAGAGGGGACGGTGAGAGGGGACGGTGAGTGGCTACGGTGAGTGGCTACAGTGAGTGGGGTCGGAGAGTGGGGACGGAGAGTGGGGACGGAGAGTGGGGACGGACGGTGAGTGGCTACGGTGAGTGGGGACGGGGAGTGGGGACGGGGAGTGGGGACGGGGAGTGGGGACGGAGATTGGGGACGGTGAGTGGTTCCAGTGAGTGGGGACGGGGCGTGGGGACGGAGAGTGGGGACGGGGAGTGGGGACGGGGGATGGGTACGGAGAGTGGGGATGGAGAGTGGGGACGGGGAGTGGGGGCGGGGAGTGGGGGCGTGGAGTGGGGGCGTGGAGTGGGGGCGTGGAGTGGTGGCGTGGAGTGGGGACGGGGAGTGGGGAATGGGAGTGGGGACAGTGAGTGGGGACGGGGAGTGGGGACGGGGAGCGGGGACGGAGAGTGGGGACGGGGAGCGAGGACGGGGAGCCGGGACGGGGAGTGGGGACGGTGAGTGAGGAATGGGGACAGTGAGTGGGGACTGTGAGTGGGGACGGGGAGTGGGGACGGGGAGCGGGGACGGAGAGTGGGGTCGGTGAGTGGGGACGGAGAGCGGCTAAAGTGAGTGGGGACGGAGAGTGGGGACGGAGAGTGAGGACGTTGAGTGGGGACGGAGAGTGGGTACGGAGAGTTGGTACGGAGAGTAGGTATGGAGAGTGGGGACGGGGAGTGGGGACGGGGAGTGGGGACGGGGAGTGGATACATTGAGTGGGGACGTGAAGTGGGGACGGGGAGTGGGGACGGGGAGTGGGGACGGGGAGAGGGGACGTTGAGTGGGGACGGGGAGTGGGGACATTGAGTGGGGACGTGGAGTGGGGACGGACAGTGGGGACGGACAGTGGGGACGGAGAGTGGGGACGGGGAGTGGGGACGGGAGTGGGGACGGAGAGTGGGGAATGGGAGTGGGGACGGGGAGTGGGGACGGGGAGTGGGGAGTGGGGACGTTGAGCTGGGTCGGGGAGCGGGGACGGGGGGCGGTGACGGTGAGCGGGGATGGTGAGCAGGTTCGGGGTGCGTGGTCGGGGAGCGGGGACGGGGGGCGGGGACGGGGAGCGGGGACGGGGAGCCGGGACGGGGAGCGGGGACGGGGACGGGGACGGTGAGCGGGGACGGTGAGCAGGGACGGGCAGCGATGACGGGGAGTGGGGACGGGGAGTGAGGACGGTGAGTTGGGATGGAGAGTGGAGACCGTGAGAAAGGACGGAGAGTGGGGACGGTGAGTGGCGACGGTGAGTGGGGACGAGCAGTGGGGACGGGGAGTGGCTACATTGAGTGGGGACGGGGACTGGGGATGGAGAGTGGAGACGGGGAGTGCGGACGGGGAGTGGGGTCGGGGAGTGGGGACGGGGAGTGAGGTCGGGGAGTGGGGTCGGGGAGTGTCGTCGGGGAATGTGGTCGGGGAGTGGGGACGGGGAGTGGGGACGGTTAGTGGGGACGGAGAGTGGGGACGGTTAGCGGGGACGGAGAGTGGGGACGGAGAGTGGGGACCGTGAGAGGGGACGGAGAGTGGGGACGGTGAGTGACGATGGTGAGTGGGGACGAGCAGTGGGGAGGAGCAGTGGGGACGGGGAGTGGCTACATTGAGTGGGGACGGAGGGTGGGGACGGGGAGTGGGGACGGGGAGTGGGGACGGAGTGTGGGGACGGTGAGTGGGGACGGTGAGAGGGGACGGTGAGTGGGGACGGGGTACGGGGAGAGGGGACGGTGAGAGGGGACGGTGAGAGGGGATGGTGAGAGGGGACGGTGACAGGGGACGGAGAGAGGGGACGGTGAGAGGGGACGGTGAGTGGCTACGGTGAGTGGCTACGGTGAGTGGCTACGGTGAGGGGGGTCGGAGAGTGGGGACGGAGAGTGGGGACAGAGAGTGGGGACGGACGGTGAGTGGCTACGGTGAGTGGGGACGGGGAGTGGGGACGGGGAGTGGGGACGGAGATTGGGGACGGTGAGTGGTTCCAGTGAGTGGGGACGGGGAGTGGGGACGGGGGATGGGGACGGAGAGTGGGGATGGAGAGTGGGGACGGGGAGTGGGGGCGGTGAGTGGGGGCGTGGTGTGGGGGCGTGGAGTGGGGGCGTGGAGTGGTGGTGTGGAGTGGGGACGGGGAGTGGGGAATGGGAGTGGGGACAGTGAGTGGGGACGGGGAGTGGGGACGGTGAGTGAGGAGTGGGTACAGTGAGTGGGGACGGTGAGTGGGGACGGGGAGTGGGGACAGGGAGTGGGGACGGGGAGTGGGGGCGGGGAGTGGGGACGGGGAGTGGGGATGGGGAGCGAGGACGGGGAGAGGGGACGGGGAGCGGGGACGGTGGGCGGGGATGGGGAGCAGGGACGGGGAGCGAGGAGGGGGAGAGGGGACGGGGAGAGGGGACGGGGTGAGGGGACGGGGAGAGGGGACGGGGAGGGGGACGGGGAGAGGGGACGGGGAGAGGGGACGGGGAGAGGGGATGGGGAGAGGGGACGGGGAGTGGGGACGGTGAGAGGGGACGGGGAGTGGGGACGGGGAGAGAGGACGGGGAGAGGGGACGGGGTGTGGGGACGGGGAGTGGGGATGGGGAGAGGGGACGGTGAGTGGGGACGGTGAGTGGGGACGGTGAGTGGGGACGGTGAGTGGCTACGGGGAGTGGGGACGGTGAGTGGGGACGGGGAGTGGGGACGGGGAGTGGGGAGTCTGAGTGGGGACGGTGAGCGGAGACGGTGAGCGGGGACGGGGAGCGGGGACGGGGAGCGGGGATGGTGAGCGGGGACGGTGGGCGGGGTCGCGGAGCGGGGTCGGAGAGCGGGGTCGGGGAGCGGGGACAGGTAGCGGGGACGGGGAGCGGGGACGGGGAACGGGGACGGGAGGGAGGACGGGGAGTGGGGACGGGGAGTGGGGACGGTGAGTGGGGACGGAGAGTGGGGACGGGGAGAGGGGACGGGGAGTGGGGACGGACAGTGGGGACGGACAGTGGGAACGGAGAGTGGGGACGGGGAGTGGGGACGGGGAGTGGGGACGGAGAGTGGGGAATGGGAGTGGGGACGGGGAGTGGGGACGTTGAGCGGGGACGATGAGCGGGGACGGTGAGCGGGGACGGTGAGCGGGGACGGTGAGCGGGGATGGTGAGCGGGTTCGGGGTGCGTGGACGGGGAGCGGGGACGGGGAGTGCAGACGGGGAGTGCGGATGGGGAGTGGGGTCGGGGAGTGGGGACGGGGAGTGGGGTCGGGGAGCGGGGTCGGGGAGTGTGGTCGGGGAGTGTGGTTGGGGAGTGGGGACGGGGAGTGGGGACGGTTAGTGGGGACGGAGAGTGGGGACGGTTAGCGGGGACGGAGAGTGGGGACGGAGAGTGGGGACCGTGAGAGGGGACGGAGAGTGGGGACGGTGAGTGGCGACGGTGAGTGGGGACGAGCAGTGGGGAGGAGCAGTGGGGACGGGGAGTGGCTACATTGAGTGGGGACGGAGGGTGGGGACGGGGAGTGGGGACGGGGAGTGGGGACGGAGTGTGGGGACGGTGAGTGGGGACGGTGAGTGGGGACGGTGAGTGGGGACGGGGGACGGGGAGAGGGGACGGTGAGAGGGGACGGTGAGTGGCTACGGTGAATGGCAACGGTGAGTGGCTACGGTGAGTGGAGTCGGAGAGTGGGGACGGAGAGTGGGGACGGAGAGTGGGGACCGACTGTGAGTGACAACGGTGTGTGGGGACGGGGAGTGGGGACGGGGAGTGGTGACGGAGATTGGGGACGGTGAGTGGTTCCAGTGAGTGGGGACGGGGAGTGGGTATGGAGAGTGGGGACGGGGAGTGGGGACGGGGGATGGGGACGGAGAGTGGGGATGGAGAGTGGGGACGGGGAGTGGGGGCGTGGAGTGGGGGCGTGGAGTGGGGGCGTGGAGTGGTGGCGTGGAGTGGGGACGGGGAGTGGGGAATGGGAGAGGGGACAGTGAGTGGGGACGGGGAGTGGGGACGGGGAGTGGGGACGGGGAGCGGGGACGGGGAGTGGGGACGGGGAGCGATGACGGGGAGCCGGGACGGGGACTGGGGACGGTGAGTGAGGAGTGGGGACAGTGAGTGGGGATGGTGAGTGGGGATGGGGGTTGGGGACGTGGAGTGGGGACGGGGAGCGGGGACGGGGAGTGGGGACGGGGAGCGAGGACGGGAGAGGGGACGGGGAGCGGGGAATGTGAGCGGGGACGGAGAGCGGGGACGGGGAGCGAGGAGGGGGAGAGGGGACGGGGAGAGGGGGCGGGGAGTGTGTGCGTGGAGTGGGGGCGTGGAGTGGGGGCGTGGAGTGGTGGCGTGGTGTGGGGGCGTGGAGTGGGGGCGTGGAGTGGTGGCGTGGTGTGGGGACGGGGAGTGGGGAATGGGAGAGGGGACAGTGTGTGGGGACGGGGAGTGGGGACGGGGAGTGGGGACGGGGAGCGGGGACGGGGAGTGGGGATGGGGAGCGAGGACGGGGAGCCGGGACGGGGAGTGGGGACGGTGAGTGAGGAGTGGGGACTGTGAGTGGAGACGGTGAGTGGGGACGGGGGTTGGGGTCGGGGAGTGAGGACGGGGAGCGGGGACGGGGAGTGGGGACGGGGAGCGAGGACGGGAGAGGGGACGGGGAGCGGGGACTGTGAGGGGGGACGGGGAGCGGGGACGGGGAGAGGGGACGGGCTGAGGGGACGGGGAGGGGGACGGGGAGAGGGGACGGGGAGAGGGGACGGGGAGTGGGGACGGGGAGTGGGGACGGTGAGTGGGGACGGAGAGTGGGGACGGGGAGTGGGGACGGGGAGTGGGGACGGGGAGTGGGGGCGGTGAGTGGGGACGGAGAGTGGGGACGGGGAGAGGGGACGGGGAGTGGGGACGGGGAGTGGGGACGGGGAGTGGGGACGGTGAGTGGGGACGGAGAGTGGGGACGGGGAGTTTCTGTAAATGCTGTTAGCAGCCTTTTGCGGATGCATCTTTGACCTGCATTTAATGAGGAGAGTGTGTGGTCCAATTTATCTGACATTTCAGGGTTGGCTAATCGGAGAGTAGGGGGTTCCAGTTGGGAATTCTCCTGGCCATCCTCTAACCTGTCCTCACTGTCCTTTTCAATCCTCCCCTCCTGACTGTCTGACAGATCTGTACTTGTCTGTCCCCTCCAAAGCATTTACTTTTTTTCCTTTCTTCTGGGGTGTCAATTAAATAATTTACCTGACTCGTCCTTTTGCTACTCGATATGGACCACTGAACTGGGAATTAAGGGGTTCGCCATGAATTGGGAGTATTAAGAATACATGGTTTCTGGGTTGCCATGTTCTAGCCTTGGCATTTCTGTCTGCTTCCCTGTTCATAGCTGCATGTGAGATCTTTTGGTGTTACTGAGCCATTGCACAGCCTCTCGTGAGCCGCTCCCAGAGCATGGAAATGTAGTCTAACATGGAAGACTCATCCCTGTGTCCCAAAAAGTCTTCTTGAATAGTTTAAGAGGACCTCTCACCTCGTGTCCATAAACTAATTCAAAGAGACTAAAGCTAGTGGAATCATTAGATAAGTCTCGATAACCATCAGGAGAAATCCCAGCCCTTTGTCCCAGTCATGGGGTTGCTCATAGCAGTATGGCCTGATCATTGTCTTTAGGGTCTGGTGGTACTGCTGCAAAGCCCCTTGTTAATGTGGATGGTAGGCTGAGGACTTTATTGGTTTACTTATTTTATTTATTTAGAGATGCAGCACTGAAATAGGCCCTTCAGCCCACCGAGTCTTTGCCGACCATCAACCATTTATTTATACTAATCCTACATTAATCCCATATTCCTACCACATCCCCACCATCCCTCAACTCCCCTACCACCAACCTATACTAGGGCCCTATCAACCTGCAAGTCTTTGGCTGTGGGAGGAAACCGGAGCACCTGGTGAAAACCCACGCGGTCACAGGAGAACTCGCAAAATCAGCACAGGCAGTACACAGAATCGAACCAGGGTCGCTGGAGCTGTGAGGCTGCGGTGCTCCAGATTACCCATGACCTTTTCAAAAATACTGGACATAAAATGTGTGCCCTGATCCGACTGGATCTCAGCAGGAAGCCCATATAGGGTAAAGAATTGAGTTAGCCCCTTCACCACTTCCTTGGCTGAAATAGTTCTTCGGGCGAATGGCCTCTGGGAATCGGGTCACCACATCCATAATGGTGAGAAGATACTGGTAGTCCCGTTATATTTTCATCAGGGGTTCCACACAATCCACCAGCATTCTGCTGAAGGGTTCCCCACAACCTGGCACGTGAGACCAATTTTACAGAACTCCACCACATCTTTGTGGAATTGTGGCCAGTCAAAATGCTGTCTTCTGCGGTCTTCGATTTTTCATATACTGACATGTCCATCCATTGGAAGTTCGTGGGCCATTGTTAATATTTCTTTAAGGGACTTCAGCGGCACCACCATCTGGTGAACATCTGTCCACTCTTCATCCGCTGTTCTGTGAGGAGGTCTCCACTTCCTCATTAGCTCATCATTCTTTAAATAGTAACAGTCTGCAACTCCCTCTGCTTCAGTTTTGGTTTGGACAGTCTGTGCTTTTTTTAACGTTGGGTCGGGTTGTGGAGCCTCAAAAAAAGAAGAACTGTTTAACACATCCTTTGGGTCCTCTAACTTCCCAACGAAGGTTTCAGACAACCAGACAGTAGGGTCATCCGTCTGCAGTGTCAGTTCAGGGGATTGTTTGGCCATGGACCGAGTCACCACACAATCAGGGATTTCTGCTGTAACTACTCTGTCTCCCGGACCTCTTTCGGTCTCTCTCGAACTACTGGGGAAGCTGCCACCTTTTCCCCTGTCAGATCATTACCCAGGAACAGTTGGACCCATCAATCAGTAAACTAGGGACAATCTGCATGGTAAAGGGTCATGAAACTGGGTCAAACTCCAAGTGCACCGGATATAAGGGTATGGACATATACTGTCTTCCGATACCATTCACTAATGCTCTAGCATTCACTGCACTTTCTTTTTCCCAGCAGAAGGGATTGGCTGGCCCCTGCATCCTTGAGTATGACTATTGGTTTACTTCCCTCACTCAAGCGGTATGCTTTCACTTTTCCTTAGGATGCAAATTCCTGGTAGCTCTCAAGGATTTTGTTTATTTTTCCCACCCTCTCTGTGGTGGGTTTACTGGATCTGACTGCCACAGTTGGAGGCACAGCCTGATCTGTTGTGATTTCCATCAGGGCCCTTTTTCCTGCTAGGATCTGGTGGACCCTGATTAATCCTCCAGGTTTTCCCCGTCACTTGCATCATTCAGCTCGATGGCAACCTACCTTATTACACTGGAAGCACACAGGTCTTCGGCCATTTCTCCTGCTCTCAGTACCGTCCTATTTGACCTGAGGATGGACCCCCGTGTGTCCAGCCTTTCCTCCTTGCCCTTGGCTGTTCGGGTTTCTATAACCCCCCCATCTTTTATTCTCGGGTCTTTGTGGTGACCAGGGAAGTGTTTCCCTTTGGGGTTACCGCCTTGTGTACAAGGGAAAATTCATCAGCAGAATTGCAACTTGTCCAACTCTTAGAACCCTTTGTTCCTCTTTGTGGGTTTTAATGGGAGGGGGAGTGAGTTTGTGAACTCCTTGAGATGGATCACCACTCTGAGATTCAGATTTGTGGGCTGTAATTTGAGTGTTTCTATCCACTGGTCAAAAGTAAACACAAAAACTGACTTTAAATCTTCTATAGCTACCTAAAATTAAAACATTTGGCGAAGACAAATGTGGGTCCAATACAGGCAGTGTCAGGGGAATGTATAATGGGGAATAGAGAAATGGCAGTGAAGCTAAATGATTACTTTGTGTCTGCCCTCATTGAGGAAGATACAAGGAAATTTCCAGAATTAGAGATCCAAGGGATCAGGGAGATTGAGGAAGTGAAGGAAATTAATATTAGTAAGAATGTTGTATTGGAGAAATTAATGGGGCTGAAGTTTGATAAGGTGCCTGGATCTGATATTCTGCATTCCAGAGTGTGGGAAGAGATAGCTATGGAGATTGTGGCTGCATTGGTGATCATCTTCAAAAATTCTATAGATTCTGGACCGGTTCCTGCAGATTGGAAGGTAGCAAATGTCACCCCACTATTTAGGAAGGGAGGGCGAGAGAAAACAGGGAATTATAGACCTGCTCTCATACATCAGTCGTTGGGAAAATGCGGGGATTCTATTCTAAAGGATTTGATAAATGGACAGTTGGATAATAATCTGTTTGGACATCGTAAACATGGATTTATGAATGAGAAATCATGTTTGGCGAACCTGTTGGAGTTTTATTGAGGATGTTACTAAAAGAATTGATAAAGGGGAGTCGGTGGACCTGTTATACTTGGATTTTCAGAAGGTTTTTGATAATTTCCCCCACAGAGGGTGGTTAGCAACATTAAAGTACTTGGGATAGGAGGTAATATACTGGCATGGATTAAAGATTGGATAACAGGCAGAAAACAGAGAGTAGGAAGAAACGGGTCATTCTCTCTTTGACAGCTGTGACTAGTTGGATCCCGCAAGGATAAGTACTTGGGCACCAGCTGTTAACAATATATGTCAATGATTTGGATGTGGGGACCAAATGTAGTATTTCCAAGTTCGCAGATGACACAAAACTAGGTGGGAATATATGTTGTGAGGTAGATGCAAAGCGTCTTCAAAAGGATTTGGACAGAAATAGTGACTGAGCAAGAACATGGCAAATGGAATATAATATGGGAAAATATGAGTTATCCACTTTGGTAAGAGGAACAGATGTGCAGAGTATTTATTAAATAGTAAAAATTTAGAAAGTGTCGATGTACAAACGGACCTGGGTGTCAGTAAGTCACTGAAAACTAACATGCAGGTGCAGCAAGCAATTAGGAAGGCTAATGGTCTGTTAGCCATTATCACGAGATGATTTGAGTACAGGAGTAGTGAAGTCTTACTTCATGTGTATAGAACCTTGCTTCGACCATACCTGGAATATTGTGTGCAGTTTGGGTCCCCTTACCTTAGGAAGGATATTATAGCCATAGAGGGAGTGCAATGAAGGTTCACCAGACTTGTTCCCGGGATGGCGGGACTGTTCTATGAAGAGAGATTGGGGAAACTGGGCCTGTATTCTCTAGAGTTTCAAAGAATGTGTCGGGATCTCATTGAAACGGACGAAATAATTAAAGGGATAGATAGCGTAAATGCATGTATGATATTTCCCCCCTGGTTGCGGAGTCGAGAACTAATGGATACAATTTCAAAATAAGGGGGAAGCCACTTAGGACAGAGATGAAGAGAAAACTTTGATTCAGAGGTTTCTGAATCTTTGGAAATCTGCATCCCAGGCGGATGTGGAATCTCAGTCGTTGAGTTTGTTTAAACTATAGATTGACAGATTTCTAACTACAAATGACAAAAAGGGGAAATGGAGACAATGTGTGAAAAAGGCATTGAAGTGGATGATCGGCCATGGTCATATTGCATGGTGGAGCTGCCTCGATGGACTGAATGGCCTACTCCTGCTCTTATGTCTCTGTGTTCGGAAGCTGTATAACTCTTTCAAACTCGAGGTCAGTTTAGTCAGGCTGCTTTCGGGGGGTTTGGAATGTTTGACGATACGCTTCCGGTACTATCTCATGTACGCCCAGGATAACAATTTTAGTCATCTCATGATCTGATGAACTTTTATGTGGCAATAGTGAATAAATCTCATGGGATTTTTCTGTTACTTTGTTTTGTACGATCAGTGTCCAGCTCTCTGACGGCCATTTCAGTTGCTTTCCAAGCTTTTCACAAGTGATGAAAAATTCTGCCACATCCTCCTCATTGAACTCTGTCATGAACTGGAAGAACTTTAAGAGATCAACACATGGTCCTGGGCTAGGGGCAGCTACCTCACTAGCTGTGCCTTCACTGGGTGTATGGGTCTTCCTCTAGTTGTTTGAGCCGGCTTACCTCCCTTTCCTCCTTCTCATTCTGGAACACTCTGACTTTTTCCCTTTCTTGACACTCACTCTGCTCTTTCTCGATCTCTCTGGAATTCTAATTCTAGTCTATTCTGTTCCAGTTTTACTTTAGCTACCATTGCTCTATCTGTTAGTGATTCTAACCCTGTTTGAGTCTTCAGCTTCAAGTGAAATATGGTTGACCAAAAGTCTTAGGATTTCGGGTTTCCTACCTTTTGGACGGAGAGTAATCCCTAACTGTCCAGCTACATTACTCATCTTTTCAACAGACAGGGCTTTTAACCTGTACCGAGTTACTTCACTCTGTATGCAACTCCTTTCTTGGGAATGTAACTCCTTTAGTAAGAAAGGGAGGGAAACAGAAAACAGGAAACTGCAGGCAAGTTGGCATCACATCTGTCTGAGGTAAAATGTTAGAAGCTATTATTAAAGACGGTGTAGCCGGCACTTAGAAAAATTCAACGTAATCAGGCAGAATCAAAATGGTTTTATGAAAGGGAAATCATGTTTAATCGATTTGTTGGAGTTCTTTGAAGAGGTACCATGTGCTGTGGAGAAAGGGGAACCGGTGGATGTACTGTACATAGATTTCCAGGATGCAATTGATAAGGTGCCACATCAAAGGTTTTGTGAAAATAAAAGCTCATGGTGAAGGGGGTAACATGTTGGCATGGATAGAAGATTGGTTAGCTAACAGAAAACAGGCAGCAGGCATAAATGGGTCACTTTCTGGTTGGCAAGATGTAACGAGTGGTGTGCCACAGGGATCAGGGCTGGGACCTCAACTTTTTACAATTTATATAAATGACTTGGATGAAGAGACCGAAGGCATGGTTGCTAAATTTGCTGATGACACAAAGATGAGTAAGAAAGTAACTAGTGACGGGGACATAAGGAGACTGTAAATGAATATAGATAGGTTAAATGTGTGCGTGAAGACCTGGGAAATGGAGTATAATATGGGAAAATGGGAAATTGTCCATTTTGGCAGGAATTATAAAAAAGAAGCATATTATCTAATGGTGAGAGATTGCAGAGCTCTGAGATGCAGAGGGATCTGGGTGTCCGTGTGCATGAATCACAAAAGGTTAGTATGCATGTTCAGAAAGTAATTAGGAAAGCTAATAGAATGTTATCATTTATCGCAAGGGTAATTGAATACAAAAGTAGGGATGCTATGCTTCAGCTATAGAGGGCATTGGTGAGAGCACATCTGGAGTACTGTGCACGTTACTGGTCTCCTTATTTTAGGAAGGATGTGAATGCATTGGAAGCAATTCAGAAAAGGTTTACCAGACTAATACCTGGAATGGGTGGACTATCTTATGATGAAATATTGGACTGGCTCGGCTTATATCCACTGGAATTCAGAAGGGTAAGTGGCGACTTGATTTGAACATCTAAGATCATGAGCGGTCTTGACAGGGTGCATGTGGAAAGATGTGTGTATCTTGGTGTATCTAGAATTAGGGGTCACGATTTAAAAATGAGAGGTCGCCCATTTAAAACAGAGATGAGGAGAATATACTTTTTCTCTGAGGGTTGTGAGCCTTTGGAATTCTCTTCCTCAAAAGGCAGTGGAAGAGAATCTTTAAGTACTTGGAAGACAGAGATAGATAATTTCTTGAAAGGCAAGGGGGTGAAAGATTATCGAGGGGAGGTGGTAATGTGGAGTTGAGGTTTCAATCAGTTTAGTCATGATCTTAATGAATGGCAGAGCAGTCTAGAGGGGCCGAGTGGCCTACACCTGCTCCTAATTCATATGTTCATACGTTCGTATGCTCTGTCTTCGAACGTGGACATTTCAGTGTTCCAGCAGTGAAAACCACAATAAAACCTGCATTGATATTTTAATTTTTTTCTCAGGATCAATTGTTTTCCCACTTCCAATTTCTCATTTGTTGTTGGTTTACGATCACTGGAACCTCCAGATTTCTGTGACAGCCAGGTGAGTAGGGGCCCAGGCTCCCCTCTTGTCTTATATCTTATTTCACCACAACAGAGTTTATTCCTTTTTAGCAGTGGACGTGCTGACCACCTCAGTGAGTATTTTACCTTTATCTTTCTTGTGATCGTGAAAGAGCCAATAGGAGAGGTTTTCCTGAGCTTAAACAAGAGGTGAGTTTATTATACTTAACAATCTAAGCTGGATCTAAATAAAATAATAAAAATATACGCTACACATTCAGGCACACACTCACACGAGAATCACACACAAATAAATTAGAGTGAAAAATAATTTTGTGATGGATTAGTGTCCAGAAAAACGTCTGTGAAGTTGGATAATCTTCTGGTCTGCATTTTTCCACCCTTAGTTATGCGTTTCATGTCATCTGCAAGAGCTGAAATTATGTTTTTTTTTTGCGTAGACGTTTGTGTCATTTATATATCTATCTATATGCCAGGAACAGCACTGGTTCTAATACCAACTCCTGAGAAACAGCACTGCATACTCCCCCTCCACCAGTCTGAACAATGTCTGTTCACCACTTCTCTCTGCTTTCTGTCCCTGAGTCAGTATCATATCCACACTGTCACTGTCACATTAGTCCATATGTTCCATTTTTCATAACAAGTCTATGTAATGGCATTTGATCACTGGCCTTTTGAAAGTCTGTACACATAACACAAAACATGTTATTCTCATCAACACTCACAGTTATGTCATCAACGAACTTGATCAAGATTATCAGACATGATATTTCCATTAACCTATCAGTGCTGTTTGTCATTTATTATTCCATGTTTTTCCAAGAAAGATATATTTTTTGTGCTGGGTTCTGGCCTCTTGTAATTTCCAACCATTAGACTGACTGGTCAGTAGTTACAGGGATTATCTAATCTCTCCTTTTGTAACAGGGAGTAACATTTACAGCCCTCCAGTCCTCTGTCATGACTCCCATATCCAAGGAGGATTGGAAGATTCTGACCAGTGCCTCTGCTATTTCCACCATTCCTTCCCTCAGCAACCGTCTCCATTGTTTTATCAAAGAACTGCATAGGGTTCAGTTTTCCTAATCTGCCTATTGAATGACACTCGATCAAGCATCTTTTGAAACTCCATATATATAACTTCACTCACACCACCGTCATCAACCCTCTGCACTGTTTTATCAAAGAACTCCATCATGTTTACCTTACCACCACCTCTCCACACTCCTCCACTGTTGTTAAATTATCAGACTGCTTATCCGACATCCAGCACTGGATGAGCAGGAATGTCCTCCAATTAAATATTGGGAAGATTGAAGCCATTGTTTTCACTCCCCTCTCCAACTCTGTTCCCTTGCTATTGATTCCATCCCTCTCCCTGGTAACAGTCTGAGATTCAGACACTCTGTTTGCAACCTTGGTGTCATATTCGCGAGAAAATTAATAGGCACATGGGCAAATGTGGGTTAATTAAGGAAAACCAGCACGGATTTGTAAAGGGAAAATGGTGTTTAACAAACTGGCTGGAGTTTTTTGAAGAGGTAAAAAGGAAGCTTGATGAGGGCATTGCTGTAGATGTGGTGTAAATGGAATTCCAAAAAGCATTTGATAAAGTGTCACACAACAGACTTGTGAGCAAAGTTACAGCTCATCAAATAAAAAGGACAGTCGCAACATGAAACTAAACCTGTTGAGTGACAAGAAACAGAGTAGTGATTAATGGATGCTTTTCGGGCTGGAGAAAAGTTTGGAGTGGAATCAAAACAAAATACTGCAGATGCTGGAAATCTGAAATAAAACCAGGAAGTGTTGGAAATACTCAGCAGTGTCTGTGGAGAGAGTAAAAGAGTTAATGTTCCAGGTTTGTGACCTTTCATCAGAACTGGCCAAGGTTAGAAATGTAATAGGTTTTAAGCAAGTGAAGCGGGAGTGGAGGGCGTAAACAGAAGGACAGAAATGTGAACATTACAGCGGGGGTGGGGGCTGGAGGGTGATGAAATGACAAGGGAGCGGAAGCTCAGGGTCATGCTTTTGGTCTGAATGGAGGTGCTTCACAAAGCAGTCACCCAATCTGTTTTTGACCTGCTGCGGTGTTCCAGTGAACATCAATTCCAGCTCGAGGATCAACACCTCATTGTCCAATTAGGCATTCTACAGACTTCCAGACTGAACATTGAGTTCAATAATCTCAGAGAATGACCGGCACATTTAATTATTTTGTTTTATCATTTTTTTTTGCCATGTGCCTGAATTAAACTGGATTTTTAATGTTGGTGCTTTTAGCTCGGGCTGTTCATTATTCTGTCATTTAACAGCCTCTCTGAACGAATGCATTATCTTTCACCACACCACAAGCACACTGCCATTGCCTTTGCTCCATGACCTCCTGTTCGGTGAGTCTCTCTGACGCTCTGTTCTAAAAATACCCCTATTATTCTCTTTTTCCCCTCACCCACATTATTTGCTTAACACCTATTACATTTATAACCTTTGCCAATTCTGATGGAAGGTCACAGACCAGAAATGTTAACTCTGCTTCTCTGTCCACAGATGCTGCCAGATCTGCTGAGTATTTCCAGCACTTTTTGTTTTTATTTAACATTTGTAGTGGAGTTCCCCAGGGATCAGTGTTGGGACCCTTCCTGTTCTTGACATACATAAATGACTTTGACCTTGGTGTACAGGGCACAATTTCAAAGTTTGTGGATGATTGAAACTTTGAAGCACTGTGACCTGTGATGAGAATAGTGTAGAACTTCCAAAGGACATCGCTGGTGGAATAGGCAGACAGGTGGCAGATGAAGTTCAGTGTGGAGAAATCTGAAGTGACTGATCCTGGTAGGAAGAACATGGATAGACAATATGGAACAAAGGGTACAATTCTAAAGTGGGTACAGGAGCAGAGGGACCTGGGTGTGTATGTGCATAAGTTAGTGAAGGTGGCAGGACAGGTTGAGAGAGCAGTTAATGCAGCATACAGTATCCTGGGCTTTATTAAATGTGGCATAGAATAAAAGAGCAAGGAGGATATTTTGAACTTGGATAAGACACTAGTTCTGTCTCAGCTGCAGTACTATGTCTAGTTCCGGGCACCACACTTTAGGTAACGTGAAGGCATTGGGGAATGTACAAAAACATTCTCAAGAATGGTTCCAGGGATGAAGAATATTTATGAGGTGTATGGAGAGAGTGGATAGGGAAAAACTGTTCCCACTCCTGAAAGGATCGAAAACGAGAGGACAAAGAATTAAAGTAATTGGCAAAAGAAGCAGAAGTGACATGAGGAAAACTTTTTCACACAGCGAGTGGTTAAGGTCTGGAATGCACTGCCTGAGAGTGTGGTGGAGGCAGATTCAATCGAGGCATTCAGGAATAAATTGGATAGCTATCTGAAAAGGAAGATCGTGCAGAGTTACAGGGAGAAGGCAGGGGTGCGGCACTAGATGAATTGCTCTTTTGGAGAGCCATTCTGTGACATTTGACCACACAATGAGCTTCCAACCTCATATTCGTGCCATCACTGTGACCATCTATTTCCACCTCAATAACATTGCCCAACTTCACCCATGTCTCAACTCATCTGCTGCTGAAGCTCTCATTCATGCTTTCATTACCTGTAGCCTGGACTATTCCAACTCACTCTCCCACATTCTACTATCTGTAAACTTGAGGTCATCTAAAACTCTGCTGCCTGTGTCTTAACTCACAACAAGTCCAATTCCGCGACCACTGGCCAACATCAGCTCACAGTCAAGCAGTATCTTGATTTGAAAACTCTCAATCATGTTTTCACATCCCTCCATGGTCTCACCACTCACTATCTCTGTAACCTCCTCCAACTCCACAACCCTCCAAGATATCCGTGCTCCTCTGATTCTGGATTCTTGTGCATCCCTGATTTTAATTACTGCACCATTTGTGGCCACACCATCTGTTGCCTCGGCCCCAAGCTCTTGAATATCCTCCCTACACAGCTCCACCTCTCCACCTCGCTTTTATTCTGTAAGACACTACTTTAAAACTGCTTCATTGACCATGCTGTTGGTCACCTAACCTAATATCTCCTTTTGTGGTTCAGTGTTATACTTTGTTGAACAATGCTGCTGTGAGTACCTTGGGATAAGTTCTTGTTGAAGTTTGCCAGACATGATTTGTCATTAGCATATTCGTGCTGCTTGAAATTTATTATGCTATGATTTTCCAAGCAGCGAATATTTAAGACCTGGGGGGTGAAATGTCCCCACCACTGACGTCAGATTGACAGGACAGTACAGGGTTTACTCCATCTCTCCTTGTTCAAACAATATCTGTAACTCTCTTTCATCGCTCCCATATCCAAGGAAAATTGAAATATTCTGTCCAGTGCCTCTACTATTTCCACATTCCTTCCCTCAGTAATCCTTATACATCCCATCCAGACCAGGTAAATGTCCTACTTTATTGTGGTACAAAAAGTGTTGGATTGAAAGGTGAGGTCCCAGAGGACTGGAGAATAGCCAATGTTGTTACTTTGTTTAAGAAGGGTAGCAAGGATAATCCAGGAAATTATAGGCCGGTGAGTCTTACGTCATTGGTAAGGAAATTACTGGAGAGGATTCGTCGGGACAGGATTTGCTCCCACTTGGAAACAAAAGAACTTATCAGCGAGGGGCTGCATGGTTTTGTGAAGGGGAGATCATGTCTCACTAATTGATTGAATTTTTTGAGGAAGTGGCGAAGATGATTGATGAAGGAAGGGCAGTGGATGTTGTCAATATGGACTTCAGTAAAGCCTTTGTCAAGGTCCCTCATGGCAGACTGGTACAAAAGGTGAAGCCACACGGGATCAGAGGTGAGCTGGCAAGATGGATACAGAACTGGCTCGGTCATAGAAGACAGAGGGTAGCAGTGGAAGGGTGCTTTTCTGAATGGAGGGATGTGACTAGTGGTGTTCCGCAGGGATCTGTGCTGGGACCTTTGCTCTTTGTAGTATATATAAATGATTTGGAAGAAAATGTAGCTGGTCTGATTAGTAAGTTTGCGGACGACACAAAGGTTGGTGGAGTTGTGGATAATGATGAGGATTGTCAGAGGATACAGCAGGATACAGATCGGTTGGAGACTTGGGCAGAGAAATGGAAGATGGAGTTTAATCCGGAAAAATGTGAGGTAATGCATTTTGGAAGGGATAATGCAGGTGGGAAGTAGTCAGTAAATGGCAGAACCCTTAGGAATATTGACAGGCAGAGAGAACTGGGCGTACAGGTCTACAGGTCACTGAACGTGGCAACGCAGGTGGATAAGGTAGTCAAGAAGGCATACGGCATGCTTGCCTTCGTCGGTCGGGGCACAGAGTATAAAAATTGGCAAATCATGCAGCAGTTGTACAGAACTTTAGTTAGGCCACACTTGGAATATTGCGTGCAATTCTGGTGACCACACAACAGATGAACGTGGAGGCTTTGGAGAGGATACTGAAGAGGTTTACCAGGACGTTGCCTGGTCTGGAGGGCATTAGCTATGAGGAGTGGTTGGATAAACTCGGATTGTTTTCACTGGAACGACGGAGGTGGAAGGGCAACATGATAGTGGTTTACAAAGTTATGAGTGGCATGGACAGAGTGGATAGTGAGAAGCTTTTACCCAGGTGGAAGAGTCAGTTACTAGGGGACATAGGTTTAAGGTGCGAGGGACAAAGTTTAGAGGGGATGTGCGAGGCAAGTTATTTACACAGAGGGTGGTGAGTGCCTGGAACTTGCTGCTGGGGGAGGTGGTGGAAGCATGTACGATAGCAACATTTAAGAGGCATCTTGACAAATACGTGAATAGGATGGGAATAGAGGGATACGGTCCCTGGAAGTGCAAAAGCTTTTACTTTAGACAGGCATCAAGATCGGCGCAGGCTTGGAGTGCCGAATGGCCTGTTCGTTTGATGTACTGTTCTTTGTTCTTTGAAAGTTGTTAACTGAACCTGTTTGTTCAGTGTCTGTAATTAATGGTCACTAATTGTGTCACTGGAGGGTTTCCCTCCTCTATTAAAAAGGGACTCCTTTCAAAGTGTCATCCCATAGTGTAAGTGACAGCGTCATCCCTGGCACTAACAGGGATCAGCAGCTCCAGAGAGAGGGAGAGGATAGATCAGAATCTGTGAACAATAGATTGGTATGTTACAACAATGGGTCAGAATCTGAGAACAGTGGACTGGAATGTGACAACAATGGGCAGGAGTTTCATCTGGGAGATTGACAGTCTTTCTGCAAATTATGATTGGTTCGCATTGGACTATCGGATCTATCTCGCACTAAAGATTATCGAACACATTTACTATCCCATCCTTGCTATTATCGGTGTCCCTGGTAAGTCTCTATCTATCCAGCTATGAATGTTCTTAAGCAAGTTTAACAACATTGCTGTTCTTGTCATTTACTTTGCCCTCCTTGCTGCTTTTGTTTCCTTGGCAAAACTCTATCTCGAGCTATATAAACCATTGCTGCTTGTATTAGAGTTCATGTAATATACTCTACCATCTTTTCTGCTGTTGCTGTCCCTGCTACGTCCCCATTTCCCGCTATTTGATCTGTAAACCGTGTTTCAATGAAATAATGTTCTTGCAATTTTAATTTTGGGAAGAGTGGAGTCTGTGTCTTCGGTCTCCATAGGAAATTCTGTCCCATATCCATGAACACGTACCACTCACTGGCTAAATTCTGAGGTTGAACCCAGGCAGTTTGCATCCTCTGCAAGCAATTTAACCCTGAGCTGAGTTCTGACCCCTTATTCTCTCCATCACCAACCCTGTCTACTACATGCTCTGTAATATTACCTGTCTGCCTCAGCTCATTTATTCATTTAGTGATACAGCACTGAAACATGCCCACCGAGTCTGTACCGACCATCCACCACACATTTATACTAACCCTACACTAATCCCATATTCCTACCACATCCCCACCTTCCTTATATTCCCCTACCGGGGGCAATTTATAATGGCCAATTTATCTATCAACCTACAAGTCTTCGGCTGTGGGAGGAAATCGGAGCACCCGGCAAAATACCACGCACTTTACAGGGAGAACTTGCAAACTCCGTACAAGCGGTATCCAGAATTTAACCCAGGTTGCTGGAGCTGCGAGGCTGCGGTGCTAACCACTGCGACACTGTGCCGCCCTTGAATCCTTATCTGTGCCTTTGTTAACATAGAAACATAGAAAATTTGAGAAAGAGTAGTCCATTCAGCCATTCGAGCATGCTCCGCCATTCATTACGGTCATGGCTGATCATCCAACAAAATAACCTTTTCCTGCTTTTGCCCCATATCCTTTGATCCCTTTCACCCCAAGAACTATATCTAACTCCTTCTTGAAAACATACAATGTTTTGGCAGAAACTTCTTTCTGTGGTAGCGAACTCCACAGGTTCACCACTCTGTGTGAAGAAATTTCTCCTCATCTCAGTCCTGCAAAGTTACTCCGTATCTATAGACTATGACCCCTGGGTCTGGACACCGCAACCATCGGAGACATCCTTCCTGCATCTACCCTGTCAAGTCCTGTTAGAATTTTAGAGATATCCCTCATTCTTCCGAACTCCAGTAAATATAATCACAACCGACTCAATCTCTCCTCATACATCAGTCCCACCACCCCAAAAATCAGTCTGGTAAACCTTCACCGCACTCTGTCTATAGGAAGAGCACCCTTCCTCAGATAAGGTGACGAAAACTGCACAGAATATTCTAGATGTGGCCTCACCAAGGCCCTGTATAATTGCAACAAGACATCCCTGCTCCTGTACTCGAATCCTCTCGCTCTGAAGGTCAACATACCTTTTGCCTTCTTTACTGCCTGTTGCAGCTGCATGCTTACCTTCAGCGACTGGTGTACGAGAACACCCAGGTCTCGTTGCATATTCCCCTCGCTCAGTTTATAGCCATTCAGATAATAATCTGCCTTCCTGTTTTTGCTACCGAAGTGGATAACCTCACATTTATCCACATTATACTGCATCTGCCATGCATTTGCCCACTCACTCAACTTGTCCAAATCACCCTGAAGGCTGTATGCATCCTCCTCACAACTTACCCTCCCTCCCAGTTTTGAGTCAGCTGCAAATTTGGGGATATTACATTTCGCTTCCTCACCTAAATAATTAATATATATTGTGAATAGCTTTGGTCCTAGCACTGATCACTGCGGTACCCCACTACTCACTGCCTGCCATTCAGAAAAAAGCCCCGTTTACTCCTACTCTTTGTTTCCTGTCTGCCACCAAATTTTCTATCAATCGCAATACAGTACTCGCAATCCCATGCACTTTAAATTTACATGCTAATCTCTTATGTGGGACTTAGTCGAAAGACTTCTGAAAGTCCAAGTAAACTACATGCACTTGCTCCCCCTCATCAACTCTACGAATTACATCCTCGAAACATTCTAGTAGATTTGTCAAGCATGGTTTCCCTTTCGTAAATCCCTGCTGCCTCTATCCGATTTTACCAAGTGTTCTCCAAGTGTTCTGCTATAATATCTTTGATAAAGGACTCTAGAACTTTCCCCACTATTGACGTCAGACTGACTTGTCTATAATTCACTGTTTTCTCTCTACCCCCCCCCCCCCCCCACCTCTTTAAATAGTGGGGTTACATTCGCTACCCTCCAGGCTGTAGGCCTGTTCCAGACTCTATAGAATCTTGAAAGGTGACCACCAATGCATCCACTATTTCTTGGGCCACTTCCTTAAGTACTCTGCGATGTAGATCATCAGGCCCTGGGAATGTATCGGCCTTCAATCCCATCAATTTCACTAAAACCATTTCTCTACTAATACTGATTTCCTTCAGTTCCTCTCTCTCACTAAACCCTGTGTTCCCCAACATTTCTGGTATCATATGTGTGTCCTCCTTTGTGAAGACAGACCAAAGTATGTATTTAGTTGGTCAGCCATTTCTATGTTCCCCATAACAAGTTCCCCTGTCTCTGACTGTAAGAGACCTACATTTGCCTTCACCTATCTTTAAACTTTTAAATCCACACTTGACTATTCCAATTCTATACTGGTCACCCTCCCAGTTATAAACCTCCATAAACCACAGCCCATCCAGAAATCTGCTGCCTGTATTCTACCTCACACCAAATCCTGATAATTCATCACCCTGTGCTCAGTGATCTACATTGGCTCCCGGTCTGGCAACATCTTAATTTTTATATTGTCATTCATGTGTTTGTATCTTTCCATGACCTCACCCCTCCAATTAATCCCATTCTCCTGTTCTTTCCCATATTCCTGTAAATTATTTGCCTTTAAGTCTTTTCTTCAATTCCCATTGAGAAGAAGACTTCTTTCCATCTGTATCTGTCTTTGGACACTATTTTCAGCTCTTCAGTGTCACTGGTCCCAATGCCATGGAAGCTTGAATCCATAAAATGGTATGGGCTGAGCTTCTGGTCACTTCCCATGCTCCATGCTAAACAGGGCTCTCGTCCCGTTTCACCAATTATGCGCTGGTAGTGCGCAGAGGGCTTTGAACGGACATCAATCAGCCATTCCAACAGCTTTGATATACGTCTTTGAAACTAAGTGATGGGGGTGTGGTACATTGAGCAGTGTGAGAGGTTGGTGGTGTTGAGGGTAGGAGATGCCATGTGGAGATGAATTCACTGACATTGACCACCTGTGTGAGCTCATTAAACTTCTTCTGGCTCTGCTGCCAGGTCCTCGGGGCCAGACCTCTTGCATTGACCTCCCTGGCCACCTGCTCCCGTTCCCTTCGGTGGGTGTGCCTTGAAGGTCAACGACCCTGTCCACAGAAACATGGCCTCTCTCCTCCTGTCACCCTCCATGAATAAGGCCTCCAGCACCCCATCCATGAACTGCAGAACCCTCTGTCTGTCCTAGTATTCCATTTACCTTGACTCCAATTGCAGCATTCACAGTCAGCAGCAGCAGCCTCCTGTGATTCAGTGTAGCTTCCCTTTAAGAGGGACAGACTGCCTTTAAGAGCTGAATTCTGGCTGAAACAAGTGCCAGCTTCACTCACAGTTATGTCCCTGTAAAGCATGCTGACAGAGAGCAGCGCGGGTCATCAAGGGTGGCGAGGAGAATTTATGGAAATGAGGAGGCAACAGGATGTCTGTGTGACACCTGCCTCAACAGGAATGGGCACGGGCAGATCAGGAGTCACAATCCCGACACCTGCAAACTGGTACAAACTTCTCTTTCACTCTGTCTGTATTTCATTCCTCTCTTTCACCCTTTATCACTCTGTATGTCTCTTGTTCATATAATCAGAGATTGATGCAATACAGAAGGCGGCTTTCTGTCCATTCTGTCAGTGCTGTCCCTTTGAAAGAGCTATTGAATTAGTTCCACTCCCCACCTCTTTCCCCAGACTCCTGTTGTTTTTTGTTTTCTATTCAATTATTTGTTCAACTCTCTGTTGAGAGGTCTTATTTTATTTGCTTCCACCATGTTTTCAGGCAGTGAATTCTAGATCCCAACCAGAGAATGATAACCCTGAAAAGGTTACGGCACAGAATGAGGTTATTCAGCCCATCGTGTCTGCACTGGCTGAAAAACTAGCCGCCCACTCTAATCCCACCTTCCAGCCGCTGGTCCATAGCCTTGACAGTAACAGCACTTCAGGTACATGTCCAGGTACCTTTTAAAATAATTAAAGGTTCCTGGCAGTGAATTCCAGACATCCACAACCCTCTGGGTGAAAAGGTTTTTCCTCATGCTCCCTCTAATCCGTCTACCAAATCTGTGCCCCTTGGTGATTGACCTCTCCACTAGGGGAAACAGGTCCTTCCTGTCCACACGATCTAGGCCCCTATAATTTTCTACACCACAGTTGAGTCACCCCACAGCCTCCTCTGTTCTAAAGAAAACAATCTTAGCCTATCCAATCTTTAATCATGGACGCTATTTCCATCACTGGCAATATTCTTGTAAATCTCCTCTGTACTCTCTCCAGAGCAATTATGTCCTTCCTGTAAAGTGGTGACCAGAACTGTACACAATACTCCAGATGTGGCCTAACCAGTGTTTTGTACAATTCCAGCATTAAATAATAATAAAAGCAAAATACTGCGGATGCTGGAAATCTGAAATAAAAACAAGAAATGCTGGAACCACTCAGCAGGTCTGGCAGCATCTGTGGAAAGATGCATTACATCACTACTTTTGTACTCTATACCTCGGTCAGTAAAGGAAAGCATTCCATATGCCTTCTTCACCGCTCTATTTACCTGTCCTGCCACCTTCCAGGACCTGTGGACATACACTCCAAGATCTCTAACTTCTTCTACCCCTCTCAATATCCTCCCGTTTATTGTGTATTCCCTTACTTTATTTGCCCTTCCCAAATGCACGACCTCAAAATTCTCCAGATTGAATTCCATTTGCCACATTTCCGCCCACTCAACCAAACCATTGATATCATGCTGGAGTCTACAGCTATCCTCTTCACTATCTACTACATGACCAATTTTGTGTCATCAGCAAATTTTCCAATCATGCCTCCCACATTTAAGTCCAAAGCATTAATATATATATCACAAATTTCAAGGGACCCAACACTGAGACCTGTGGAACGCCACTGGAGACCGCTTTCCATTCCCCAAAAATATCTGCCGACCATTACCCTTTGTTTCCTGACATTGAGACAATTTTAGATCCAGTTTGTCACATTCCCCTGTATCTCATGAGCATTTACTTTTCTGACCAGTCTGCCATGTGGGACCTTGTCAAACACCATACTTAAATACATGTAGACCACATCCGCTGCACTACCCTTATCAATCCTTCTTGCTACTTCCTCAAATAACACAATTAAGTTAGTAAGACAAGACCCTCCCTCAACAAATCCATGCTGACTATCCCAGATCAATCTTTGTCTTTCTAAGTGACAGTTTATCGTAGTTCTGAGAATTGATTCTAATAATTTGTCCACCGATATCAGGCTAAAGGCCTGCTCGGGTCTGGAAATAAAACCCGACTGAACCTAACAGAACCACATCGGACCCAAGCCTGACCTGGCCCCAGCCTGAACCGACCATATTGCACTCACTGTACTTAGCACTTTTGGATGGAATGGAAGGAAGCTGCAGCATGAGCGCGGTGGCATCATAGAGGTACTCACTTTCTCACTGCGCAGACTCAGAGTCTGTGGAGTCCAGATGCACGTTTCCCTCCTTGATGTCCCAGACTCCCAGCTAGGCAGGCTTTTCAAATTTTGATGCTTACTTACTCAACATCCCTTTTCCTCCTATCTGAGCAAAAGCTAGTACTATGTGTGTCCGACCCGGACCCCGCCCGACCTAACCCGAGCCCAAAAGCCGGATCCGGAAGAGCGACCCAATCCGACCTGAACCCGACATATGTCGTCGGGTCTTGTCCGGTTTGGGTCGGGTAGCAGGCCTTTAAGTCAGACTGAAACGCCTATAATTATTTGGCTTATCTGTGGCACCATTTTTAAACATTGGTACTACGTTCACAGACCTCCAATGGCCTGGTACCTCGCCTGTATCTAGTGAGAATCTGAAGATGATCCTCAGAGCATCTGCTATTTCCTCCCAGGCTTCCTTTAATGCCTGCAATACAATCCATCCAGCCCTAGCGATTTATCCACTTTCAAGGATGTCAGACCCTCGAGTACTCCCTCTCTCATAATTCTTATCATATCTAATATTTCACACTCCTCCTCTCTAACTACAATGTCTGCATTATCCCTCTCCTTTGTGAAGACAGAGACGTAAAACTCATTAAAGACCATGCCCACATCTTCTGCATCCACGCATAAACTACCTTGTACATCTCTGATCGGCCCTCCCCTTTCCTTAGTTATCCTTTTTATTCTTAATGTACTGATAAACTATCTTTGGGTCTTCCTTGATTTTACCTGTCCTCTCTTTGCTTTCCTAATTTCCTTTTTTTACTTCACCCCTGCACTTTCTTTAGTCCTCTCAGCTTTCTAAAGTATTCATTGTTTGTGACTGTCGTAAGCTTTCTTTTTTTCTGATTTATCTTACCTTGTATGTTTCTAGATAACCAGGGAGCTCTAGATTTTGGCAACACGCTGTGTAAGAAAATTCTCCTCATTTTGCCTCTGGTTCTTTGCCAGTTACCTGAAATCTGCGTCTTCTTAATAATTTTGAGGAACATAGGAGCAGGTGTAGGCCATTCAGCCCATCGACCCTGCTCCGTCATTCAATTAGATCATGGCTAATCATCTACATAAACGCCACTTTCCCGTGCTATCCCCATATCCCTTGATGTCATTTGTCTCCTGAAATCCATTGATTTCTGTCTTGAACTTGCTCTGTGTTGAGCTTCCACACCCTCTGGGGTAATGAATTTCAAAGATTCACATACTCTGAGTGAAAAATTGAATGTCACTTGATCAAACACCTTTTCAAAGTCCATATATATAACTTCAATGACACCACCCTCATCAACGCTCCCCATTGTTTCATCACAGAACTCCATCAAGTTTACCTCAGCACTACCTCTCTCCATTGTTTTTAAATTATCAGACTGCTAATCCGACATCCAGTACTGGATGAGCAGAAATTTTCTCCAATTAAATATTGGGAAGATTGAAGCCATCGTTTTCACTGCCCACTCCAACTCTGTTCCCTTGCTATTGATTCCCTCTCACTCCCTGGTAACAGTCTGAGATTCAGCCAGTCTGTTTGCAAACTTGGTGCAATATTTAGGACAACATAAATAGACTCACGGACAAATGTGGGTTAATTAAGGAAAACCAGCACGAATTCGTTAAGGGAAAATGGTGTTCAACTAACCTGTTGGAGTTTTTGAAGAGGTAAAAAGGAAGCTTGATGAGGACAATGCTGTTGATGTGGTGTAAATGGAATTCCAAACGGCATTTGATAAAGTGCCACACAAAAGAGCTATGAGCAAATTTATAGCTCATCAAATAAAACGAACAGTAGCAACAGGAAACTAAATTGTTTGAGTGACAGGAAACAGAGAGTAGTGATTAATGGATGCTTTTCGGGCTGGAGAAAGGTTTGTAGTGGAATCAAAGCAAAATACTGCAGATGTTGGAAATCTGAAATAAAACTAGGAAGTGCTGGAAATGCTCAGCAGGCCAGGCAGCATCTGTGGAGAGAGAAACAGAGTTAATAAAAACAGCGAGTACTGGAAATATTCAACAGGTCGGGCAGCATCTGTGGAGAGAGAAACAGAGTTAATAAAATCAGAGAGTGCTGGAAATACTCAGCAGGTCGGGCAGCATCTGAGGAGAGAGAAACATAGTTAATAAAAACAGCGAGTGCTGGAAATATTCAGCAGGTCGGGCAGCATCTCTGGAGAGAGAAACAGAGTTAATAAAATCAGAGAGTGCTGGAAATACTCAGCAGGTCGGGCAGTATCTGTGGAGAGAGAAACAGAGTTAATAAAAATAGCGAGGGCTGGAAATACTCAGCAGGTCGGGCAACATCTGTGGAGAGAGAAACAGAGTTAATAAAAACAGAGTGCTGAAAATACTCAGCAGGTCGGGCAACATCTGTGGAGAGAGAAACAGAGTTAATAAAAACAGAGAGTGCTGGAAATACTCAGCAGGTCAGGCAGCATCTGTGGAGAGAGAAACAGAGTTAATGAAAAGAGCAAGTGCTGGAAATATTCAGCAGGTCAGGCAGCATCTGAGGAGCGACAAACAGAGTTAATAAAAACAGCGAGTGCTGGAAATATTCAGCAGGTCGGGCAGCATCTGTGGAGAGAGAAACAGGGTTAATAAAAACAGCGAGGGCTGGAAATATTCAGCAGGTCGGGCAACATCTGTGGAGAGAGAAACAGGGTTAATAAAATCATTGAGTGCTGGAAATACTCAGCAGGTCAGACAGCATCTGTGGAGAGAAACAGAGTTAATAAAAACAGCGAGTGCTGGAAATATTCAGCAGGTCGGGCAACATCTGTGGAGAGAGAAACAGGGTTAATAAAAGCAGAGAGTGCTGGAAATATTCAGCAGGACGGGCAGCATCTGTGGAGAGAGAAACAGAGTTAATAAAATCAGAGAGTGCTGGAAATTCTCAGCAGGTCGGGCAGCATCTGTGGAGAGAGAAACAGAATTAATAAAAACAGCGAGTGCTGGAAATATTCAGCAGGTCGGGCAACATCTGTGGAGAGAGAAACAGGGTTAATAAAAGCAGAGAGTGCTGGAAATATTCAGCAGGTCGGGCAGCATCTGTGGAGAGAGAAACAGAGTTAATAAAAACAGAGAGTGCTGGAAATACTCAGCAGGTCGGGCAACATCTGTGGACAGAGAAACAGAGTTAATAAAAAAAGAGAGTGCTGGAAATACTCAGCAGGTCAGGCAGCATCTGTGGAGAGAAACAGAGTTAATAAAAACAGCGAGTGCTGGAAATATTCAGCAGGTCGGGCAACATCTGTGGACAGAGAAACAGGGTTAATAAAAACAGCGAGTGCTGGAAATATTCAGCAGGTCGGGCAGCATCTGTGGAGAGAGAAACAGAGTTAATAAAAACAGAGAGTGCTGGAAATATTCAGCAGGTCGGGCAACATCTGTGAACAGAGAAACAGAGTTAATAAAAACAGCGCGTGCTGGAAATATTCAGCAGGTCGGGCAGCAACTGTGGAGAGAGAAACAGAGTTAATAAAAAGAGCGAGTGCTGGAAATACACAGCAGGTCGGGCAACATCTGTGGAGAGAGAAACAGAGTTAATAAAAACAGAGAGTGCTGGAAATATTCAGCAGGTAAGGCAGCATCTGTGGAGAGAGAAACAGGGTTAATAAAAACAGCGAGGGCTGGAAATATTCAGCACGTTGGGCAACATCTGTGGAGAGAGAAACAGGGTTAATAAAATCATAGAGTGCTGGAAATACTCAGCAGGTCGAGCAACATCTGTGGACAGAGAAACAGAGTTAATAAAAACAGAGAGTGCTGGAAATACTCAGCTGGTCGGGCAGCATCTGTGGATAGAGAAACAGGGTTAATAAAAACAGCGAGTGCTGGAAATATTCAGCAGGTCGGGCAACATCTGTGGAGAGAGAAACAGAGTTAATAAAAACAGAGAGTGCTGGAAATACTCAGCAGGTCGGGCAACATCTGTGGACAGAGAAACAGAGTTAATAAAAACAGAGAGTGCTGGAAATACTCAGCAGGTCGGGCAACATCTGTGGAGAGAGAAACAGAGTTAATAAAAAGAGCAAGTGCTGGAAATATTCAGCAGGTCGGGCAGCATCTGTGGAGAGAGAAACAGAGTTAATAAAAAGAGCAAGTGCTGGAAATATTCAGCAGGTCGGGCAACATCTGTGGATAGAGAAACAGAGTTAATAAAAACAGCGAGTGCTGGAAATAATCAGCAGTTCGGGCAACATCTGTGGAGAGAGAAACAGAGTTAATAAAAACAGCGAGTGCTGGAAATATTCAGCAGGTCGGGCAACATCTGTGGACAGAGAAACAGGGTTAATAAAAACAGAGAGTGCTGGAAATATTCAGCAGGTCGGGCAACATCTGTGGACAGAGAAACAGAGTTAATAAAAACAGCGAGTGCTGGAAATATTCAGCAGGTCGGGCAACATCTGTGGAGAGAGAAACAGGGTTAATAAAAGCAGAGAGTGCTGGAAATATTCAGCAGGTCGGGCAGCAACTGTGGAGAGAGAAACAGAGTTAATAAAAAGAGCGAGTGCTGGAAATACACAGCAGGTCGGGCAACATCTGTGGAGAGAGAAACAGAGTTAATAAAAACAGCGAGTGCTGGAAATATTCAGCAGGTAAGGCAGCATCTGTGGAGAGAGAAACAGGGTTAATAAAAACAGCGAGGGCTGGAAATATTCAGCACGTTGGGCAACATCTGTGGAGAGAGAAACAGGGTTAATAAAATCATAGAGTGCTGGAAATACTCAGCAGGTCAGGCAGCATCTGTGGAGAGAAACAGAGTTAATAAAAACAGCGAGTGCTGGAAATATTCAGCAGGTCGGGCAACATCTGTGGAGAGAGAAACAGGGTTAATAAAAGCAGAGAGTGCTGGAAATATTCAGCAGGTCGGGCAGCATCTGTGGAGAGAGAAACAGAGTTAATAAAATCAGAGAGTGCTGGAAATTCTCAGCAGGTTGGGCAGCATCTGTGGAGAGAGAAACAGAGTTAATAAAAACAGCGAGTGCTGGAAATATTCAGCAGGTCGGGCAGCAACTGTGGAGAGAGAAACAGAGTTAATAAAAAGAGCGAGTGCTGGAAATACTCAGCAGGTCGGGCAACATCTGTGGAGAGAGAAACAGAGTTAATAAAAACAGAGTGTGCTGGAAATATTCAGCAGGTCGGGCAGCATCTGTGGAGAGAGAAACAGAGTTAATAAAAACAGCCAGTGCTGGAAATATTCAGCAGGTCGGGCAACATCTGTGGAGAGAGAAACAGAGTTAATAAACACAGAGAGTGGTGGAAATATTCAGCAGGTCGGGCAGCATCAGTGGAGAGAGAAACAGAGTTAAGAAAATCAGAGAGTGCTGGAAATATTCAGCAGGTCAGGCAGCATCTGTGGAGAGAGAAACAGAGTTAATAAAATCATAGAGTGCTGGAAATATTCAGCAGGTCTGGCAGCATCTGTGGAGAGAAACAGAGTTAATAAAAACAGCGAGTGCTGGAAATATTCAGCAGGTCGGGCAACAAATGTGGAGAGAGAAACAGAGTTAATAAAAATAGAGAGTGCTGGATATATTCAGCAGGTCAGGCAGCATCTGAGGAGAGAGAAACAGGGTTAATAAAGACAGCGAGTGCTGGAAATATTCAGCAGGTCGGGCAGCATCTGTGGAGAGAGAAACAGAGTTAATAAAATCATAGAGTGCTGGAAATACTCAGCAGGTCAGGCAGCATCTGTGGAGAGAAACAGAGTTAATAAAAACAGCGAGTGCTGGAAATATTCAGCAGGTCGGGCAACATCTGTGGAGAGAGAAACAGGGTTAATAAAGCAGAGAGTGCTGGAAATTCTCAGCAGGTTGGGCAGCATCTGTGGAGAGAGAAACAGAGTTAATAAAAACAGAGAGTGCTGGAAATACTCAGCAGGTCGGGCAACATCTGTGGACAGAGAAACAGAGTTAATAAAAACAGCGAGTGCTGGAAATACTCAGCAGGTCAGGCAGCATCTGTGGAGAGAGAAACAGAGTTAATAAAATCAGAGAGTGCTGGAAATTCTCAGCAGGTTGGGCAGCATCTGTGGAGAGAGAAACAGAGTTAATAAAAACAGAGAGTGCTGGAAATACTCAGCAGGTCGGGCAACATCTGTGGACAGAGAAACAGAGTTAATAAAAACAGCGAGTGCTGGAAATACTCAGCAGGTCGGGCAACATCTGTGGAGAGAGAAACAGAGTTAATAAAAACAGAGAGTGCTGGAAATACTCAGCAGGTCGGGCAACATCTGTGGACAGAGAAACAGAGTTAATAAAAACAGCGAGTGCTGGAAATACTCAGCAGGTCGGGCAGCATCTGTGGAGAGAGAAACAGACTTAATAAAAAGAGCAAGTGCTGGAAATAATCAGCAGGTCGGGCAACATCTGTGGAGAGAGAAACAGGGTTAATAAAAACAGCGAGTGCTGGAAATATTCAGCAGGTCGGGCAACATCTGTGGAGAGAGAAACAGAGTTAATAAAAACAGCGAGTGCTCGAAATATTCAGCAGGTCGGGCAGCAACTGTGGAGAGAGAAACAGAGTTAATAAAAACAGAGAGTGTTGGAAATATTCAGCAAGTCGGGCAAAATCTGTGGAGAGAGAAACAGAGTTAATAAAAACAGAGAGTGCTGGAAATATTCAGCAGGTCGGGCAACATCTGTGGAGAGAGAAACAGAGTTAATAAAAACAGAGAGTGGTGGAAATATTCAGCAGGTCGGGCAACATCTGTGGAGAGAGAAACATGGTTAATAAAAACAGCGAGTGCTGGAAAAATTCAGCAGGTCGGGCAACATCTGTGGAGAGAGAAACAGACTTAATAAAAACTGCGAGTGCTGGAAATATTCAGCAGGTCGGGCAGCATCTGAGGAGCGACAAACAGAGATAATAAAAACAGAGAGTGCTGGAAATTTTCAGCAGGTTGCGCAGCATCTGAGGAGCGACAAACAGAGTTAATAAAAACAGCGAGTGCTGGAAATATTCAGCAGGTCGGGCAGCATCTGTGGAGAGAGAAACAGAGTTAATAAAAACAGAGAGTGCTGGAAATATTCAGCAGGTCAGGCAGCATCTGTGGAGAGAGAAACAGAGTTAATAAAAACAGCGAGTGCTGGAAATATTCAGCAGGACAGGCAGCATCTGAGGAGCGACAAACAGAGTTAATAAAAACAGCGAGTGCTGGAAATATTCAGCAGGTCGGGCAGCATCTGTGGAGAGAGAAACAGGGTTAATAAAAACAGCGAGGGCTGGAAATATTCAGCAGGTCGGGCAACATCTGTGGAGATAGAAACAGGGTTAATAAAATCATTGAGTGCTGGAGATACTCAGCAGGTCAGACAGCATCTGTGGAGAGAAACAGAGTTAATAAAAACAGCGAGTGCTGGAAATATTCAGCAGGTCGGGCAACATCTGTGGAGAGAGAAACAGAGTTAATAAAAACAGCGAGTGCTCGAAATATTCAGCAGGTCGGGCAGCAACTGTGGAGAGAGAAACAGAGTTAATAAAAACAGAGAGTGTTGGAAATATTCAGCAAGTCGGGCAAAATCTGTGGAGAGAGAAACAGAGTTAATAAAAACAGAGAGTGCTGGAAATATTCAGCAGGTCGGGCAACATCTGTGGAGAGAGAAACAGAGTTAATAAAAACAAAGAGTGGTGGAAATATTCAGCAGGTCGGGCAACATCTGTGGAGAGAGAAACATGGTTAATAAAAACAGCGAGTGCTGGAAAAATTCAGCAGGTCGGGCAACATCTGTGGAGAGAGAAACAGACTTAATAAAAACTGCGAGTGCTGGAAATATTCAGCAGGTCGGGCAGCATCTGAGGAGCGACAAACAGAGATAATAAAAACAGAGAGTGCTGGAAATTTTCAGCAGGTTGCGCAGCATCTGAGGAGCGACAAACAGAGTTAATAAAAACAGCGAGTGCTGGAAATATTCAGCAGGTCGGGCAGCATCTGTGGAGAGAGAAACAGAGTTAATTAAAACAGAGAGTGCTGGAAATATTCAGCAGGTCAGGCAGCATCTGTGGAGAGAGAAACAGAGTTAATAAAAACAGCGAGTGCTGGAAATATTCAGCAGGACAGGCAGCATCTGAGGAGCGACAAACAGAGTTAATAAAAACAGCGAGTGCTGGAAATATTCAGCAGGTCGGGCAGCATCTGTGGAGAGAGAAACAGGGTTAATAAAAACAGCGAGGGCTGGAAATATTCAGCAGGTCGGGCAACATCTGTGGAGATAGAAACAGGGTTAATAAAATCATTGAGTGCTGGAGATACTCAGCAGGTCAGACAGCATCTGTGGAGAGAAACAGAGTTAATAAAAACAGCGAGTGCTGGAAATATTCAGCAGGTCGGGCAACATCTGTGGAGAGAGAAACAGGGTTAATAAAAGCAGAGAGTGCTGGAAATATTCAGCAGGTCGGGCAGCATCTGTGGAGAGAGAAACAGAGTTAATAAAATCAGAGAGTGCTGGAAATTCTCAGCAGGTTGGGCAGCATCTGTGGAGAGAGAAACAGAATTAATAAAAACAGCGAGTGCTGGAAATATTCAGCAGGTCGGGCAACATCTGTGGAGAGAGAAACAGGGTTAATAAAAGCAGAGAGTGCTGGAAATATTCAGCAGGTCGGGCAGCATCTGTGGAGAGAGAAACAGAGTTAATAAAAACAGAGAGTGCTGGAAATACTCAGCAGGTCGGGCAACATCTGTGGAGAGAGAAACAGAGTTAATAAAAACAGCGAGTGCTGGAAATATTCAGCAGGTCGGGCAGCAACTGTGGAGAGAGAAACAGAGTTAATAAAAAGAGCGAGTGCTGGAAATACTCAGCAGGTCGGGCAACATCTGTGGAGAGAGAAACAGAGTTAATAAAAACAGAGTGTGCTGGAAATATTCAGCAGGTCGGGCAGCATCTGTGGAGAGAGAAACAGAGTTAATAAAAACAGCCAGTGCTGGAAATATTCAGCAGGTCGGGCAACATCTGTGGAGAGAGAAACAGAGTTAATAAACACAGAGAGTGGTGGAAATATTCAGCAGGTCGGGCAGCATCAGTGGAGAGAGAAACAGAGTTAAGAAAATCAGAGAGTGCTGGAAATATTCAGCAGGTCAGGCAGCATCTGTGGAGAGAGAAACAGAGTTAATAAAATCATAGAGTGCTGGAAATATTCAGCAGGTCTGGCAGCATCTGTGGAGAGAAACAGAGTTAATAAAAACAGCGAGTGCTGGAAATATTCAGCAGGTCGGGCAACAAATGTGGAGAGAGAAACAGAGTTAATAAAAATAGAGAGTGCTGGATATATTCAGCAGGTCAGGCAGCATCTGAGGAGAGAGAAACAGGGTTAATAAAGACAGCGAGGGCTGGAAATATTCAGCAGGTCGGGCAGCATCTGTGGAGAGAGAAACAGAGTTAATAAAATCATAGAGTGCTGGAAATACTCAGCAGGTCAGGCAGCATCTGTGGAGAGAAACAGAGTTAATAAAAACAGCGAGTGCTGGAAATATTCAGCAGGTCGGGCAACATCTGTGGAGAGAGAAACAGGGTTAATAAAGCAGAGAGTGCTGGAAATTCTCAGCAGGTTGGGCAGCATCTGTGGAGAGAGAAACAGAGTTAATAAAAACAGAGAGTGCTGGAAATACTCAGCAGGTCGGGCAACATCTGTGGACAGAGAAACAGAGTTAATAAAAACAGCGAGTGCTGGAAATACTCAGCAGGTCAGGCAGCATCTGTGGAGAGAGAAACAGAGTTAATAAAATCAGAGAGTGCTGGAAATTCTCAGCAGGTTGGGCAGCATCTGTGGAGAGAGAAACAGAGTTAATAAAAACAGAGAGTGCTGGAAATACTCAGCAGGTCGGGCAACATCTGTGGACAGAGAAACAGAGTTAATAAAAACAGCGAGTGCTGGAAATACTCAGCAGGTCGGGCAACATCTGTGGAGAGAGAAACAGAGTTAATAAAAACAGAGAGTGCTGGAAATACTCAGCAGGTCGGGCAACATCTGTGGACAGAGAAACAGAGTTAATAAAAACAGCGAGTGCTGGAAATACTCAGCAGGTCGGGCAGCATCTGTGGAGAGAGAAACAGACTTAATAAAAAGAGCAAGTGCTGGAAATAATCAGCAGGTCGGGCAACATCTGTGGAGAGAGAAACAGGGTTAATAAAAACAGCGAGTGCTGGAAATATTCAGCAGGTCGGGCAACATCTGTGGAGAGAGAAACAGAGTTAATAAAAACAGCGAGTGCTCGAAATATTCAGCAGGTCGGGCAGCAACTGTGGAGAGAGAAACAGAGTTAATAAAAACAGAGAGTGTTGGAAATATTCAGCAAGTCGGGCAAAATCTGTGGAGAGAGAAACAGAGTTAATAAAAACAGAGAGTGCTGGAAATATTCAGCAGGTCGGGCAACATCTGTGGAGAGAGAAACAGAGTTAATAAAAACAGAGAGTGGTGGAAATATTCAGCAGGTCGGGCAACATCTGTGGAGAGAGAAACATGGTTAATAAAAACAGCGAGTGCTGGAAAAATTCAGCAGGTCGGGCAACATCTGTGGAGAGAGAAACAGACTTAATAAAAACTGCGAGTGCTGGAAATATTCAGCAGGTCGGGCAGCATCTGAGGAGCGACAAACAGAGATAATAAAAACAGAGAGTGCTGGAAATTTTCAGCAGGTTGCGCAGCATCTGAGGAGCGACAAACAGAGTTAATAAAAACTGCGAGTGCTGGAAATATTCAGCAGGTCGGGCAGCATCTGTGGAGAGAGAAACAGAGTTAATAAAAACAGAGAGTGCTGGAAATATTCAGCAGGTCAGGCAGCATCTGTGGAGAGAGAAACAGAGTTAATAAAAACAGCGAGTGCTGGAAATATTCAGCAGTTCAGGCAGCATCTGAGGAGCGACAAACAGAGTTAATAAAAACAGCGAGTGCTGGAAATATTCAGCAGGTCGGGCAGCATCTGTGGAGAGAGAAACAGGGTTAATAAAAACAGCGAGGGCTGGAAATATTCAGCAGGTCGGGCAACATCTGTGGAGATAGAAACAGGGTTAATAAAATCATTGAGTGCTGGAGATACTCAGCAGGTCAGACAGCATCTGTGGAGAGAAACAGAGTTAATAAAAACAGCGAGTGCTGGAAATATTCAGCAGGTCGGGCAACATCTGTGGAGAGAGAAACAGGGTTAATAAAAGCAGAGAGTGCTGGAAATATTCAGCAGGTCGGGCAGCATCTGTGGAGAGAGAAACAGAGTTAATAAAATCAGAGAGTGCTGGAAATTCTCAGCAGGTTGGGCAGCATCTGTGGAGAGAGAAACAGAATTAATAAAAACAGCGAGTGCTGGAAATATTCAGCAGGTCGGGCAACATCTGTGGAGAGAGAAACAGGGTTAATAAAAGCAGAGAGTGCTGGAAATATTCAGCAGGTCGGGCAGCATCTGTGGAGAGAGAAACAGAGTTAATAAAAACAGAGAGTGCTGGAAATACTCAGCAGGTCGGGCAACATCTGTGGAGAGAGAAACAGAGTTAATAAAAAGAGCAAGTGCTGGAAATAATCAGCAGGTCGGGCAACATCTGTGGAGAGAGAAACAGAGTTAATAAAAAGAGCAAGTGCTGGAAATATTCAGCAGGTCGGGCAACGTCTGTGGATAGAGAAACAGAGTTAATAAAAACAGCGAGTGCTGGAAATAATCAGCAGGTCGGGCAACATCTGTGGAGAGAGAAACAGAGTTAATAAAATCATAGAGTGCTGGAAATACTCAGCAGGTCAGGCAGCATCTGTGCAGAGAAACAGAGTTAATAAAAACAGCGAGTGCTGGAAATATTCAGCAGGTCGGGCAACATCTGTGGAGAGAGAAACAGGGTTAATAAAAGCAGAGAGTGCTGGAAATATTCAGCAGGTCGGGCAGCATCTGTGGAGAGAGAAACAGAGTTAATAAAAACAGAGAGTGCTGGAAATATTCAGCAGGTCGGGCAACATCTGTGGACAGAGAAACAGAGTTAATAAAAACAGCGAGTGCTGGAAATATTCAGCAGGTCGGGCAGCAACTGTGGAGAGAGAAACAGAGTTAATAAAAAGAGCGAGTGCTGGAAATACACAGCAGGTCGGGCAACATCTGTGGAGAGAGAAACAGAGTTAATAAAAACAGAGAGTGCTGGAAATATTCAGCAGGTAAGGCAGCATCTGTGGAGAGAGAAACAGGGTTAATAAAAACAGCGAGGGCTGGAAATATTCAGCAGTTTGGGCAACATCTGTGGAGAGAGAAACAGGGTTAATAAAATCATAGAGTGCTGGAAATACTCAGCAGGTCGGGCAACATCTGTGGACAGAGAAACAGAGTTAATAAAAACAGAGAGTGCTGGAAATACTCAGCTGGTCGGGCAGCATCTGTGGAGAGAGAAACAGGGTTAATAAAAACAGCGAGTGCTGGAAATATTCAGCAGGTCGGGCAACATCTGTGGAGAGAGAAACAGAGTTAATAAAAACAGAGAGTGCTGGAAATACTCAGCAGGTCGGGCAACATCTGTGGACAGAGAAACTGAGTTAATAAAAACAGAGAGTGCTGGAAATACTCAGCAGGTCGGGCAACATCTGTGGAGAGAGAAACAGAGTTAATAAAAAGATCAAGTGCTGGAAATATTCAGCAGGTCGGGCAGCATCTGTGGAGAGAGAAACAGAGTTAATAAAAAGAGCAAGTGCTGGAAATATTCAGCAGGTCGGGCAACATCTGTGGATAGAGAAACAGAGTTAATAAAAACAGCGAGTGCTGGAAATAATCAGCAGGTCGGGCAACATCTGTGGAGAGAGAAACAGAGTTAATAAAAACAGCGAGTGCTGGAAATATTCAGCAGGTCGGGCAACATCTGTGGACAGAGAAACAGGGTTAATAAAAACAGAGAGTGCTGGAAATATTCAGCAGGTCGGGCAACATCTGTGGACAGAGAAACAGAGTTAA
The DNA here is from genome assembly GCF_036365525.1 of Heterodontus francisci. Lineage (NCBI taxonomy): Eukaryota > Metazoa > Chordata > Chondrichthyes > Heterodontiformes > Heterodontidae > Heterodontus > Heterodontus francisci. Next base: position 1,190,964 of record NW_027140940.1, read on the forward strand.
TAAAAACAGCGAGTGCTGGAAATATTCAGCAGGTCGGGCAACATCTGTGGAGAGAGAAAAAGGGTTAATAAAAGCAGAGAGTGCTGGAAATATTCAGCAGGTCGGGCAGCATCTGTGGAGAGAAACAGAGTTAATAAAATCAGAGAGTGCTGGAAATTCTCAGCAGGTTGGGCAGCATCTGTGGAGAGAGAAACAGAGTTAATAAAAACAGAGAGTGCTGGAAATACTCAGCAGGTCGGGCAACATCTGTGGGCAGAGAAACAGAGTTAATAAAAACAGAGAGTGCTGGAAATACTCAGCAGGTCGGGCAACATCTGTGGAGAGAGAAACAGAGTTAATAAAAAGAGCGAGTGCTGGAAATACACAGCAGGTCGGGCAACATCTGTGGAGAGAGAAACAGAGTTAATAAAAACAGAGAGTGCTGGAAATATTCAGCAGGTAAGGCAGCATCTGTGGAGAGAGAAACAGGGTTAATAAAAACAGCGAGGGCTGGAAATATTCAGCACGTTGGGCAACATCTGTGGAGAGAGAAACAGGGTTAATAAAATCATAGAGTGCTGGAAATACTCAGCAGGTTGGGCAACATCTGTGGACAGAGAAACAGAGTTAATAAAAACAGAGAGTGCTGGAAATACTCAGCAGGTCGGGCAACATCTGTGGAGAGAGAAACAGAGTTAATAAAAAGAGCGAGTGCTGGAAATACACAGCAGTTCGGGCAACATCTGTGGAGAGAGAAACAGAGTTAATAAAAACAGAGAGTGCTGCAAATATTCAGCAGGTAAGGCAGCATCTGTGGAGAGAGAAACAGGGTTAATAAAAACAGCGAGGGCTGGAAATATTCAGCACGTTGGGCAACATCTGTGGAGAGAGAAACAGGGTTAATAAAATCATAGAGTGCTGGAAATACTCAGCAGGTCAGGCAACATCTGTGGACAGAGAAACAGAGTTAATAAAAACAGAGAGTGCTGGAAATACTCAGCTGGTCGGGCAGCATCTGTGGAGAGAGAAACAGGGTTAATAAAAACAGCGAGTGCTGCAAATAATCAGCAGGTCGGGCAACATCTGTGGAGAGAGAAACAGAGTTAATAAAAACAGCGAGTGCTGGAAATACTCAGCAGGTCGGGCAATATCTGTGGACAGAGAAACAGGGTTAATAAAAACAGCGAGTGCTGGAAATATTCAGCAGGTCGGGCAACATCTGTGGAGAGAGAAACAGGGTTAATAAAAGCAGAGAGTGCTGGAAATATTCAGCAGGTCGGGCAGCAACTGTGGAGAGAGAAACAGAGTTAATAAAAAGAGCGAGTGCTGGAAATACACAGCAGGTCGGGCAACATCTGTGGAGAGAGAAACAGAGTTAATAAAAACAGCGAGTGCTGGAAATATTCAGCAAGTAAGGCAGCATCTGTGGAGAGAGAAACAGGGTTAATAAAAACAGCGAGGGCTGGAAATATTCAGCACGTTGGTCAACATCTGTGGAGAGAGAAACAGGGTTAATAAAATCATAGAGTGCTGGAAATACTCAGCAGGTCAGGCAGCATCTGTGGAGAGAAACAGAGTTAATAAAAACAGCGAGTGCTGGAAATATTCAGCAGGTCGGGCAACATCTGTGGAGAGAGAAGCAGGGTTAATAAAAGCAGAGAGTGCTGGAAATATTCAGCAGGTCGGGCAGCATCTGTGGAGAGAGAAACAGAGTTAATAAAATCAGAGAGTGCTGGAAATTCTCAGCAGGTTGGGCAGCATCTGTGGAGAGAGAAACAGAGTTAATAAAAACAGCGAGTGCTGGAAATATTCAGCAGGTCGGGCAGCAACTGTGGAGAGAGAAACAGAGTTAATAAAAAGAGCGAGTGCTGGAAATACTCAGCAAGTCGGGCAACATCTGTGGAGAGAGAAACAGAGTTAATAAAAACAGAGTGTGCTGGAAATATTCAGCAGGTCGGGCAGCATCTGTGGAGAGAGAAACAGAGGTAATAAAAACAGCGAGTGCTGGAAATATTCAGCAGGTCGGGCAACATCTGTGGAGAGAGAAACAGAGTTAATAAACACAGAGAGTGGTGGAAATATTCAGCAGGTCGGGCAGCATCAGTGGAGAGAGAAACAGAGTTAATAAAATCAGAGAGTGCTGGAAATATTTAGCAGGTCAGGCAGCATCTGTGGAGAGAGAAACAGAGTTAATAAAAGCAGAGAGTGCTGGAAATACTCAGCAGGTCAGGCAGCATCTGTGGAGAGAAACAGAGTTAATAAAAACAGCGAGTGCTGGAAATATTCAGCAGGTCGGGCAACAAATGTGGAGAGAGAAACAGGGTTAATAAAAACAGCGAGTGCTGGAAATATTCAGCAGGTCGGGCAACATCTGTGGAGAGAGAAACAGGGTTAATAATAGCAGAGAGTGCTGGAAATATTCAGCAGGTAAGGCAGCATCTGTGGAGAGAGAAACAGGGTTAATAAAAACAGCGAGGGCTGGAAATATTCAGCACGTTGGGCAACATCTGTGGAGAGAGAAACAGGGTTAATAAAATCATAGAGTGCTGGAAATACTCAGCAGGTCGGGCAACATCTGTGGACAGAGAAACAGAGTTAATAAAAACAGAGAGTGCTGGAAATACTCAGCTGGTCGGGCAGCATCTGTGGAGAGAGAAACAGGGTTAATAAAAACAGCGAGTGCTGGAAATATTCAGCAGGTCGGGCAACATCTGTGGAGAGAGAAACAGAGTTAATAAAAACAGAGAGTGCTGGAAATACTCAGCAGGTCGGGCAACATCTGTGGACAGAGAAACAGAGTTAATAAAAACAGAGAGTGCTGGAAATACTCAGCAGGTCGGGCAACATCTGTGGAGAGAGAAACAGAGTTAATAAAAAGAGCAAGTGCTGGAAATATTCAGCAGGTCGGGCAGCATCTGTGGAGAGAGAAACAGAGTTAATAAAAAGAGCAAGTGCTGGAAATATTCAGCAGGTCGGGCAACATCTGTGGATAGAGAAACAGAGTTAATAAAAACAGCGAGAGCTGGAAATAATCAGCAGGTCGGGCAACATCTGTGGAGAGAGAAACAGAGTTAATAAAAACAGCGAGTGCTGGAAATATTCAGCAGGTCGGGCAACATCTGTGGACAGAGAAACAGGGTTAATAAAAACAGAGAGTGCTGGAAATATTCAGCAGGTCGGGCAACATCTGTGGACAGAGAAACAGAGTTAATAAAAACAGCGAGTGCTGGAAATATTCAGCAGGTCGGGCAACATCTGTGGAGAGAGAAACAGGGTTAATAAAAGCAGAGAGTGCTGGAAATATTCAGCAGGTCGGGCAGCAACTGTGGAGAGAGAAACAGAGTTAATAAAAAGAGCGAGTGCTGGAAATACACAGCAGGTCGGGCAACATCTGTGGAGAGAGAAACAGAGTTAATAAAAACAGCGAGTGCAGAAATATTCAGCAGGTAAGGCAGCATCTGTGGAGAGAGAAACAGGGTTAATAAAAACAGCGAGGGCTGGAAATATACAGCACGTTGGGCAACATCTGTGGAGAGAGAAACAGGGTTAATAAATCATAGAGTGCTGGAAATACTCAGCAGGTCAGGCAGCATCTGTGGAGAGAAACAGAGTTAATAAAAACAGCGAGTGCTGGAAATATTCAGCAGGTCGGGCAACATCTGTGGAGAGAGAAACAGGGTTAATAAAAGCAGAGAGTGCTGGAAATATTCAGCAGGTCGGGCAGCATCTGTGGAGAGAGAAACAGAGTTAATAAAATCAGAGAGTGCTGGAAATTCTCAGCAGGTTGGGCAGCATCTGTGGAGAGAGAAACAGAGTTAATAAAAACAGCGAGTGCTGGAAATATTCAGCAGGTCGGGCAGCAACTGTGGAGAGAGAAACAGAGTTAATAAAAAGAGCGAGTGCTGGAAATACTCAGCAGGTCGGGCAACATCTGTGGAGAGAGAAACAGAGTTAATAAAAACAGAGTGTGCTGGAAATATTCAGCAGGTCGGGCAGCATCTGTGGAGAGAGAAACAGAGTTAATAAAAACAGCGAGTGCTGGAAATATTCAGCAGGTCGGGCAACATCTGTGGAGAGAGAAACAGAGTTAATAAACACAGAGAGTGGTGGAAATATTCAGCAGGTCGGGCAGCATCAGTGGAGAGAGAAACAGGGTTAATAAAAACAGCGAGTGCTGGAAATATTCAGCAGGTCGGGCAGCATCTGTGGAGAGAAACAGAGTTAATAAAATCAGAGAGTGCTGGAAATTCTCAGCAGGTTGGGCAGCATCTGTGGAGAGAGAAACAGAGTTAATAAAAACAGAGAGTGCTGGAAATACTCAGCAGGTCGGGCAACATCTGTGGGCAGAGAAACAGAGTTAATAAAAACAGAGAGTGCTGGAAATACTCAGCAGGTCGGGCAACATCTGTGGAGAGAGAAACAGAGTTAATAAAAAGAGCGAGTGCTGGAAATACACAGCAGGTCGGGCAACATCTGTGGAGAGAGAAACAGAGTTAATAAAAACAGAGAGTGCTGGAAATATTCAGCAGGTAAGGCAGCATCTGTGGAGAGAGAAACAGGGTTAATAAAAACAGCGAGGGCTGGAAATAATCAGCACGTTGGGCAACATCTGTGGAGAGAGAAACAGGGTTAATAAAATCATAGAGTGCTGGAAATACTCAGCAGGTTGGGCAACATCTGTGGACAGAGAAACAGAGTTAATAAAAACAGAGAGTGCTGGAAATACTCAGCAGGTCGGGCAACATCTGTGGAGAGAGAAACAGAGTTAATAAAAAGAGCGAGTGCTGGAAATACACAGCAGTTCGGGCAACATCTGTGGAGGGAGAAACAGAGTTAATAAAAACAGAGAGTGCTGCAAATATTCAGCAGGTAAGGCAGCATCTGTGGAGAGAGAAACAGGGTTAATAAAAACAGCGAGGGCTGGAAATATTCAGCACGTTGGGCAACATCTGTGGAGAGAGAAACAGGGTTAATAAAATCATAGAGTGCTGGAAATACTCAGCAGGTCAGGCAACATCTGTGGACAGAGAAACAGAGTTAATAAAAACAGAGAGTGCTGGAAATACTCAGCTGGTCGGGCAGCATCTGTGGAGAGAGAAACAGGGTTAATAAAAACAGCGAGTGCTGCAAATAATCAGCAGGTCGGGCAACATCTGTGGAGAGAGAAACAGAGTTAATAAAAACAGCGAGTGCTGGAAATATTCAGCAGGTCGGGCAATATCTGTGGACAGAGAAACAGGGTTAATAAAAACAGCGAGTGCTGGAAATATTCAGCAGGTCGGGCAACATCTGTGGAGAGAGAAACAGGGTTAATAAAAGCAGAGAGTGCTGGAAATATTCAGCAGGTCGGGCAGCAACTGTGGAGAGAGAAACAGAGTTAATAAAAAGAGCGAGTGCTGGAAATACACAGCAGGTCGGGCAACATCTGTGGAGAGAGAAACAGGGTTAATAAAATCATAGAGTGCTGGAAATACTCAGCAGGTCAGGCAGCATCTGTGGAGAGAAACAGAGTTAATAAAAACAGCGAGTGCTGGAAATATTCAGCAGGTCGGGCAACATCTGTGGAGAGAGAAGCAGGGTTAATAAAAGCAGAGAGTGCTGGAAATATTCAGCAGGTCGGGCAGCATCTGTGGAGAGAGAAACAGAGTTAATAAAATCAGAGAGTGCTGGAAATTCTCAGCAGGTTGGGCAGCATCTGTGGAGAGAGAAACAGAGTTTATAAAAACAGCGAGTGCTGGAAATATTCAGCAGGTCGGGCAGCAACTGTGGAGAGAGAAACAGAGTTAATAAAAAGAGCGAGTGCTGGAAATACTCAGCAAGTCGGGCAACATCTGTGGAGAGAGAAACAGAGTTAATAAAAACAGAGTGTGCTGGAAATATTCAGCAGGTCGGGCAGCATCTGTGGAGAGAGAAACAGAGGTAATAAAAACAGCGAGTGCTGGAAATATTCAGCAGGTCGGGCAACATCTGTGGAGAGAGAAACAGAGTTAATAAACACAGAGAGTGGTGGAAATATTCAGCAGGTCGGGCAGCATCAGTGGAGAGAGAAACAGAGTTAATAAAATCAGAGAGTGCTGGAAATATTTAGCAGGTCAGGCAGCATCTGTGGAGAGAGAAACAGAGTTAATAAAAGCAGAGAGTGCTGGAAATACTCAGCAGGTCAGGCAGCATCTGTGGAGAGAAACAGAGTTAATAAAAACAGCGAGTGCTGGAAATATTCAGCAGGTCGGGCAACAAATGTGGAGAGAGAAACAGGGTTAATAAAAACAGCGAGTGCTGGAAATATTCAGCAGGTCGGGCAACATCTGTGGAGAGAGAAACAGGGTTAATAATAGCAGAGAGTGCTGGAAATATTCAGCAGGTAAGGCAGCATCTGTGGAGAGAGAAACAGGGTTAATAAAAACAGCGAGGGCTGGAAATATTCAGCACGTTGGGCAACATCTGTGGAGAGAGAAACAGGGTTAATAAAATCATAGAGTGCTGGAAATACTCAGCAGGTCGGGCAACATCTGTGGACAGAGAAACAGAGTTAATAAAAACAGAGAGTGCTGGAAATACTCAGCTGGTCGGGCAGCATCTGTGGAGAGAGAAACAGGGTTAATAAAAACAGCGAGTGCTGGAAATATTCAGCAGGTCGGGCAACATCTGTGGAGAGAGAAACAGAGTTAATAAAAACAGAGAGTGCTGGAAATACTCAGCAGGTCGGGCAACATCTGTGGACAGAGAAACAGAGTTAATAAAAACAGAGAGTGCTGGAAATACTCAGCAGGTCGGGCAACATCTGTGGAGAGAGAAACAGAGTTAATAAAAAGAGCAAGTGCTGGAAATATTCAGCAGGTCGGGCAGCATCTGTGGAGAGAGAAACAGAGTTAATAAAAAGAGCAAGTGCTGGAAATATTCAGCAGGTCGGGCAACATCTGTGGATAGAGAAACAGAGTTAATAAAAACAGCGAGTGCTGGAAATAATCAGCAGGTCGGGCAACATCTGTGGAGAGAGAAACAGAGTTAATAAAAACAGCGAGTGCTGGAAATATTCAGCAGGTCGGGCAACATCTGTGGACAGAGAAACAGGGTTAATAAAAACAGAGAGTGCTGGAAATATTCAGCAGGTCGGGCAACATCTGTGGACAGAGAAACAGAGTTAATAAAAACAGCGAGTGCTGGAAATATTCAGCAGGTCGGGCAACATCTGTGGAGAGAGAAACAGGGTTAATAAAAGCAGAGAGTGCTGGAAATATTCAGCAGGTCGGGCAGCAACTGTGGAGAGAGAAACAGAGTTAATAAAAAGAGCGAGTGCTGGAAATACACAGCAGGTCGGGCAACATCTGTGGAGAGAGAAACAGAGTTAATAAAAACAGCGAGTGCAGAAATATTCAGCAGGTAAGGCAGCATCTGTGGAGAGAGAAACAGGGTTAATAAAAACAGCGAGGGCTGGAAATATACAGCACGTTGGGCAACATCTGTGGAGAGAGAAACAGGGTTAATAAAATCATAGAGTGCTGGAAATAGTCAGCAGGTCAGGCAGCATCTGTGGAGAGAAACAGAGTTAATAAAAACAGCGAGTGCTGGAAATATTCAGCAGGTCGGGCAACATCTGTGGAGAGAGAAACAGGGTTAATAAAAGCAGAGAGTGCTGGAAATATTCAGCAGGTCGGGCAGCATCTGTGGAGAGAGAAACAGAGTTAATAAAATCAGAGAGTGCTGGAAATTCTCAGCAGGTTGGGCAGCATCTGTGGAGAGAGAAACAGAGTTAATAAAAACAGCGAGTGCTGGAAATATTCAGCAGGTCGGGCAGCAACTGTGGAGAGAGAAACAGAGTTAATAAAAAGAGCGAGTGCTGGAAATACTCAGCAGGTCGGGCAACATCTGTGGAGAGAGAAACAGAGTTAATAAAAACAGAGTGTGCTGGAAATATTCAGCAGGTCGGGCAGCATCTGTGGAGAGAGAAACAGAGTTAATAAAAACAGCGAGTGCTGGAAATATTCAGCAGGTCGGGCAACATCTGTGGAGAGAGAAACAGAGTTAATAAACACAGAGAGTGGTGGAAATATTCAGCAGGTCGGGCAGCATCAGTGGAGAGAGAAACAGAGTTAATAAAATCAGAGAGTGCTGGAAATATTTAGCAGGTCAGGCAGCATCTGTGGAGAGAGAAACAGAGTTAATAAAAGCAGAGAGTGCTGGAAATACTCAGCAGGTCAGGCAGCATCTGTGGAGAGAAACAGAGTTAATAAAAACAGCGAGTGCTGGAAATATTCAGCAGGTCGGGCAACAAATGTGGAGAGAGAAACAGGGTTAATAAAAACAGCGAGTGCTGGAAATATTCAGCAGGTCGGGCAACATCTGTGGAGAGAGAAACAGGGTTAATAAAAGCAGAGAGTGCTGGAAATATTCAGCAGGTCGGGCAACAAATGTGGAGAGAGAAACAGGGTTAATAAAAACAGCGAGTGCTGGAAATAATCAGCAGGTCGGGCAACAACTGTGGAGAGAGAAACAGAGTTAATAAAAACAGCGAGTGCTGGAAATATTCAGCAGGTCGGGCAACATCTGTGGAGAGAGAAACAGAGTTAATAAACACAGAGAGTGGTGGAAATATTCAGCAGGTCGGGCTGCATCAGTGGAGAGAGAAACAGAGTTAATAAAATCAGAGACTGCTGGAAATATTTAGCAGGTCAGGCAGCATCTGTGGAGAGAGAAACAGAGTTAATAAACACAGAGAGTGGTGGAAATATTCAGCAGGTCGGGCAGCATCAGTGGAGAGAGAAACAGAGTTAATAAAATCAGAGAGTGCTGGAAATATTCAGCAGGTAAGGCAGCATCTGTGGAGAGAGAAACAGAGTTAATAAAAGCAGAGAATGCTGGAAATACTCAGCAGGTCAGGCAGCATCTGTGGAGAGAAACAGAGTTAATAAAAACAGCGAGTGCTGGAAATATTCAGCAGGTCGGGCAACAAATGTGGAGAGAGAAACAGGGTTAATAAAAACAGCCAGTGCTGGAAATAATCAGCAGGTCGGGCAACAACTGTGGAGAGAGAAACAGAGTTAATAAAAATAGAGAGTGCTGGATATATTCAGCAGGTCAGGCAGCATCTGAGGAGAGAGTAACAGGGTTAATAAAGACAGCGAGGGCTGGAAATATTCAGCAGGTCGTGCAGCATCTGTGGAGAGAGAAACAGGGTTAATAAAATCATAGAGTGCTGGAAATACTCAGCAGGTCAGGCAGCATCGGTGGAGAGAAACAGAGTTAATAAAAACAGCGAGTGCTGGAAATATTCAGCAGGTCGGGCAACATCTGTGGAGAGAGAAACAGGGTTAATAAAGCAGAGAGTGCTGGAAATATTCAGCAGGTCGGGCAGCATCTGTGGAGAGAGAAACAGAGTTAATAAAATCAGAGAGTGCTGGAAATTCTCAGCAGGTTGGGCAGCATCTGTGGAGAGAGAAACAGAGTTAATAAAAACAGAGAGTGCTGGAAATACTCAGCAGGTCGGGCAACATCTGTGGACAGAGAAACAGAGTTAATAAAAACAGCGAGTGCTGGAAATACTCAGCAGGTCAGGCAGCATCTGTGGAGAGAGAAACAGAGTTAATAAAATCAGAGAGTGCTGGAAATTCTCAGCAGGTTGGGCAGCATCTGTGGAGAGAGAAACAGAGTTAATAAAAACAGAGAGTGCTGGAAATTCTCAGCAGGTCGGGCAACATCTGTGGAGAGAGAAACAGAGTTAATAAAAAGAGCAAGTGCTGGAAATAATCAGCAGGTCGGGCAACATCTGTGGAGAGAGAAACAGGGTTAATAAAAACAGCGAGTGCTGGAAATATTCAGCAGGTCGGGCAACATCTGTGGAGAGAGAAACAGAGTTAATAAAAACAGCGAGTGCTCGAAATATTCAGCAGGTCGGGCAGCAGCTGTGGAGAGAGAAACAGAGTTAATAAAAACAGAGAGTGTTGGAAATATTCAGCAAGTCGGGCAACATCTGTGGAGAGAGAAACAGAGTTAATAAAAACAGAGAGTGCTGGAAATATTCAGCAGGTCGGGCAACATCTGTGGAGAGAGAAAAAGAGTTAATAAAAACAGAGAGTGGTGGAAATATTCAGCAGGTCGGGCAACATCTGTGGAGAGAGAAACATGGTTAATAAAAACAGCGAGTGCTGGAAAAATTCAGCAGGTCGGGCAACATCTGTGGAGAGAGAAACAGACTTAATAAAAACTGCGAGTGCTGGAAATATTCAGCAGGTCGGGCAACATCTGTGGAGAGAGAAACAGAGTTAATAAAAACAGAGAGTGCTGGAAATACTCAGCAGGTCGGGCAACATCTTTGGAGAGAGAAACAGAGTTAATAAAAACAGAGAGTGCTGGAAATATTCAGCAGGTCGGGCAACATCTGTGGAGAGAGAAACAGAGTTAATAAAAACAGAGAGTGCTGGAAATAATCAGCTGGTCGGGCAACATCTGTGGAGAGAGAAACAGAGTTAGTAAAAAGAGCAAGCGCTGGAAATATTCAGCAGGTCGGGCAACATCTGTGGAGAGAGAAGCAGAGTTAATAAAAACAGCGAGTGCTGGAAATAAACAGCAGGTCGGGCAACATCTGTGGACAGACAAACAGAGTTAATAAAAACAGCGGTGCTGGAAATATTCAGCAGGTCGGGCAACAAATGTGGAGAGAGAAACAGAGTTAATAAAAACAGCGAGTGCTGGAAATATTCAGCAGGTCAGGCAACATCTGTGGACAGAGAAACTGGGTTAATAAAAACAGAGAGTGCTGGAAATATTCAGCAGGTCGGGCAACATCTGTGGACAGAGAAACAGAGTTAATCAAAACAGCGAGTGCTGGAAATATTCAGCAGGTCGGGCAGCAACTGTGGAGAGAGAAACAGAGTTAATAAAAACAGAGAGCGCTGGAAATATTCAGCAGGTCGGGCAGCATCTGTGGAGAGAGAAACACAGTTAATAAAATCAGAGAGTGCAGGAAATATTCAGCAGGTCAGGCAGCATCTGAGGAGCGACAAACAGAGTTAATAAAAACAGCGAGTGCTGGAAATATTCAGCAGGTCGGGCAGCATCTGTGGAGAGAGAAACAGGGTTAATAAAATCATAGAGTGCTGGAAACACTCAGCAGGTCAGGCAGCATCTGTGGAGAGAAACAGAGTTAATAAAAACAGCGAGTGCTGGAAATATTCAGCAGGTCGGGCAACATCTGTGGAGAGAGAAACAGACTTAATAAAATCATAGAGTGCTGGAAATACTCAGCAGGTTAGGCAGCATCTGTGGAGAGAAACAGAGTTAATAAAAACAGCGAGTGCTGGAAATATTCAGCAGGTCGGCAGCATCTGTGGAGAGAGAAACAGGGTTAATAAAAACAGCGGGGGCTGGAAATATTCAGCAGGTCTGGCAACATCTGTGGAGAGAGAAACAGGGTTAATAAAATCATAGTGTGCTGGAAATACTCAGCAGGTCAGGCAGCATCTGTGGAGAGAAACAGAGTTAATAAAAACAGCGAGTGCTGGAAATATTCAGCAGGTCGGGCAGCATCTGTGGAGAGAAACAGAGTTAATAAAATCAGAGAGTGCTGGAAATTCTCAGCAGGTTGGGCAGCATCTGTGGAGAGAGAAACAGAGTTAATAAAAACTGAGAGTGCTGGAAATACTCAGCAGGTCGGGCAACATCTGTGGACAGAGAAACAGAGTTAATAAAAACAGAGAGTGCTGGAAATACTCAGCAGGTCGGGCAACATCTTGGAGAGAGAAACAGAGTTAATAAAAAGAGCAAGTGCTGGAAATATTCAGCAGGTCGGGCAACATCTGTGGAGAGAGAAACAGAGTTAATAAAAACAGCGAGTGCTGGAAATATTCAGCAGGTCGGGCAACATCTGTGGAGAGAGAAACAGAGTTAATAAAAACAGCGAGTGCTGGAGATATTCAGCAGGTCGGGCAACATCTGTGGAGAGAGAAACAGAGTTAATAAAAACAGCGAGTGCTGGAAATATTCAGCAGGTCGGGCAACATCTGTGGAGAGAGAAACAGCGTTAATAAAAACAGAGACTGCTGGAAATATTCAGCAGGTCGGACAGCATCTGTGGATAGAGAAACAGAGTTAATAAAAACAGAGAGTGCTGGAAATATTCAGCAGGTCGGGCAACATCTGTGGACAGAGAAACAGAGTTAATAAAAACAGAGAATGCTGGAAATATTCAGCAGCTCGGGCAACATCTGTGGAGATAGAAACAGAGTTAATACAAACAGAGAGTGCTGGAAATACTCAGCAGGTCGGGCAACATCTGTGGACAGAGAAACAGAGTTAATAAAAACAGAGAGTGCTGGAAATAATCAGCAGGTCGGGCAACATCTGTGGAGAGAGAAACAGAGTTAATAAAAAGAGCAAGTGCTGGATATTTTCAGCAGGTCGGGCAACATCTGTGGAGAGAGAAACAGAGTTAATAAAAACAGCGAGTGCTGGAAATAATCAGCAGGTCGGGCAACATCTGTGGAGAGAGAAACAGAGTTAATAAAAACAGCGAGTGCTGGAAATATTCAGCAGGTCGGGCAACATCTGTGGAGAGAGAAACAGAGTTAATAAAATCATAGAGTGCTGGAAATACTCAGCAGGTCAGGCAGCATCTGTGGAGAGAAACAAAGTTAATAAAAACAGCGAGTGCTGGAAATATTCAGCAGGTCGGGCAACATCTGTGGAGAGAGAAACAGAGTTAATAAAAACAGCGAGTGCTGGAAATATTCAGCAGGTCGGGCAACATCTGTGGAGAGAGAAACAGAGTTAATAAAAACAGCGAGTGCTGGAGATATTCAGCAGGTCGGGCAACATCTGTGGAGAGAGAAACAGAGTTAATAAAAACAGCGAGTGCTGGAAATATTCAGCAGGTCGGGCAACATCTGTGGAGAGAGAAACAGAGTTAATAAAAACAGCGAGTGCTGGAAATATTCAGCAGGTCGGGCAACATCTGTGGAGAGAGAAACAGAGTTAATAAAAACAGAGAGTGCTGGAAATATTCAGCAGGTCGGACAGCATCTGTGGAGAGAGAAACAGAGTTAATAAAAACAGAGAGTGCTGGAAATATTCAGCAGGTCGGGCAACATCTGTGGACAGAGAAACAGAGTTAATAAAAACAGAGAATGCTGGAAATATTCAGCAGCTCGGGCAACATCTGTGGAGAGAGAAACAGAGTTAATACAAACAGAGAGTGCTGGAAATAATCAGCAGGTCGGGCAACATCTGTGGACAGAGAAACAGAGTTAATAAAAACAGAGAGTGCTGGAAATAATCAGCAGGTCGGGCAACATCTGTGGAGAGAGAAACAGAGTTAATAAAAAGAGCAAGTGCTGGATATTTTCAGCAGGTCGGGCAACATCTGTGGAGAGAGAAACAGAGTTAATAAAAACAGCGAGTGCTGCAAATAATCAGCAGGTCGGGCAACATCTGTGGAGAGAGAAACAGAGTTAATAAAAACAGCGAGTGCTGGAAATATTCAGCAGGTCGGGCAACATCTGTGGAGAGAGAAACAGAGTTAATAAAATCATAGAGTGCTGGAAATACTCAGCAGGTCAGGCAGCATCTGTGGAGAGAAACAAAGTTAATAAAAACAGCGAGTGCTGGAAATATTCAGCAGGTCGGGCAGCATCTGTGGAGAGAAACAGAGTTAATAAAATCAGAGAGTGCTGGAAATTCTCAGCAGGTTGGGCAGCATCTGTGGAGAGAGAAACAGAGTTAATAAAAACAGAGAGTGCTGGAAATACTCAGCAGGTCGGGCAACATCTGTGGACAGAGAAACAGAGTTAATAAAAACAGAGAGTGCTGGAAATACTCAGCAGGTCGGGCAACATCTGTGGAGAGAGAAACAGAGTTAATAAAAAGAGCAAGTGCTGGAAATATTCAGCAGGTCGGGCAACATCTGTGGACAGAGAAACAGAGTTAATAAAAACAGCGAGTGCTGGAAATAATCAGCAGGTCGGGCAACATCTGTGGAGAGGGAAACAGTTAATAAAAACAGAGAGTGCTGGAAATATTCAGCAGGTCGGGCAACATCTGTGGAGAGGGAAACAGAGTTAATAAAAACAGCGAGTGCTGGAGATATTCAGCAGGTCGGGCAACATCTGTGGAGAGAGAAACAGAGTTAATAAAAACAGCGAGTGCTGGAAATATTCAGCAGGTCGGGCAACATCTGGGGAGAGAGAAACAGAGTTAATAAAAACAGCGAGTGCTGGAAATATTCAGCAGGTCGGGCAACATCTGTGGAGAGAGAAACAGAGTTAATAAAAACAGAGAGTGCTGGAAATACTCAGCAGGTCGGACAGCATCTGTGGAGAGAGAAACAGAGTTAATAAAAACAGAGAGTGCTGGAAATATTCAGCAGGTCGGGCAACATCTGTGGACAGTGAAACAGAGTTAATAAAAACAGAGAGTGCTGGAAATATTCAGCAGGTCGGGCAACATCTGTGGAGAGAGAAACAGAGTTAATACAAACAGAGAGTGCTGGAAATACTCAGCAGGTCGGGCAACATCTGTGGACAGAGAAACAGAGTTAATAAAAACAGCGAGTGCTGGAAATAATCAGAAGGTCGGGCAACATCTGTGGAGAGAGAAACAGAGTTAATAAAAAGAGCAAGTGCTGGATATTTTCAGCAGGTCGGGCAACATCTGTGGAGAGAGAAACAGAGTTAATAAAAACAGCGAGTGCTGGAAATAATCAGCAGGTCGGGCAACATCTGTGGAGAGAGAAACAGAGTTAATAAAAACAGCGAGTGCTGGAAATATTCAGCAGGTCGGGCAACATCTGTGGAGAGAGAAACAGAGTTAATAAAAACAGAGAGTGCTGGAAATACTCAGCAGGTCAGGCAACATCTGTGGAGAGAGAAACAGAGTTAATAAAAACAGCGAGTGCTGGAAATAATCAGCAGGTCGGGCAACATCTGTGGAGAGAGAAACAGAGTTAATAAAAACAGCGAGTGCTGGAAATATTCAGCAGGTCGGGCAACATCTGTGGAGAGAGAAACAGAGTTAATAAAAACAGAGAGTGCTGAAAATACTCAGCAGGTCGGGCAACATCTGTGGAGAGAGAAACAGAGTTAATAAAAACAGAGAGTGCTGGAAATATTCAGCAGGTCGGGCAACATCTGTGGAGCGAGAAACAGAGTTAATAAAAACAGAGAGTGCTGGAAATACTCAGCAGGTCGGGCAACATCTGTGGAGAGAGAAACAGAGTTAATAAAAACAGAGAGAGCTGGAAATTCTCAGCAGGTCGGGCAACATCTGTGGAGAGAGAAACAGAGTTAATAAAAACAGAGAGTGCTGGAAATACTCAGCAGGTCGGGCAACATCTGTGGACAGAGAAACAGAGTTAATAAAAACAGAGAGTGCTGGAAATATTCAGCAGGTCGGGCAACATCTGTGGACAGAGAAACAGAGTTAATAAAAACAGAGAGTGCTGGAAATATTCAGCAGGTCGGGCAACATCTGTGGAGAGAGAAACAGAGTTAATAAAAACAGAGAGTGCTGTAAATACTCAGCAGGTCGGGCAACATCTGTGGAGAGAGAAACAGAGTTAATAAAAACAGCGAGTGCTGGAAATAATCAGCAGGTCGGGCAACATCTGTGGAGAGAGAAAGAGAGTTAATAAAAACAGCGAGTGCTGGAAATAATCAGCAGGTCGGGCAACATCTGTGGAGAGAGAAACAGAGTTAATAAAAACAGAGAGTGCTGGAAATACTCAGCAGGTCGGGCAACATCTGTGGACAGAGAAACAGAGTTAATAAAAACAGCGAGTGCTGGAAATAATCAGCAGGTCGGGCAACATCTGTGGAGAGAGAAACAGAGTTAATAAAAAGAGCGAGTGCTGGAAATATTCAGCAGGTCGGGCAGCATCCGTGGAGAGAGAAACAGAGTTAATAAAATCAGAGAGTGCTGGAAATATTCAGCAGGTCAGGCAGCATCTGTGGAGAGAAACAGAGTTAATAAAAACAGCGAGTGCTGGAAATATTCAGCAGGTCGGGCAACATCTGTGGAGAGAGAAACAGGGTTAATAAAAGCAGAGAGTGCTGGAAATATTCAGCATTTTGCGCAGCATCTGTGGACAGAGAAACAGAGTTAATAAAATCAGAGAGTGCTGGAAATTCTCAGCAGGTCGGGCAGCATCTGTTGAGAGAGAAACAGAGTTAATAAAAACAGAGAGTGCTGGAAATACTCAGCAGGTCGGGCAACATCTGTGGACAGAGAAACAGAGTTAATAAAAAGAGCAAGTGCTGGAATTATTCAGCAGGTCGGGCAACATCTGTGGAGAGTGAAACAGTTAATAAAAAGAGCAAGTGCTGGAAATATTCAGCAGGTCGGGCAACAACTGTGGAGAGAGAAACAGTTAATAAAAACAGCGAGTGCTGGAAATAATCAGCAGTTCGGGCAACAGCTGTGGACAGAGAAACAGAGTTACTAAAAACAGAGAGTGCTGGAAATACTCAGCAGGTCGGGCAACATTGGTGGAGAGAGAAACAGAGTTAATAAAAAGTGCGAGTGCTGGAAATATTCAGCAGGTCAGGCAGCATCTGTGGAGAGAGAAACAGGGTTAATAAAAACAGCGAGGGCTGGAAATATTCAGCAGGTCGGGCAGCATCTGTGGAGAGAGGAACAGGGTTAATAAAAACAGCGAGGGCTGGAAATATTCAGCAGGTCGGGCAACATCTGTGGAGAGAGAAACAGGGTTAATAAAATCATGGAGTGCTGGAAATACTCAGCAGGTCAGGCAGCATCTGTGGAGAGAAACAGAGTTAATAAAAACAGCGAGTGCTGGATATATTCAGCAGGTCGGGCAACATCTGTGGAGGGAGAAACAGGGTTAATGAAAGCAGAGAGTGCTGGAAATATTCAGCAGGTTGCGCAGCATCTGTGGAGAGAGAAACAGAGCTAATAATATCAGGGAGTGCTGGAAATTCTCAGCAGGTCGGGCAGCACCTGTGGAGAGAGAAACAGAGCTAATAATATCAGGGAGTGCTGGAAATTCTCAGCAGGTCGGGCAGCACCTGTGGACAGAGAAACAGAGTTAATACAAACAGAGAGTGCTGGAAATAATCAGCAGGTCGGGCAACATCTGTGGACAGAGAAACAGAGTTAATAAAAACAGAGAGTGCTGGAAATAATCAGCAGGTCGGGCAACATCTGTGGAGAGAGAAACAGAGTTAATAAAAAGAGCAAGTGCTGGATATTTTCAGCAGGTCGGGCAACATCTGTGGAGAGAGAAACAGAGTTAATAAAAACAGCGAGTGCTGGAAATAATCAGCAGGTCGGGCAACATCTGTGGAGAGAGAAACAGAGTTAATAAAAACAGCGAGTGCTGGAAATATTCAGCAGGTCGGGCAACATCTGTGGAGAGAGAAACAGAGTTAATAAAATCATAGAGTGCTGGAAATACTCAGCAGGTCAGGCAGCATCTGTGGAGAGAAACAAAGTTAATAAAAACAGCGAGTGCTGGAAATATTCAGCAGGTCGGGCAGCATCTGTGGAGAGAAACAGAGTTAATAAAATCAGAGAGTGCTGGAAATTCTCAGCAGGTTGGGCAGCATCTGTGGAGAGAGAAACAGAGTTAATAAAAACAGAGAGTGCTGGAAATACTCAGCAGGTCGGGCAACATCTGTGGACAGAGAAACAGAGTTAATAAAAACAGAGAGTGCTGGAAATACTCAGCAGGTCGGGCAACATCTGTGGAGAGAGAAACAGAGTTAATAAAAAGAGCAAGTGCTGGAAATATTCAGCAGGTCGGGCAACATCTGTGGACAGAGAAACAGAGTTAATAAAAACAGCGAGTGCTGGAAATAATCAGCAGGTCGGGCAACATCTGTGGAGAGGGAAACAGTTAATAAAAACAGAGAGTGCTGGAAATATTCAGCAGGTCGGGCAACATCTGTGGAGAGGGAAACAGAGTTAATAAAAACAGCGAGTGCTGGAGATATTCAGCAGGTCGGGCAACATCTGTGGAGAGAGAAACAGAGTTAATAAAAACAGCGAGTGCTGGAAATATTCAGCAGGTCGGGCAACATCTGGGGAGAGAGAAACAGAGTTAATAAAAACAGCGAGTGCTGGAAATATTCAGCAGGTCGGGCAACATCTGTGGAGAGAGAAACAGAGTTAATAAAAACAGAGAGTGCTGGAAATACTCAGCAGGTCGGACAGCATCTGTGGAGAGGGAAACAGAGTTAATAAAAACAGAGAGTGCTGGAAATATTCAGCAGGTCGGGCAACATCTGTGGACAGTGAAACAGAGTTAATAAAAACAGAGAGTGCTGGAAATATTCAGCAGGTCGGGCAACATCTGTGGAGAGAGAAACAGAGTTAATACAAACAGAGAGTGCTGGAAATACTCAGCAGGTCGGGCAACATCTGTGGACAGAGAAACAGAGTTAATAAAAACAGCGAGTGCTGGAAATAATCAGAAGGTCGGGCAACATCTGTGGAGAGAGAAACAGAGTTAATAAAAAGAGCAAGTGCTGGATATTTTCAGCAGGTCGGGCAACATCTGTGGAGAGAGAAACAGAGTTAATAAAAACAGCGAGTGCTGGAAATAATCAGCAGGTCGGGCAACATCTGTGGAGAGAGAAACAGAGTTAATAAAAACAGCGAGTGCTGGAAATATTCAGCAGGTCGGGCAACATCTGTGGAGAGAGAAACAGAGTTAATAAAAACAGAGAGTGCTGGAAATATTCAGCAGGTCAGGCAACATCTGTGGAGAGAGAAACAGAGTTAATAAAAACAGCGAGTGCTGGAAATAATCAGCAGGTCGGGCAACATCTGTGGAGAGAGAAACAGAGTTAATAAAAACAGCGAGTGCTGGAAATATTCAGCAGGTCGGGCAACATCTGTGGAGAGAGAAACAGAGTTAATAAAAACAGAGAGTGCTGAAAATACTCAGCAGGTCGGGCAACATCTGTGGAGAGAGAAACAGAGTTAATAAAAACAGAGAGTGCTGGAAATATTCAGCAGGTCGGGCAACATCTGTGGAGCGAGAAACAGAGTTAATAAAAACAGAGAGTGCTGGAAATACTCAGCAGGTCGGGCAACATCTGTGGAGAGAGAAACAGAGTTAATAAAAACAGAGAGAGCTGGAAATACTCAGCAGGTCGGGCAACATCTGTGGAGAGAGAAACAGAGTTAATAAAAACAGAGAGTGCTGGAAATACTCAGCAGGTCGGGCAACATCTGTGGACAGAGAAACAGAGTTAATAAAAACAGAGAGTGCTGGAAATATTCAGCAGGTCGGGCAACATCTGTGGACAGAGAAACAGAGTTAATAAAAACAGAGAGTGCTGGAAATATTCAGCAGGTCGGGCAACATCTGTGGAGAGAGAAACAGAGTTAATAAAAACAGAGAGTGCTGTAAATACTCAGCAGGTCGGGCAACATCTGTGGAGAGAGAAACAGAGTTAATAAAAACAGCGAGTGCTGGAAATAATCAGCCGGTCGGGCAACATCTGTGGAGAGAGAAAGAGAGTTAATAAAAACAGCGAGTGCTGGAAATAATCAGCAGGTCGGTCAACATCGGTGGAGAGAGAAACAGAGTTAATAAAAACAGAGAGTGCTGGAAATACTCAGCAGGTCGGGCAACATCTGTGGACAGAGAAACAGAGTTAATAAAAACAGCGAGTGCTGGAAATAATCAGCAGGTCGGGCAACATCTGTGGAGAGAGAAACAGAGTTAATAAAAAGAGCGAGTGCTGGAAATATTCAGCAGGTCGGGCAGCATCCGTGGAGAGAGAAACAGAGTTAATAAAATCAGAGAGTGCTGGAAATATTCAGCAGGTCAGGCAGCATCTGTGGAGAGAAACAGAGTTAATAAAAACAGCGAGTGCTGGAAATATTCAGCAGGTCGGGCAACATCTGTGGAGAGAGAAACAGGGTTAATAAAAGCAGAGAGTGCTGGAAATATTCAGCATTTTGCGCAGCATCTGTGGACAGAGAAACAGAGTTAATAAAATCAGAGAGTGCTGGAAATTCTCAGCAGGTCGGGCAGCATCTGTTGAGAGAGAAACAGAGTTAATAAAAACAGAGAGTGCTGGAAATACTCAGCAGGTCGGGCAACATCTGTGGACAGAGAAACAGAGTTAATAAAAAGAGCAAGTGCTGGAATTATTCAGCAGGTCGGGCAACATCTGTGGAGAGAGAAACAGTTAATAAAAAGAGCAAGTGCTGGAAATATTCAGCAGGTCGGGCAACAACTGTGGAGAGAGAAACAGTTAATAAAAACAGCGAGTGCTGGAAATAATCAGCAGGTCGGGCAACAGCTGTGGACAGAGAAACAGAGTTACTAAAAACAGAGAGTGCTGGAAATACTCAGCAGGTCGGGCAACATTGGTGGAGAGAGAAACAGAGTTATTAAAAAGTGCGAGTGCTGGAAATATTCAGCAGGTCAGGCAGCATCTGTGGAGAGAGAAACAGGGTTAATAAAAACAGCGAGGGCTGGAAATATTCAGCAGGTCGGGCAACATCTGTGGAGAGAGAAACAGGGTTAATAAAATCATGGAGTGCTGGAAATACTCAGCAGGTCAGGCAGCATCTGTGGAGAGAAACAGAGTTAATAAAAACAGCGAGTGCTGGATATATTCAGCAGGTCGGGCAACATCTGTGGAGGGAGAAACAGGGTTAATGAAAGCAGAGAGTGCTGGAAATATTCAGCAGGTTGCGCAGCATCTGTGGAGAGAGAAACAGAGCTAATAATATCAGGGAGTGCTGGAAATTCTCAGCAGGTCGGGCAGCACCTGTGGAGAGAGAAACAGAGTTAATAAAAACAGAGAATGCTGGAAATACTCAGCAGGTCGGGCAACATCTGTGGAGAGAGAAACAGTTAATAAAAACAGCGAGTGCTGGAAATAATCAGCTTTTCGGGCAACATCTGTGGAGAGAGAAACAGAGTTAATAAAAACAGCGAGTGCTGGAAATATTCAGCAGGTCGGGCAACATCTGTGGATAGAGAAACAGAGTTAATAAAAGCAGCGAGTGCTGGAAATAATCAGCAGGTCGGGCAACATCTGTGGAGAGAGAAACAGAGTTAATAAAAACAGCGAGTGCTGGAAATACTCAGCAGGTCGGGCAACATCTGTGGAGAGAGAAACAGAGTTAATAAAAACTGAGAGTGCTGGAAATATTCAGCAGGTCGGGCAGCATCTGTGGAGAGAGAAACCGAGTTAATAAAAAGAGCAAGTGCTGGAAATATTCAGCAGGTCGGGCAACATCTGTGGAGAGAGAAACAGAGTTAATAAAAACAGCGAGTGCTGGAAATAATCAGCAGGTGGGGCAACATCTGTGGACAGAGAAACAGAGTTAATAAAAACAGAGAGTGCTGGATATATTCAGCCGGTCGGGCAACATCTGTGGAGATAGAAACAGAGTTAATAAAAACATAGAGTGCTGGAAATACTCAGCAGGTCGGGCAACATCTGTGGAGAGAGAAACAGAGTTAATAAAAACAGCGAGTGCTGGAAATAATCAGCAGATCGGGCAACATATGTGGACAGAGAAACAGAGTTAATAAAATCAGAGAGTGCTGGAAATATTCAGCAGGTCGGGCAACATCTGTGGAGAGAGAAACAGAGTTAATAAAAACAGAGAATGCTGGAAATACTCAGCAGGTCGGGCAACATCTGTGGACAGAGAAACAGAGTTAATAAAAACAGAGAGTGCTGGAAATACTCAGCAGGTCGGGCAACATCTGTGGACAGAGAAACAGAGTTAATAAAAACAGCGAGTGCTGGAAATATTCAGCAGGTCGGGCAGCATCTGTGGAGAGAGAAACAGAGTTAATAAAAACAGAGAGTGCTGGAAATATCCAGCAGGTCGGGCAGCATCTGTGGAGAGAGAAACAGAGTTAATAAAAACAGAGAGTGCTGGAAATATTCAGCAGGTCGGGCAACATCTGTGGAGAGAGAAACAGAGTTAATAAAAACAGCCAGTGCTGGAAATAAACAGCAGGTCGGGCAACATCTGTGGACAGACAAACAGAGTTAATAAAAACAGCGAGTGCTGGAAATATTCAGCAGGTCGGGCAACATCTGTGGAGAGAGAAACAGAGTTAATAAAAACAGTGAGTGCTGGAAATACTCAGCAGGTCAGGCAGCATCTGTGGAGAGAAACAGAGTTAATAAAAACAGCGAGTGCTGGAAATATTCAGCAGGTCGGCAGCATCTGTGGAGAGAGAAACAGGGTTAATAAAAACAGCGGGGGCTGCAAATATTCAGCAGGTCGGGCAACATCTGCGGAGAGAGAAACAGGGTTAATAAAATCATAGAGTGCTGGAAATACTCAGCAGGTCAGGCAGCATCTGTGGAGAGAAACAGAGTTAATAAAAACAGCGAGTGCTGGAAATATTCAGCAGGTCGGGAAGCATCTGTGGAGAGAAACAGAGTTAATAAAATCAGAGAGTGCTGGAAATACTCAGCAGGTCGGGCAACATCTGTGGTCAGAGAAACAGAGTTAATAAAAACAGAGAGTGCTGGAAATACTCAGCAGGTCGGGCAACATCTGTGGAGAGAGAAACAGAGTTAATAAAAAGAGCAAGTGCTGGAAATATTCAGCAGGTCGGGCAACATCTGTGGAGAGAGAAACAGAGTTAATAAAAACAGCGAGTGCTGGAAATAATCAGCAGGTCGGGCAACATCTGTGGAGAGGGAAACAGAGTTAATAAAAACAGAGAGTGCTGGAAATATTCAGCAGGTCGGGCAACATCTGTGGAGAGAGAAACAGAGTTAATAAAAACAGCGAGTGCTGGAGATATTCAGCAGGTCGGGCAACATCTGTGGAAAGAGAAACAGAGTTAATTAGAACAGCGAGTGCTGGAAATATTCAGCAGGTCGGGCAACATCTGTGGAGAGAGAAACAGAGTTAATAAAAACAGCGAGTGCTGGAAATATTCAGCAGGTCGGGCAACATCTGTGGAGAGAGAAACAGAGTTAATAAAAACAGAGAGTGCTGGAAATACTCAGCAGGTCGGACAGCATCTGTGGAGAGAGAAACAGAGTTAATAAAAACAGAGAGTGCTGGAAATATTCAGCAGGTCGGGCAACATCTGTGGACAGAGAAACCGAGTTAATAAAAACAGAGAGTGCTGGAAATATTCAGCAGGTCGGGCAAAATCTGTGGAGAGAGAAACAGAGTTAATAAAAACAGAGAGTGCTGGAAATACTCAGCAGGTCGGGCAACATCTGTGGACAGAGAAACAGAGTTAATTAGAACAGAGAGTGCTGGAAATAATCAGCAGGTCCGGCAACATCTGTGGAGAGAGAAACAGAGTTAATAAAAAGAGCAAGTGCTGGAAATTTTCAGCAGGTCGGGCAACATCTGTGGAGAGAGAAACAGAGTTAATAAAAACAGTGAGTGCCGCTAATAATCAGCAGGTCGGGCAACATCTGTGGAGAGAGAAACAGAGTTAATAAAAACAGAGAGTGCTGGAAATATTCATCAGGTCGGGAAACATCTGTGGAGTGAGAAACAGAGTTAATAAAAACAGAGAGTGCTGGAAATACTCAGCAGGTCAGGCAACATCTGTGGAGAGAGAAACAGAGTTAATAAAAACAGAGAGTGCTGAAAATACTCAGCAGGTCGGGCAACATCTGTGGAGAGAGAAACAGAGTTAATAAAAACAGAGAGTGCTGGAAATACTCAGCAGGTCGGGCAACATCTGTGGAGAGAGAAACAGAGTTAATAAAAACAGAGAGTGCTGGAAATATTCAGCAGGTCGGGAACATCTGTGGAGAGAGAAACAGAGTTAATAAAAACAGCGAGTACTGGAAATATTCAGCAGGTCGGGCAACATCTGTGGAGAGAGAAACAGAGTTAATAAAAACAGAGAGTGCTGGAAATATTCAGCAGGTCGGGCAACATCTGTGGAGAGAGGAACAGAGTTAATAAAAACAGAGAGTGCTGGAAATACTCAGCAGGTCGGGCAACATCTGTGGAGAGAGAAACAGAGTTAATAAAAACAGCGAGTGCTGGAAATATTCAGCAGGTCGGGCAACATCTGTGGAGAGAGAAACAGAGTTAATAAAAACAGAGAGTGCTGGAAATATTCAGCAGGTCGGGCAACATCTGTGGAGAGAGAAACAGAGTTAATAAAAACAGAGAGTGCTGGAAATACTCAGCAGGTCAGGCAACATCTGTGGAGAGAGAAACAGAGTTAATAAAAACAGAGAGTGCTGAAAATACTCAGCAGGTCGGGCAACATCTGTGGAGAGAGAAACAGAGTTAATAAAAACAGAGAGTGCTGGAAATATTCAGCAGGTCGGGCAACATCTGTGGACAGAGAAACAGAGTTAATAAAAACAGCGAGTGCTGGAAATAATCAGCAGGTGGGGCAACATCTGTGGACAGAGAAACAGAGTTAATAAAAACAGAGAGTGCTGGATATATTCAGCCGGTCGGGCAACATCTGTGGAGATAGAAACAGAGTTAATAAAAACATAGAGTGCTGGAAATACTCAGCAGGTCGGGCAACATCTGTGGAGAGAGAAACAGAGTTAATAAAAACAGCGAGTGCTGGAAATAATCAGCAGATCGGGCAACATATGTGGACAGAGAAACAGAGTTAATAAAATCAGAGAGTGCTGGAAATATTCAGCAGGTCGGGCAACATCTGTGGAGAGAGAAACAGAGTTAATAAAAACAGAGAGTGCTGGAAATACTCAGCAGGTCGGGCAACATCTGTGGACAGAGAAACAGAGTTAATAAAAACAGAGAGTGATGGAAATACTCAGCAGGTCGGGCAACATCTGTGAACAGAGAAACAGAGTTAATAAAAACAGCGAGTGCTGGAAATATTCAGCAGGTCGGGCAGCATCTGTGGAGAGAGAAACAGAGTTAATAAAAACAGAGAGTGCTGGAAATATCCAGCAGGTCGGGCAGCATCTGTGGAGAGAGAAACAGAGTTAATAAAAACAGAGAGTGCTGGAAATATTCAGTAGGTCGGGCAACATCTGTGGAGAGAGAAACAGAGTTAATAAAAACAGCCAGTGCTGGAAATAAACAGCAGGTCGGGCAACATCTGTGGACAGACAAACAGAGTTAATAAAAACAGCGAGTGCTGGAAATATTCAGCAGGTCGGGCAACATCTGTGGAGAGAGAAACAGAGTTAATAAAAACAGTGAGTGCTGGAAATACTCAGCAGGTCAGGCAGCATCTGTGGAGAGAAACAGAGTTAATAAAAACAGCGAGTGCTGGAAATATTCAGCAGGTCGGCAGCATCTGTGGAGAGAGAAACAGGGTTAATAAAAACAGCGGGGGCTGGAAATATTCAGCAGGTCGGGCAACATCTGCGGAGAGAGAAACAGGGTTAATAAAATCATAGAGTGCTGGAAATACTCAGCAGGTCAGGCAGCATCTGTGGAGAGAAACAGATTTAATAAAAACAGCGAGTGCTGGAAATATTCAGCAGGTCGGGCAGCATCTGTGGAGAGAAACAGAGTTAATAAAATCAGAGAGTGCTGGAAATTCTCAGCAGGTTGGGCAGCATCTGTGGAGAGAGAAACAGAGTTAATAAAAACAGAGAGTGCTGGAAATACTCAGCAGGTCGGGCAACATCTGTGGTCAGAGAAACAGAGTTAATAAAAACAGAGAGTGCTGGAAATACTCAGCAGGTCGGGCAACATCTGTGGAGAGAGAAACAGAGTTAATAAAAAGAGCAAGTGCTGGAAATATTCAGCAGGTCGGGCAACATCTGTGGAGAGAGAAACAGAGTTAATAAAAACAGCGAGTGCTGGAAATAATCAGCAGGTCGGGCAACATCTGTGGAGAGGGAAACAGAGTTAATAAAAACAGAGAGTGCTGGAAATATTCAGCAGGTCGGGCAACATCTGTGGAGAGAGAAACAGAGTTAATAAAAACAGCGAGTGCTGGAGATATTCAGCAGGTCGGGCAACATCTGTGGAAAGAGAAACAGAGTTAATAAAAACAGCGAGTGCTGGAAATATTCAGCAGGTCGGGCAACATCTGTGGAGAGAGAAACAGAGTTAATAAAAACAGCGAGTGCTGGAAATATTCAGCAGGTCGGGCAACATCTGTGGAGAGAGAAACAGAGTTAATAAAAACAGCGAGTGCTGGAAATATTCAGCAGGTCGGACAGCATCTGTGGAGAGAGAAACAGAGTTAATAAAAACAGAGAGTGCTGGAAATATTCAGCAGGTCGGGCAACATCTGTGGACAGAGAAACCGAGTTAATAAAAACAGAGAGTGCTGGAAATATTCAGCAGGTCGGGCAAAATCTGTGGAGAGAGAAACAGAGTTAATAAAAACAGAGAGTGCTGGAAATACTCAGCAGGTCGGGCAACATCTGTGGAGAGAGAAACAGAGTTAATAAAAACAGAGAGTGCTGGAAATAATCAGCAGGTCCGGCAACATCTGTGGAGAGAGAAACAGAGTTAATAAAAAGAGCAAGTGCTGGAAATTTTCAGCAGGTCGGGCAACATCTGTGGAGAGAGAAACAGAGTTAATAAAAACAGTGAGTGCCGCTAATAATCAGCAGGTCGGGCAACATCTGTGGAGAGAGAAACAGAGTTAATAAAAACAGAGAGTGCTGGAAATATTCAGCAGGTCGGGCAACATCTGTGGAGAGAGAAACAGAGTTAATAAAAACAGAGAGTGCTGGAAATATTCATCAGGTCGGGAAACATCTGTGGACTGAGTAACAGAGTTAATAAAAACAGAGAGTGCTGGAAATACTCAGCAGGTCAGGCAACATCTGTGGAGAGAGAAACAGAGTTAATAAAAACAGAGAGTGCTGAAAATGCTCAGCAGGTCGGGCAACATCTGTGGAGAGAGAAACAGAGTTAATAAAAACAGAGAGTGCTGGAAATACTCAGCAGGTCGGGCAACATCTGTGGAGAGAGAAACAGAGTTAATAAAAACAGAGAGTGCTGGAAATATTCAGCAGGTCGGGAACATCTGTGGAGAGAGAAACAGAGTTAATAAAAACAGCGAGTACTGGAAATATTCAGCAGGTCGGGCAACATCTGTGGAGAGAGAAACAGAGTTAATAAAAACAGAGAGTGCTGGAAATATTCAGCAGGTCGGGCAACATCTGTGGAGAGAGAAACAGAGTTAATAAAAACAGAGAGTGCTGGAAATACTCAGCAGGTCGGGCAACATCTGTGGAGAGAGAAACAGAGTTAATAAAAACAGCGAGTGCTGGAAATATTCAGCAGGTCGGGCAACATCTGTGGAGAGAGAAACAGAGTTAATAAAAACAGAGAGTGCTGGAAATATTCAGCAGGTCGGGCAACATCTGTGGAGAGAGAAACAGAGTTAATAAAAACAGAGAGTGCTGGAAATACTCAGCAGGTCAGGCAACATCTGTGGAGAGAGAAACAGAGTTAATAAAAACAGAGAGTGCTGAAAATACTCAGCAGGTCGGGCAACATCTGTGGAGAGAGAAACAGAGTTAATAAAAACAGAGAGTGCTGGAAATATTCAGCAGGTCGGGCAACATCTGTGGACAGAGAAACAGAGTAAATAAAAACAGAGAGTGCTGGAAATATTCAGCAGGTCGGGCAACATCTGTGGAGAGAGAAACAGAGTTAATAAAAACAGAGAGTGCTGTAAATACTCAGCAGGTCGGGCAACATCTGTGGAGAGAGATACAGAGTTAATAAAAACAGCGAGTGCTGGAAATAATCAGCAGGTCGGGCAACATCTGTGGACAGAGAAACAGATTTAATAAAAACAGCGAGTGCTGGAAATAATCAGCAGGTCGGGCATCATCTGTGGAGAAAGAAACAGAGTTAATAAAAACAGAGAGTGCTGGAAATACTCAGCAGGTCGGGCAACATCTGTGGACAGAGAAACAGAGTTAATAAAAACAGCGAGTGCTGGAAATAATCAGCAGGTCGGGCAACATCTGTGGAGAGAGAAACAGAGTTAATAAAAAGAGCGAGTGCTGGAAATATTCAGCAGGTCGGGCAGCATCTGTGGAGAGAGAAACAGAGTTAATAAAATCAGAGAGTGCTGGAAATATTCAGCAGGTCAGGCAGCATCTGTGGAGAGAAACAGAGTTAATAAAAACAGCGAGTGCTGGAAATATTCAGCAGTTCGGGCAACATCTGTGGAGAGAGAAACAGGGTTAATAAAAGCAGAGAGTGCTGGAAATATTCAGCAGGTTGCGCAGCATCTGTGGAGAGAGAAACAGAGTTAATAAAATCAGAGAGTGCTGGAAATATTCAGCAGGTCAGGCAGCATCTGTGGAGAGAAACAGAGTTAATAAAAACAGCGAGTGCTGGAAATATTCAGCAGTTCGGGCAACATCTGTGGAGAGAGAAACAGGGTTAATAAAAGCAGAGAGTGCTGGAAATATTCAGCAGGTTGCGCAGCATCTGTGGAGAGAGAAACAGAGTTAATAAAATCAGAGAGTGCTGGAAATTCTCAGCAGGTCGGGCAGCATCTGTGGAGAGAGAAACAGAGTTAATAAAAACAGAGAGTGCTGGAAATACTCAGCAGGTCGGGCAATATCTGTGGACAGAGAAACAGAGTAAATAAAAAGAACAAGTGCTGGAATTCTTCAGCAGGTCGGGCAACATCTGTGGAGAGGGACACAGTTAATAAAAAGAGCAAGTGCTGGAAATATTCAGCAGGTCGGGCAGCATCTGTGGAGAGAGAAACAGAGTTAATAAAAACAGAGAGTGCTGGAAATACTCAGCAGGTCGGGCAACATCTGCGGACAGAGAAACAGAGTTAATAAAAAGAGCAAGTGCTGGAATTCTTCAGCAGGTCGGGCAACATCTGTGGAGAGAGAAACAGTTAATAAAAAGAGCAAGTGCTGGAAATATTCAGCAGGTCGGGCAACATCTGTGGAAAGAGAAACAGTTAATAAAAACAGCGAGTGCTGGAAATAATCAGCAGGTCGGGCAACAGCTGTGGAGAGAGAAACAGAGTTAATAAAAACAGAGAGTGCTGGAAATACTCAGCAGGTCGGGCAACATCTGTGGACAGAGAAACAGAGTTAATAAAAACAGCGAGTGCTGGAAATAATCAGCAGATCGGGCAACATCTGTGGAGAGAGAAACAGAGTTAATAAAAAGAGCGAGTGCTGGAAATATTCAGCAGGTTGGGCAGCATCTTTGGAGAGAGAAACAGAGTTAATAAAATCAGAGAGTGCTGGAAATTCTCAGCAGGTTGGGCAGCATCTGTGGAGAGAGAAACAGAGATAATAAAAACAGAGAGTGCTGGAAATACTCAGCAGGTCGGGCAACATCTGTGGACAGAGAAACAGAGTTAATAAAAACAGAGAGTGCTGGAAATACTCAGCAGGTCGGGCAACATCTGTGGAGAGAGAAACAGAGTTAATAAAAAGAGCAAGTGCTGGAAATATTCAGCAGGTCGGGCAACATCTGTGGAGAGAGAAACAGAGTTAATAAAAACAGCGAGTGCTGGAAATAATCAGCAGGTCGGGCAACATCTGTGGAGAGGGAAACAGAGTTAATAAAAACAGAGAGTGCTGGAAATATTCAGCAGGTCGGGCAACATCTGTGGAGAGAGAAACAGAGTTAATAAAAACAGCGAGTGCTGGAGATATTCAGCAGGTCGGGCAACATCTGTGGAAAGAGAAACAGAGTTAATAAAAACAGCGAGTGCTGGAAATATTCAGCAGGTCGGGCAACATCTGTGGAGAGAGAAACAGAGTTAATAAAAACAGCGAGTGCTGGAAATATTCAGCAGGTCGGGCAACATCTGTGGAGAGAGAAACAGAGTTAATAAAAACAGAGAGTGCTGGAAATACTCAGCAGGTCGGGCAACATCTGTGGACAGAGAAACAGAGTTAATAAAAAGAGCAAGTGCTGGAATTCTTCAGCAGGTCGGGCAACATCAGTGGAGAGAGAAACAGTTAATAAAAAGAGCAAGTGCTGGAAATATTCAGCAGGTCGGGCAGCATCTGTGGAGAGAGAAACAGAGTTAATAAAAACAGAGAGTGCTGGAAATACTCAGCAGGTCGGGCAACATCTGTGGACAGAGAAACAGAGTTAATAAAAAGAGCAAGTGCTGGAATTCTTCAGCAGGTCGGGCAACATCTGTGGAGAGAGAAACAGTTAATAAAAAGAGCAAGTGCTGGAAATATTCAGCAGGTCTGGCAACATCTGTGGAAAGAGAAACAGTTAATAAAAACAGCGAGTGCTGGAAATAATCAGCAGGTCGGGCAACATCTGTGGACAGAGAAACAGAGTTAATAAAAACAGCGAGTGCTGGAAATAATCAGCAGATCGGGCAACATCTGTGGAGAGAGAAACAGAGTTAATAAAAAGAGCGAGTGCTGGAAATATTCAGCAGGTCGGGCAGCATCTTTGGAGAGAGAAACAGAGTTAATAAAATCAGAGAGTGCTGGAAATTCTCAGCAGGTTGGGCAGCATCTGTGGAGAGAGAAACAGTGTTAATAAAAACAGAGAGTGCTGGAAATACTCAGCAGGTCGGGCAACATCTGTGGAGAGAGAAACAGAGTTAATAAAAACAGAGAGTGCTGGAAATACTCAGCAGGTCGGGCAACATCTGTGGACAGAGAAACAGAGTTAATAAAAACAGAGAGTGCTGGAAATACTCAGCAGGTCGGGCAACATCTGTGGAGAGAGAAACAGAGTTAATAAAAAGAGCAAGTGCTGGAAATATTCAGCAGGTCGGGCAACATCTGTGGAGAGCGAAACAGAGTTAATAAAAACAGCGAGTGCTGGAGATATTCAGCAGGTCGGGCAACATCTGTGGAGAGAGAAACAGAGTTAATAAAAACAGAGAGTGCTGGAAATACTCAGCAGGTCGGGCAACATCTGTGGACAGAGAAACAGAGTTAATAAAAACAGAGAGTGCTGGAAATATTCAGCAGGTCCGGCAACATCTGTGGAGAGAGAAACAGAGTTAATAAAAACAGAGAGTGCTGGAAATATTCAGCAGGTCGTGCAGCATCTGTGGAGAGAGAAACCGAGTTAATAAAAACAGCGAGTGCCGGAAATAATCAGCAGGTCGGGCAACATCTGTGGACAGAGAAACAGAGTTAATAAAAACAGAGCAAGTGCTGGAAAGATTCAGCAGGTGGGGCAACATCTGTGGACAGAGAAACAGAGTTAATAAAAACAGAGAGTGCTGGATATATTCAGCAGGTCGGGCAACATCTGTGGAGATAGAAACAGAGTTAATAAAAACATAGAGTGCTGGAAATACTCAGCAGGTCGGGCAACGTCTGTGGAGAGAGAAACAGAGTTAATAAAAACAGCGAGTGCTGGAAATAATCAGCAGATCGGGCAACATATGTGGACAGAGAAACAGAGTTAATAAAATCAGAGAGTGCTGGAAATATTCAGCAGGTCGGGCAACATCTGTGGAGAGAGAAACAGAGTTAATAAAAACAGAGAGTGCTGGAAATACTCAGCAGGTCGGGCAACATCTGTGGACAGAGAAACAGAGTTAATAACAGCAGCCAGTGCTGGAAATAAACAGCAGGTCGGGCAACATCTGTGGACAGACAAACAGAGTTAATAAAAACAGCGAGTGCTGGAAATATTCAGCAGGTCGGGCAACATCTGTGGAGAGAGAAACAGGGTTAATAAAATCATAGAGTGCTGGAAATACTCAGCAGGTCAGGCAGCATCTATGGAGAGAAACAGAGTTAATAAAAACAGCGAGTGCTGGAAATATTCAGCAGGTCGGCAGCATCTGTGGAGAGAGAAACAGGGTTAATAAAAGCAGCGGGGGCTGGAAATATTCAGCAGGTCGGGCAACATCTGCGGAGAGAGAAACAGGGTTAATAAAATCATAGAGTGCTGGAAATACTCAGCAGATCGGGCAGCATCTGTGGAGAGAAACAGAGTTAATAAAAACAGCGAGTGCTGGAAATATTCAGCAGGTCGGGCAGCATCTGTGGAGAGAAACAGAGTTAATAAAATCAGAGAGTGCTGGAAATTCTCAGGAGGTTGGGCAGCATCTGTGGAGAGAGAAACAGAGTTAATAAAAACAGAGAGTGCTGGAAATACTCAGCAGGTCGGGCAACATCTGTGGACAGAGAAACAGAGTTAATAAAAACAGAGAGTGCTGGAAATACTCAGCAGGTCGGGCAACATCTGTGGAGAGAGAAACAGAGTTAATAAAAAGAGCAAGTGCTGGAAATATTCAGCAGGTCGGGCAACATCTGTGGAGAGAGAAACAGAGTTAATAAAAACAGCGAGTGCTGGAAATATTCAGCAGGTCGGGCAACATCTGTGGAGAGAGAAACAGAGTTAATAAAAACAGCGAGTGCTGGAGATATTCAGCAGGTCGGGCAACATCTGTGGAAAGAGAAACAGAGTTAATAAAAACAGCGAGTGCTGGAAATATTCAGCAGGTCGGGCAACATCTGTGGAGAGAGAAACAGAGTTAATAAAAAGAGCAAGTGCTGGAAATATTCAGCAGGTCGGGCAACATCTGTGGAGAGGGAAACAGAGTTAATAAAAACAGAGAGTGCTGGAAATATTCAGCAGGTCGGGCAACATCTGTGGAGAGAGAAACAGAGTTAATAAAAACAGCGAGTGCTGGAGATATTCAGCAGGTCGGGCAACATCTGTGGAAAGAGAAACAGAGTTAATAAAAACAGCGAGTGCTGGAAATATTCAGCAGGTCGGGCAACATCTGTGGAGAGAGAAACAGAGTTAATAAAAACAGCGAGTGCTGGAAATATTCAGCAGGTCGGGCAACATCTGTGGAGAGAGAAACAGAGTTAATAAAAACAGAGAGTGCTGGAAATACTCAGCAGGTCGGACAGCATCTGTGGAGAGAGAAACAGAGTTAATAAAAACAGAGAGTGCTGGAAATATTCAGCAGGTCGGGCAACATCAGTGGAGAGAGAAACAGAGTTAATAAAAACAGAGAGTGCTGGAAATACTCAGCAGGTCGGGCAACATCTGTGGACAGAGAAACAGAGTTAATAAAAACAGAGAGTGCTGGAAATAATCAGCAGGTCCGGCAACATCTGTGGAGAGAGAAACAGAGTTAATAAAAAGAGCAAGTGCTGGAAATTTTCAGCAGGTCGGGCAACATCTGTGGAGAGAGAAACAGAGTTAATAAAAACAGCGAGTGCCGGAAATAATCAGCAGGTCGGGCAACATCTGTGGAGAGAGAAACAGAGTTAATAAAAACAGAGAGTGCTGGAAATATTCAGCAGGTCGGTCAACATCTGTGGAGAGAGAAACAGAGTTAATAAAAACAGAGAGTGCTGGAAATATTCATCAGGTCGGGAAACATCTGTGGAGTGAGAAACAGAGTTAATAAAAACAGAGAGTGCTGGAAATACTCAGCAGGTCAGGCAACATCTGTGGAGAGAGAAACAGAGTTAATAAAAACAGAGTGCTGAAAATACTCAGCAGGTCGGGCAACATCTGTGGAGAGAGAAACAGAGTTAATAAAAACAGAGAGTGCTGGAAATACTCAGCAGGTCGGGCAACATCTGTGGAGAGAGAAACAGAGTTAATAAAAACAGAGAGTGCTGGAAATAATCAGCAGGTCGGGAACATCTGTGGAGAGAGAAACAGAGTTAATAAAAACAGCGAGTACTGGAAATATTCAGCAGGTCGGGCAACATCTGTGGAGAGAGAAACAGAGTTAATAAAAACAGAGAGTGCTGGAAATATTCAGCAGGTTGGGCAACATCTGTGGAGAGAGAAACAGAGTTAATAAAAACAGAGAGTGCTGGAAATACTCAGCAGGTCGGGCATCATCTGTGGAGAGAGAAACAGAGTTAATAAAAACAGCGAGTGCTGGAAATATTCAGCAGGTCGGGCAACATCTGTGGAGAGAGAAACAGAGTTAATAAAAACAGAGAGTGCTGGAAATATTCATCAGGTCGGGAAACATCTGTGGAGTGAGAAACAGAGTTAAGAAAAACAGAGAGTGCTGGAAATACTCAGCAGGTCAGGCAACATCTGTGGAGAGAGAAACAGAGTTAATAAAAACAGAGAGTGCTGAAAATACTCAGCAGGTCGGGCAACATCTGTGGAGAGAGAAACAGAGTTAATAAAAACAGAGAGTGCTGGAAATACTCAGCAGGTCGGGCAACATCTGTGGAGAGAGAAACAGAGTTAATAAAAACAGAGAGTGCTGGAAATATTCAGCAGGTCGGGAACATCTGTGGAGAGAGAAACAGAGTTAATAAAAACAGCGAGTACTGGAAATATTCAGCAGGTCGGGCAACATCTGTGGAGAGAGAAACAGAGTTAATAAAAACAGAGAGTGCTGGAAATATTCAGCAGGTCGGGCAACATCTGTGGAGAGAGAAACAGAGTTAATAAAAGCAGAGAGTGCTGGAAATACTCAGCAGGTCGGGCATCATCTGTGGAGAGAGAAACAGAGTTAATAAAAACAGCGAGTGCTGGAAATATTCAGCAGGTCGGGCAACATCTGTGGAGAGAGAAACAGAGTTAATAAAAACAGAGAGTGCTGGAAATATTCAGCAGGTCGGGCAACATCTGTGGGGAGAGAAACAGAGTTAATAAAAACAGAGAGTGCTGGAAATACTCAGCAGGTCAGGCAACATCTGTGGAGAGAGAAACAGAGTTAATAAAAACAGAGAGTGCTGAAAATACTCAGCAGGTCGGGCAACATTTGTGGAGAGAGAAACAGAGTTAATAAAAACAGAGAGTGCTGGAAATATTCAGCAGGTCGGGCAACATCTGTGGACAGAGAAACAGAGTTAATAAAAACAGAGAGTGCTGGAAATATTCAGCAGGTCGGGCAACATCTGTGGAGAGAGAAACAGAGTTAATAAAAACAGAGAGTGCTGTAAATACTCAGCAGGTCGGGCAACATCTGTGGAGAGAGATACAGAGTTAATAAAAACAGCGAGTGCTGGAAATAATCAGCAGGTCGGGCAACATCTGTGGACAGAGAAACAGAGTTAATAAAAACAGCGAGTGCTGGAAATAATCAGCAGGTCGGGCAACATCTGTGGAGAAAGAAACAGAGTTAATAAAAACAGAGAGTGCTGGAAATACTCAGCAGGTCGGGCAACATCTGTGGACAGAGAAACAGAGTTAATAAAAACAGCGAGTGCTGGAAATAATCAGCAGGTCGGGCAACATCTGTGGAGAGAGAAACAGAGTTAATAAAAAGAGCGAGTGCTGGAAATATTCAGCAGGTCGGGCAGCATCTGTGGAGAGAGAAACAGAGTTAATAAAATCAGAGAGTGCTGGAAATATTCAGCAGGTCAGGCAGCATCTGTGGAGAGAAACAGAGTTAATAAAAACAGCGAGTGCTGGAAATATTCAGCAGTTCGGGCAACATCTGTGGAGAGAGAAACAGCGTTAATAAAAGCAGAGAGTGCTGGAAATATTCAGCAGGTTGCGCAGCATCTGTGGAGAGAGAAACAGAGTTAATAAAATCAGAGAGTGCTGGAAATTCTCAGCAGATCGGGCAGCATCTGTGGAGAGAGAAACAGAGTTAATAAAAAGAGCAAGTGCTGGAAATACTCAGCAGGTCGGGCAACATCTGTGGACAGAGAAACAGAGTTAATAAAAAGAGCAAGTGCTGGAATTCTTCAGCAGGTCGGGCAACATCTGTGGAGAGAGAAACAGTTAATAAAAAGAGCAAGTGCTGGAAATATTCAGCAGGTAGGGCAGCATCCGTGGAGAGAGAAACAGAGTTAATAAAAACAGAGAGTGCTGGAAATACTCAGCAGGTCGGGCAACATCTGTGGAGAGAGAAACAGAGTTAATAAAAAGAGCAAGTGCTGGAATTCTTCAGCAGGTCGGGCAACATCTGTGGAGAGAGAAACAGTTAATAAAAAGAGCAAGTGCTGGAAATATTCAGCAGGTCGGGCAACATCTGTGGAAAGAGAAACAGTTAATAAAAACAGCGAGTGCTGGAAATAACCAGCAGGTCGGGCAACAGCTGTGGAGAGAGAAACAGAGTTAATAAAAACAGAGAGTGCTGGAAATACTCAGCAGGTCGGGCAACATCTGTGGACAGAGAAACAGAGTTAATAAAAACAGCGAGTGCTGGAAATAATCAGCAGATCGGGCAACATCTGTGGAGAGAGAAACAGAGTTAATAAAAAGAGCGAGTGCTGGAAATATTCAGCAGGTTGGGCAGCATCTTTGGAGAGAGAAACAGAGTTAATAAAATCAGAGAGTGCTGGAAATTCTCGGCAGGTTGGGCAGCATCTGTGGAGAGAGAAACAGAGTTAATAAAAACAGAGAGTGCTGGAAATACTCAGCAGGTCGGGCAACATCTGTGGACAGAGAAACAGAGTTAATAAAAACAGAGAGTGCTGGAAATACTCAGCAGGTCGGGCAACATCTGTGGAGAGAGAAACAGAGTTAATAAAAAGAGCAAGTGCTGGAAATATTCAGCAGGTCGGGCAACATCTGTGGAGAGAGAAACAGAGTTAATAAAAACAGCGAGTGCTGGAAACAATCAGCAGGTCGGGCAACATCTGTGGAGAGGGAAACAGAGTTAATAAAAACAGAGAGTGCTGGAAATATTCAGCAGGTCGGGCAACATCTGTGGAGAGAGAAACAGAGTTAATAAAAACAGCGAGTGCTGGAGATATTCAGCAGGTCGGCAACATCTGTGGAAAGAGAAACAGAGTTAATAAAAACAGCGAGTGCTGGAAATATTCAGCAGGTCGGGCAACATCTGTGGAGAGAGAAACAGAGTTAATAAAAACAGCGAGTGCTGGAAATATTCAGCAGGTCGGGCAACATCTGTGGAGAGAGAAACAGAGTTAATAAAAACAGAGAGTGCTGGAAATACTCAGCAGGTCGGGCAACATCTGTGGACAGAGAAACAGAGTTAATAAAAAGAGCAAGTGCTGGAATTCTTCAGCAGGTCGGGCAACATCTGTGGAGAGAGAAACAGTTAATAAAAAGAGCAAGTGCTGGAAATATTCAGCAGGTCGGGCAACATCTGTGGAAAGAGAAACAGTTAATAAAAACAGCGAGTGCTGGAAAAAATCAGCAGGTCGGGCAACAGCTGTGGAGAGAGAAACAGAGTTAATAAAAACAGAGAGTGCTGGAAATACTCAGCAGGTCGGGCAACATCTGTGGACAGAGAAACAGAGTTAATATAAACAGCGAGTGCTGGAAATAATCAGCAGATCGGGCAACATCTGTGGAGAGAGAAACAGAGTTAATAAAAAAGAGCGAGTGCTGGAAATATTCAGCAGGTCGGGCAGCAACTTTGGAGAGAGAAACAGAGTAATAAAATCAGAGAGTGCTGGAAATTCTCAGCAGGTTGGGCAGCATCTGTGGAGAGAGAAACAGAGTTAATAAAACAGAGAGTGCTGGAAATACTCAGCAGGTCGGTCAACATCTGTGGAGAGAGAAACAGAGTTAATAAAAACAGAGAGTGCTGGAAATACTCAGCAGGTCGGGCAACATCTGTGGACAGAGAAACAGAGTTAATAAAAACAGAGAGTGCTGGAAATACTCAGCAGGTCAGGCAACATCTGTGGAGAGAGAAACAGAGTTAATAAAAAGAGCAAGTGCTGGAAATATTCAGCAGGTCGGGCAACATCTGTGGAGAGAGAAACAGAGTTAATAAAAACAGAGAGTGCTGGAAATATTCAGCAGGTCGGGCAACATCTGTGGAGAGAGAAACAGAGTTAATAAAAACAGCGAGTGCTGGAGATATTCAGCAGGTCGGGCAACATCTGTGGAAAGAGAAACAGAGTTAATAAAAACAGCGAGTGCTGGAAATATTCAGCAGGTCGGGCAACATCTGTGGAGAGAGAAACAGAGTTAATAAAAACAGCGAGTGCTGGAAATATTCAGCAGGTCGGGCAACATCTGTGGAGAGAGAACCAGAGTTAATAAAAACAGAGAGTGCTGGAAATAATCAGCAGTTCGGACAGCATCTGTGGAGAGAGAAACAGAGTTAATAAAAACAGAGAGTGCTGGAAATATTCAGCAGGTCGGGCAACATCTGTGGACAGAGAAACCGAGTTAATAAAAACAGAGAGTGCTGGAAATATTCAGCAGGTCGGGCAACATCTGTGGACAGAGAAACAGAGTTAATAAAAACAGAGAGTGCTGGAAATACTCAGCAGGTCGGGCAACATCTGTGGACAGAGAAACAGAGTTAATAAAAACAGAGAGTGCTGGAAATAATCAGCAGGTCCGGCAACATCTGTGGAGAGAGAAACAGAGTTAATAAAAAGAGCAAGTGCTGGAAATTTTCAGCAGGTCGGGCAACATCTGTGGAGAGAGAAACAGAGTTAATAAAAACAGCGAGTGCCGGAAATAATCAGCAGGTCGGGTAACATCTGTGGACAGAGAAACAGAGTTAATAAAAACAGAGCAAGTGCTGGAAATATTCAGCAGGTCGGGCAACATCTGTGGAGAGAGAAACAGAGTTAATAAAAACAGCGAGTGCTGGAAATAATCAGCAGGTCGGGCAACATCTGTGGAGAGGGAAACAGAGTTAATAAAAACAGAGAGTGCTGGAAATATTCAGCAGGTCGGGCAACATCTGTGGAGAGAGAAACAGAGTTAATAAAAACAGCGAGTGCTGGAGATATTCAGCAGGTCGGGCAACATCTGTGGAAAGAGAAACAGAGTTAATAAAAACAGCGAGTTCTGGATATATTCAGCAGGTCGGGCAACATCTGTGGAGAGAGAAACAGAGTTAATAAAAACAGCGAGTGCTGGAAATATTCAGCAGGTCGGGCAACATCTGTGGAGAGAGAAACAGAGTTAATAAAAACAGAGAGTGCTGGAAATATTCAGCAGGTCGGGCAACATCTGTGGACAGAGAAACAGAGTTAATAAAAACAGAGAGTGCTGGAAATATTCAGCAGGTCGGGCAACATCTGTGGAGAGAGAAACAGAGTTAATAAAAACAGAGAGTGCTGGAAATACTCAGCAGGTCGGGCAACATCTGTGGAGAGAGAAACAGAGTTAATAAAAACAGCGAGTGCTGGAAATATTCAGCAGGTCGGGCAACATCTGTGGATAGAGAAACAGAGTTAATAAAAACAGAGAGTGCTGGAAATATTCAGCAGGTCGGGCAACATCTGTGGAGAGAGAAACAGAGTTAATAAAAACAGAGAGTGCTGGAAATACTCAGCAGGTCAGGCAACATCTGTGGAGAGAGAAACAGAGTTAATAAAAACAGAGAGTGCTGAAAATACTCAGCAGGTCGGGCAACATCTGTGGAGAGAGAAACAGAGTTAATAAAAACAGAGAGTGCTGGAAATATTCAGCAGGTCGGGCAACATCTGTGGACAGAGAAACAGAGTTAATAAAAACAGAGAGTGCTGGAAATATTCAGCAGGTCGGGCAACATCTGTGGAGAGAGAAACAGAGTTAATAAAAACAGAGAGTGCTGTAAATACTCAGCAGGTCGGGCAACATCTGTGGAGAGAGATACAGAGTTAATAAAAACAGCGAGTGCTGGAAATAATCAGCAGGTCGGGCAACATCTGTGGACAGAGAAACAGAGTTAATAAAAACAGCGAGTGCTGGAAATAATCAGCAGGTCGGGCAACATCTGTGGAGAGAGAAACAGAGTTAATAAAAACAGAGAGTGCTGGAAATACTCAGCAGGTCGGGCAACATCTGTGGACAGAGAAACAGAGTTAATAAAAACAGCGAGTGCTGGAAATAATCAGCAGGTCGGGCAACATCTGTGGAGAGAGAAACAGAGTTAATAAAAAGAGCGAGTGCTGGAAATATTCAGCAGGTCGTGCAGCATCTGTGGAGAGAGAAACAGAGTTAATAAAATCAGAGAGTGCTGGAAATATTCAGCAGGTCAGGCAGCATATGTGGAGAGAAACAGAGTTAATAAAAACAGCGAGTGCTGGAAATAGTCAGCAGTTCGGGCAACATCTGTGGAGAGAGAAACAGGGTTAATAAAAGCAGAGAGTGCTGGAAATATTCAGCAGGTTGCGCAGCATCTGTGGAGAGAGAAACAGAGTTAATAAAATCAGAGAGTGCTGGAAATTCTCAGCAGGTCGGGCAGCATCTGTGGAGAGAGAAACAGAGTTAATAAAAACAGAGAGTGCTGGAAATACTCAGCAGGTCGGGCAACATCTGTGGACAGAGAAACAGAGTTAATAAAAAGAGCAAGTGCTGGAATTCTTCAGCAGGTCGGGCAACATCTGTGGAGAGAGAAACAGTTAATAAAAAGAGCAAGTGCTGGAAATATTCAGCAGGTCGGGCAACATCTGTGGAAAGAGAAACAGTTAATAAAAACTGCGAGTGCTGGAAATAATCAGCAGGTCGGGCAACAGCTGTGGAGAGAGAAACAGAGTTAATAAAAACAGAGAGTGCTGGAAATACTCAGCAGGTCGGGCAACATCTGTGGACAGAGAAACAGAGTTAATAAAAACAGCGAGTGCTGGAAATAATCAGCAGATCGGGCAACATCTGTGGAGAGAGAAACAGAGTTAATAAATAGAGCGAGTGCTGGAAATAGTCAGCAGGTCGGGCAGCATCTGTGGAGAGAGAAACAGAGTTAATAAAATCAGAGAGTGCTGGAAATATTCAGCAGGTCAGGCAGCATCTGTGGAGAGAGAAACAGGGTTAATAAAAAGAGCGAGTGCTGGAAATATTCAACAGGTCGGGCAGCATCTGTGGAGAGAGAAACAGAGTTAATAAAAACAGAGAGTGCTGGAAATACTCAGCAGGTCGGGCAACATCTGTGGACAGAGAAACAGAGTTAATAAAAAGAGCAAGTGCTGGAATTCTTCAGCAGGTAGGGCAACATCTGTGGAGAGAGAAACAGTTAATAAAAAGAGCAAGTGCTGGAAATAATCAGCAGGTCGGGCAACAGCTGTGGAGAGAGAAACAGAGTTAATAAAAACAGAGAGTGCTGGAAATACTCAGCAGGTCGGGCAACATCTGTGGACAGAGAAACAGAGTTAATAAAAACAGCGAGTGCTGGAAATAATCAGCTGATCGGGCAACATCTGTGGAGAGAGAAACAGAGTTAATAAAAAGAGCGAGTGCTGGAAATATTCAGCAGGTCGGGCAGCATCTTTGGAGAGAGAAACAGAGTTAATAAAATCAGAGAGTGCTGGAAATATTCAGCAGGTCAGGCAGCATCTGTGGAGAGAGAAACAGGGTTAATAAAAACAGCGAGGGCGGGAATTATTCAGCAGGTCGGGCAACATCTGTGGAGAGAGAAACAGTTAATAAAAAGAGCAAGTGCTGGAAATATTCAGCAGGTCGGGCAACAACTGTGGAGAGAGAAACAGTTAATAAAAACAGCGAGTGCTGGAAATAATCAGCAGGTCGGGCAACAGCTGTGGAGAGAGAAACAGAGTTACTAAAAACAGAGAGTGCTGGAAATACTCAGCAGGTCGGGCAACATCTGTGGAGAGAGAAACAGAGTTAATAAAAAGTGCGAGTGCTGGAAATATTCAACAGGTCGGGCAGCATCTGTGGAGAGAGAAACAGAGTTAATAAAATCAGAGAGTGCTGGAAATATTCAGCAGGTCAGGCAGCATCTGTGGAGAGAGAAACAGGGTTAATAAAAACAGCGAGGGCTGGAAATATTCAGCAGGTCGGGCAGCATCTGTGGAGAGAGGAACAGGGTTAATAAAAACAGAGAGTGCTGGAAATACTCAGCAGGTCGGGCAACATCTGTGGACAGAAAAACAGAGTTAATAAAAAGAGCAAGTGCTGGAAATATTCAGCAGATCGGGCAACTTCTGCGGAGAGAGAAACAGGTAATCAAAAGAGCAAGTGCTGGAAATATTCAGCAGTTCGGGCAACATCTGTGGAGAGAGAAACAGTTAATAAAAACAGCGAGTGCTGGAAATAATCAGCTTTTCGGGCAACATCTGTGGAGAGAGAAACAGAGTTAATAAAAACAGCGAGTGCTGGAAATATTCAGCAGGTCGGGCAACATCTGTGGATAGAGAAACAGAGTTAATAAAAACAGCGAGTGCTGGAAATAATCAGCTGGTCGGGCAACATCTGTGGAGAGAGAAACAGAGTTAATAAAAACAGCGAGTGCTGGAAATACTCAGCAGGTCGGGCAACATCTGTGGAGAGAGAAACAGAGTTAATAAAAACAGAGAGTGCTGGAAATATTCAGCAGGTCATGCAGCATCTGTGGAGAGAGAAACCGAGTTAATAAAAAGAGCAAGTGCTGGAAATATTCAGCAGGTCGGGCAACATCTGTGGAGAGAGAAACAGAGTTAATAAAAACAGCGAGTGCTGGAAATAATCAGCAGGTGGGGCAACATCTGTGGACAGAGAAACAGAGTTAATAAAAACAGAGAGTGCTGGAAATACTCAGCAGGTCGGGCAACATCTGTGGAGAGAGAAACCGAGTTAATAAAAACAGCGAGTGCTGGAAATAATCAGCAGATCGGGCAACATATGTGGAGAGAGAAACAGAGTTAATAAAATCAGAGAGTGCTGGAAATATTCAGCAGGTCGGGCAACATCTGTGGAGAGAGAAACAGAGTTAATAAAAACAGAGAGTGCTGGAAATACTCAGCAGGTCGGGCAACATCTGTGGAGAGAGAAACAGAGTTAATAAAAACAGAGAGTGCTGGAAATACTCAGCAGGTCGGGCAACATCTGTGGACAGAGAAACAGAGTTAATAAAAACAGCGAGTGCTGGAAATATTCAGCAGGTCGGGCAGCATCTGTGGAGAGAGAAACAGAGTTAATAAAAACAGAGAGTGCTGGAAATATTCAGCAGGTCGGGCAGCATCTGTGGAGAGAGAAACAGAGTTAATAAAAACAGAGAGTGCTGGAAATATTCAGCAGGTCGGACAACATCTGTGGAGTGAGAAACAGAGTTAATAAAAACAGCGAGTGCTGGAAATAAACAGCAGGTCGGGCAACATCTGTGGAGAGAGAAACAGAGTTAATAAAAACAGCGAGTGCTGGAAATATTCAGCAGGTCGGGCAACATCTGTGGAGAGAGAAACAGAGTTAATAAAAACAGCGAGTGCTGGAAATATTCAGCAGGTCGGGCAACATCTGTGGACAGAGAAACTGGGTTAATAAAAACAGAGAGTGCTGGAAATATTCAGCAGGTCGGGCAACATCTGTGGACAGAGAAACAGAGTTAATAAAAACAGCGAGTGCTGGAAATATTCAGCAGGTCGGGCAGCAACTGTGGAGAGAGAAACAGAGTTAATAAAAACAGAGAGTGCTGGAAATATTCAGCAGGTCGGGCAGCATCTGTGGAGAGAGAAACAGAGTTAATAAAATCAGAGAGTGCTGGAAATATTCAGCAGGTCAGGCAGCATCTGAGGAGCGACAAACAGAGTTAATAAAAACAGCGAGTGCTGGAAATATTCAGCAGGTCGGGCAGCATCTGTGGAGAAAGAAACAGGGTTAATAAAATCATAGAGTGCAGGAAATACTCAGCAGGTCAGGCAGCATCTGTGGAGAGAAACAGAGTTAATAAAAACAGCGAGTGCTGGAAATATTCAGCAGGTCGGGCAACATCTGTGGAGAGAGAAACAGGGTTAATAAAATCATAGAGTGCTGGAAATACTCAGCAGGTCAGGCAGCATCTGTGGAGAGAAACAGAGTTAATAAAAACAGCGAGTGCTGGAAAAATTCAGCAGGTCGGCAGCATCTGTGGAGAGAGAAACAGGGTTAATAAAAACAGCGAGTGCTGGAAATATTCAGCAGGTCGGGCAGCATCTGTGGAGAGAAACAGAGTTAATAAAATCAGAGAGTGCTGGAAATTCTCAGCAGGTTGGGCAGCATCTGTGGAGAGAGAAACAGAGTTAATAAAATCAGAGAGTGCTGGAAATACTCAGCAGGTCGGGCAACATCTGTGGACAGAGAAACAGAGTTAATAAAAACAGAGAGTGCTGGAAATACTCAGCAGGTCGGGCAACATCTGTGGAGAGAGAAACAGAGTTAATAAAAAGAGCAAGTGCTGGAAATATTCAGCAGGTCGGGCAACATCTGTGGAGAGAGAAACAGAGTTAATAAAAACAGCGAGTGCTGGAAATAATCAGCAGGTCGGGCAACATCTGTGGAGAGGGAAGCAGAGTTAATAAAAACAGAGAGTGCTGGAAATATTCAGCAGGTCGGGCAACATCTGTGGAGAGAGAAACAGAGTTAATAAAAACAGCGAGTGCTGGAGATTTTCAGCAGGTCGGGCAACATCTGTGGAGAGAGAAACAGAGTTAATAAAAACAGCGAGTGCTGGAAATATTCAGCAGGTCGGGCAACATCTGTGGAGAGAGAAACAGAGTTAATAAAAAGAGCGAGTGCTGGAAATATTCAGCAGGTCGGGCAACATCTGTGGAGAGAGAAACAGAGTTAATAAAAACAGAGAGTGCTGGAAATATTCAGCAGGTCGGGCAACATCTGTGGACAGAGAAACCGAGTTAATAAAAACAGAGAGTGATGGAAATATTCAGCAGGTCGGGCAACATCTGTGGAGAGAGAAACAGAGTTAATAAAAACAGAGAGTGCTGGAAATACTCAGCAGGTCGGGCAACATCTGTGGACAGAGAAACAGAGTTAATAAAAACAGAGAGTGCTGGAAATAATCAGCAGGTCCGGCAACATCTGTGGAGAGAGAAACAGAGTTAATAAAAAGAGCAAGTGCTGGAAATTTTCAGAAGGTCGGGCAACATCTGTGGAGAGAGAAACAGAGTTAATAAAAACAGCGAGTGCTGGAAATAATCAGCAGGTCGGGCAACATCTGTGGAGAGAGAAACAGAGTTAATAAAAACAGAGAGTGCTGGAAATATTCAGCAGGTCGGGCAACATCTGTGGAGAGAGAAACAGAGTTAATAAAAACAGAGAGTGCTGGAAATATTCAGCAGGTCGGGAAACATCTGTGGAGAGAGAAACAGAGTTAATAAAAACA
This sequence comes from Heterodontus francisci, assembly GCF_036365525.1. NCBI lineage: Eukaryota > Metazoa > Chordata > Chondrichthyes > Heterodontiformes > Heterodontidae > Heterodontus > Heterodontus francisci. The sequence goes on from NW_027140940.1 coordinate 1,235,707, forward strand.
GAGAGTGCTGGAAATATTCAGCAGGTCATGCAGCATCTGTGGAGAGAGAAACCGAGTTAATAAAAAGAGCAAGTGCTGGAAATATTCAGCAGGTCGGGCAACATCTGTGGAGAGAGAAACAGAGTTAATAAAAACAGCGAGTGCTGGAAATAATCAGCAGGTGGGGCAACATCTGTGGACAGAGAAACAGAGTTAATAAAAACAGAGAGTGCTGGAAATATTCAGCAGGTCGGGCAACATCTGTGGAGATAGAAACAGAGTTAATAAAAACATAGAGTGCTGGAAATACTCAGCAGGTCGGGCAACATCTGTGGAGAGAGAAACAGAGTTAATAAAAACAGCAAGTGCTGGAAATAATCAGCAGATCGGGCAACATATGTGGAGAGAGAAACAGAGTTAATAAAATCAGAGAGTGCTGGAAATATTCAGCAGGTCGGGCAACATCTGTGGAGAGAGAAACAGAGTTAATAAAAACAGAGAGTGCTGGAAATACTCAGCAGGTCGGGCAACATCTGTGGACAGAGAAACAGAGTTAATAAAAACAGAGAGTGCTGGAAATACTCAGCAGGTCGGGCAACATCTGTGGACAGAGAAGCAGAGTTAATAAAAACAGCGAGTGCTGGAAATATTCAGCAGGTCGGGCAGCATCTTTGGAGAGAGAAACAGAGTTAATAAAAACAGAGAGTGCTGGAAATATTCAGCAGGTCGGGCAACATCTGTGGAGAGAGAAACAGAGTTAATAAAAACAGCGAGTGCTGGAAATATTCAGCAGGTCGGGCAACATCTGTGGAGAGAGAAACAGAGTTAATAAAAAGAGCGAGTGCTGGAAATATTCAGCAGGTCGGGCAACATCTGTGGAGAGAGAAACAGAGTTAATAAAAACAGAGAGTGCTGGAAATATTCAGCAGGTCGGGCAACATCTGTGGACAGAGAAACCGAGTTAATAAAAACAGAGAGTGATGGAAATATTCAGCAGGTCGGGCAACATCTGTGGAGAGAGAAACAGAGTTAATAAAAACAGAGAGTGCTGGAAATACTCAGCAGGTCGGGCAACATCTGTGGACAGAGAAACAGAGTTAATAAAAACAGAGAGTGCTGGAAATAATCAGCAGGTCCGGCAACATCTGTGGAGAGAGAAACAGAGTTAATAAAAAGAGCAAGTGCTGGAAATTTTCAGAAGGTCGGGCAACATCTGTGGAGAGAGAAACAGAGTTAATAAAAACAGCGAGTGCTGGAAATAATCAGCAGGTCGGGCAACATCTGTGGAGAGAGAAACAGAGTTAATAAAAACAGAGAGTGCTGGAAATATTCAGCAGGTCGGGCAACATCTGTGGAGAGAGAAACAGAGTTAATAAAAACAGAGAGTGCTGGAAATATTCAGCAGGTCGGGAAACATCTGTGGAGAGAGAAACAGAGTTAATAAAAACAGAGAGTGCTGGAAATATTCAGCAGGTCATGCAGCATCTGTGGAGAGAGAAACCGAGTTAATAAAAAGAGCAAGTGCTGGAAATATTCAGCAGGTCGGGCAACATCTGTGGAGAGAGAAACAGAGTTAATAAAAACAGCGAGTGCTGGAAATAATCAGCAGGTGGGGCAACATCTGTGGACAGAGAAACAGAGTTAATAAAAACAGAGAGTGCTGGAAATATTCAGCAGGTCGGGCAACATCTGTGGAGATAGAAACAGAGTTAATAAAAACATAGAGTGCTGGAAATACTCAGCAGGTCGGGCAACATCTGTGGAGAGAGAAACAGAGTTAATAAAAACAGCAAGTGCTGGAAATAATCAGCAGATCGGGCAACATATGTGGAGAGAGAAACAGAGTTAATAAAATCAGAGAGTGCTGGAAATATTCAGCAGGTCGGGCAACATCTGTGGAGAGAGAAACAGAGTTAATAAAAACAGAGAGTGCTGGAAATACTCAGCAGGTCGGGCAACATCTGTGGACAGAGAAACAGAGTTAATAAAAACAGAGAGTGCTGGAAATACTCAGCAGGTCGGGCAACATCTGTGGACAGAGAAGCAGAGTTAATAAAAACAGCGAGTGCTGGAAATATTCAGCAGGTCGGGCAGCATCTTTGGAGAGAGAAACAGAGTTAATAAAAACAGAGAGTGCTGGAAATATTCAGCAGGTAGGGCAGCATCTGTGGAGAGAGAAACAGAGTTAATAAAAACAGAGAGTGCTGGAAATATTCAGCAGGTCGGGCAACATCTGTGGAGAGAGAAACAGAGTTAATAAAAACAGCGAGTGCTGGAAATAAACAGCAGGTTGGGCATCATCTGTGGAGAGAGAAACAGAGTTAATAAAAACAGCGAGTGCTGGAAATAATCAGCAGGTCGGGCAACATCTGTGGAGAGAGAAACAGAGTTAATAAAAACAGCGAGTGCTGGAAATATTCAGCAGGTCGGGCAACATCTGTGGAGATAGAAACAGAGTTAATAAAAACATAGAGTGCTGGAAATACTCAGCAGGTCGGGCAACATCTGTGGAGAGAGAAACAGAGTTAATAAAAACAGCAAGTGCTGGAAATAATCAGCAGATCGGGCAACATATGTGGAGAGAGAAACAGAGTTAATAAAATCAGAGAGTGCTGGAAATATTCAGCAGGTCGGGCAACATCTGTGGAGAGAGAAACAGAGTTAATAAAAACAGAGAGTGCTGGAAATACTCAGCAGGTCGGGCAACATCTGTGGACAGAGAAACAGAGTTAATAAAAACAGAGAGTGCTGGAAATACTCAGCAGGTCGGGCAACATCTGTGGACAGAGAAGCAGAGTTAATAAAAACAGCGAGTGCTGGAAATATTCAGCAGGTCGGGCAGCATCTTTGGAGAGAGAAACAGAGTTAATAAAAACAGAGAGTGCAGGAAATATTCAGCAGGTAGGGCAGCATCTGTGGAGAGAGAAACAGAGTTAATAAAAACAGAGAGTGCTGGAAATATTCAGCAGGTCGGGCAACATCTGTGGAGAGAGAAACAGAGTTAATAAAAACAGCGAGTGCTGGAAATAAACAGCAGGTTGGGCATCATCTGTGGAGAGAGAAACAGAGTTAATAAAAACAGCGAGTGCTGGAAATATTCAGCAGGTCGGGCAACATCTGTGGAGAGAGAAACAGAGTTAATAAAAACAGCGAGTGCTGGAAATATTCAGCAGGTCGGGCAACATCTGTGGACAGAGAAACTGGGTTAATAAAAACAGAGAGTGCTGGAAATATTCAGCAGGTCGGGCAACATCTGTGAACAGAGAAACAGAGTTAATAAAAACAGCGAGTGCTGGAAATATTCAGCAGGTCGGGCAGCAACTGTGGAGAGAGAAACAGAGTTAATAAAAACAGAGAGTGCTGGAAATATTCAGCAGGTCGGGCAGCATCTGTGGAGAGAGAAACAGAGTTAATAAAATCAGAGAGTGCTGGAAATATTCAGCAGGTCAGGCAGCATCTGAGGAGCGACAAACAGAGTTAATAAAAACAGCGAGTGCTGGAAATATTCAGCATGTCGGGCAGCATCTGTGGAGAGAGAAACAGGGTTAATAAAATCATAGAGTGCTGGAAATACTCAGCAGGTCAGGCAGCATCTGTGGAGAGAAACAGAGTTAATAAAAACAGCGAGTGCTGGAAATATTCAGCAGGTCGGGCAACATCTGTGGAGAGAGAAACAGGGTTAATAAAATCATAGAGTGCTGGAAATACTCAGCAGGTCAGGCAGCATCTGTGGAGAGAAACAGAGTTAATAAAAACAGCTAGTGCTGGAAATATTCAGCAGGTCGGGCAGCATCTGTGGAGAGAAACAGAGTTAATAAAATCAGAGAGTGCTGGAAATTCTCAGCAGGTCGGGCAACAACTGTGGAGAGAGAATCAGAGTTAATAAAAACAGAGAGTGCTGGAAATACTCAGCAGGTCGGGCAACATCTGTGGGCAGAGAAACAGAGTTAATAAAAACAGAGAGTGCTGGAAATACTCAGCAGGTTGGGCAACATCTGTGGAGAGAGAAACAGAGTTAATAAAAAGAGCAAGTGCTGGAAATATTCAGCAGGTCGGGCAACATCTGTGGAGAGAGAAACAGAGTTAATAAAAACAGCGAGTGATGGAAATAATCAGCAGGTCGGGCAACATCTGTGGAGAGGGAAACAGAGTTAATAAAAACAGAGAGTGCTGGAAATATTCAGCAGGTCGGGCAACATCTGTGGAGAGAGAAACAGAGTTAATAAAAACAGCGAGTGCTGGAGATATTCAGCAGGTCGGGCAACATCTGTGGAGAGAGAAACAGAGTTAATAAAAACAGCGAGTGCTGGAAATAATCAGCAGGTCGGGCAACATCTGTGGAGAGAGAAACAGAGTTAATAAAAACAGAGAGTGCTGGAAATATTCAGCAGGTCGGGCAACATCTGTGGAGAGAGAAACAGAGTTAATAAAAACAGAGAGTGCTGGAAATATTCAGCAGGTCGGGAAACATCTGTGGAGAGAGAAACAGAGTTAATAAAAACAGAGAGTGCTGGAAATACTCAGCAGGTCAGGCAACATCTGTGGAGAGAGAAACAGAGTTAATAAAAACAGAGAGTGCTGAAAATACTCAGCAGGTCGGGCAACATCTGTGGAGAGAGAAACAGAGTTAATAAAAACAGAGAGTGCTGGAAATACTCAGCAGGTCGGGCAACATCTGTGGAGAGAGAAACAGAGTTAATAAAAACAGAGAGTGCTGGAAATATTCAGCAGGTCGGGCAACATCTGTGGAGAGAGAAACAGAGTTAATAAAAACAGCGAGTGCTGGAAATATTCAGCAGGTCGCGCAACATCTGTGGAGAGAGAAACAGAGTTAATAAAAACAGAGAGTGCTGGAAATATTCAGCAGGTCGGGCAACATCTGTGGAGAGAGAAACAGAGTTAATAAAAACAGAGAGTGCTGGAAATACTCAGCAGGTCGGGCAACATCTGTGGAGAGAGAAACAGAGTTAATAAAAACAGCGAGTGCTGGAAATATTCAGCAGGTCGGGCAGCATCTGTGGAGAAAGAAACAGGGTTAATAAAAACAGCGAGTGCTGGAAATAAACAGCAGGTCGGGCAACATCTGTGGACAGACAAACAGAGTTAATAAAAACAGCGAGTGCTGGAAATATTCAGCAGGTCGGGCAACATCTGTGGAGAGAGAAACAGAGTTAATAAAAACAGCGAGTGCTGGAACTATTCAGCAGGTCGGGCAACATCTGTGGACAGAGAAACTGGGTTAATAAAAACAGAGAGTGCTGGAAATACTCAGCAGGTCGGGCAACATCTGTGGACAGAGAAACAGAGTTAATAAAAACAGAGAGTGCTGGAAATACTCAGCAGGTCGGGCAACATCTGTGGAGAGAGAAACAGAGTTAATAAAAAGAGCAAGTGCTGGAAATATTCAGCAGGTCGGGCAACATCTGTGGAGAGAGAAACAGAGTTAATAAAAACAGAGAGTGCTGGAAATATTCAGCAGGTCGGGCAACATCTGTGGAGAGAGAAACAGAGTTAATAAAAACTGTGAGTGCTGGAAATACTCAGCAGGTCGGGCAACATCTGTGGAGAGAGAAACAGAGTTAATAAAAACAGAGAGTGCTGGAAATATTCAGCAGGTCGGGCAACATCTGTGGAGAGAGAAACAGAGTTAATAAAAACAGAGAGTGCTGGAAATATTCAGCAGGTCGGGCAACATCTGTGGAGAGAGAAACAGAGTTAATAAAAACAGCGAGTGCTGGAAATATTCAGCAGGTCGCGCAACATCTGTGGAGAGAGAAACAGAGTTAATAAAAACAGAGAGTGCTGGAAATATTCAGCAGGTCGGGCAACATCTGTGGAGAGAGAAACAGAGTTAATAAAAACAGAGAGTGCTGGAAATACTCAGCAGGTCGGGCAACATCTGTGGAGAGAGAAACAGAGTTAATAAAAACAGCGAGTGCTGGAAATATTCAGCAGGTCGGGCAGCATCTGTGGAGAAAGAAACAGGGTTAATAAAAACAGCGAGTGCTGGAAATAAACAGCAGGTCGGGCAACATCTGTGGACAGACAAACAGAGTTAATAAAAACAGCGAGTGCTGGAAATATTCAGCAGGTCGGGCAACATCTGTGGAGAGAGAAACAGAGTTAATAAAAACAGCGAGTGCTGGAACTATTCAGCAGGTCGGGCAACATCTGTGGACAGAGAAACTGGGTTAATAAAAACAGAGAGTGCTGGAAATACTCAGCAGGTCGGGCAACATCTGTGGACAGAGAAACAGAGTTAATCAAAACAGAGAGTGCTGGAAATACTCAGCAGGTCGGGCAACATCTGTGGAGAGAGAAACAGAGTTAATAAAAAGAGCAAGTGCTGGAAATATTCAGCAGGTCGGGCAACATCTGTGGAGAGAGAAACAGAGTTAATAAAAACAGAGAGTGCTGGAAATATTCAGCAGGTCGGGCAACATCTGTGGAGAGAGAAACAGAGTTAATAAAAACTGCGAGTGCTGGAAATATTCAGCAGTTCGGGCAACATCTGTGGAGAGAGAAACAGAGTTAATAAAAACAGAGAGTGCTGGAAATATTCAGCAGGTCGGGCAACATCTGTGGAGAGAGAAACAGAGTTAGTAAAAACAGAGAGTGCTGGAAATACTCAGCAGGTCGGGCAACATCTGTGGAGAGAGAAACAGAGTTAATAAAAACAGCGAGTGCTGGAAATATTCAGCAGGTCGGGCAGCGTCTGTGGAGAAAGAAACAGGGTTAATAAATACAGCGAGTGCTGGAAATAAACAGCAGGTCGGGCAACATCTGTGGACAGACAAACAGAGTTAATAAAAACAGCGAGTGCTGGAACTATTCAGCAGGTCGGGCAACATCTGTGACAGAGAAACTGGGTTAATAAAAACAGAGAGTGCTGGAAATACTCAGCAGGTCGGGCAACATCTGTGGACAGAGAAACAGAGTTAATAAAAACAGAGAGTGCTGGAAATACTCAGCAGGTCGGGCAACATCTGTGGAGAGAGAAACAGAGTTAATAAAAAGAGCAAGTGCTGGAAATATTCAGCAGGTCGGGCAACATCTGTGGAGAGAGAAACAGAGTTAATAAAAACAGAGAGTGCTGGAAATATTCAGCAGGTCGGGCAACATCTGTGGAGAGAGAAACAGAGTTAATAAAAACAGCGAGTGCTGGAGATATTCAGCAGGTCGGGCAACATCTGTGGAAAGAGAAACAGAGTTAATAAAAACAGCGAGTGCTGGAAATATTCAGCAGGTCGGGCAACATCTGTGGAGAGAGAAACAGAGTTAATAAAAACAGCGAGTGCTGGAAATATTCAGCAGGTCGGGCAACATCTGTGGAGAGAGAAACAGAGTTAATAAAAACAGAGAGTGCTGGAAATACTCAGCAGGTCGGACAGCATCTGTGGAGAGAGAAACAGAGTTAATAAAAACAGAGAGTGCTGGAAATATTCAGCAGGTCGGGCAACATCTGTGGACAGAGAAACCGAGTTAATAAAAACAGAGAGTGCTGGAAATATTCAGCAGGTCGGGCAACATCTGTGGAGAGAGAAACAGAGTTAATAAAAACAGAGAGTGCTGGAAATACTCAGCAGGTCGGGCAACATCTGTGGACAGAGAAACAGAGTTAATAAAAACAGAGAGTGCTGGAAATAATCAGCAGGTCCGGCAACATCTGTGGAGAGAGAAACAGAGTTAATAAAAAGAGCAAGTGCTGGAAATTTTCAGCAGGTCGGGCAACATCTGTGGAGAGAGAAACAGAGTTAATAAAAACAGCGAGTGCCGGAAATAATCAGCAGGTCGGGCAACATCTGTGGACAGAGAAACAGAGTTAATAAAAACAGAGCAAGTGCTGGAAATATTCAGCAGGTCGGGCAACATCTGTGGAGAGAGAAACAGAGTTAATAAAAACAGCGAGTGCTGGAAATAATCAGCAGGTCGGGCAACATCTGTGGAGAGGGAAACAGAGTTAATAAAAACAGCGAGTGCTGGAAATATTCAGCAGGTCGGGCAGCAATTGTGGAGAAAGAAACAGGGTTAATAAAAACAGCGAGTGCTGGAAATAAACAGCAGGTCGGGCAACATCTGTGGACAGACAAACAGAGTTAATAAAAACAGCGAGTGCTGGAAATATTCAGCAGGTCGGGCAACATCTGTGGAGAGAGAAACAGAGTTAATAAAAACAGAGAGTTCTGGAGATATTCAGCAGGTCGGGCAACATCTGTGGAGAGAGAAACAGAGTTAATAAAAACAGAGAGTGCTGGAAATACTTAGCAGGTCAGGCAATATCTGTGGAGAGAGAAACAGCGTTAATAAAAACAGAGAGTGCTGAAAATACTCAGCAGGTCGGGCAACATCTGTGGAGAGAGAAACAGAGTTAATAAAAACAGAGAGTGCTGGAAATAGTCAGCAGGTCGGGCAACATCTGTGGAGAGAGAAACAGAGTTAATAAAAACAGAGAGTGCTGGAAATACTCAGCAGGTCAGGCAACATCTGTGGAGAGAGAAACAGAGTTAATAAAAACAGAGAGTGCTGGAAATACTCAGCAGGTCGGGCAACATCTGTGGAGAGAGAAACAGAGTTAATAAAAACAGAGAGTGCTGGAAATATTCAGCAGGTCGGGCAACATCTGTGGACAGAGAAACAGAGTTAATAAAAACAGAGAGTGCTGGAAATATTCAGCAGGTCGGGCAACATCTGTGGAGAGAGAAACAGAGTTAATAAAAACAGAGAGTGCTGTAAATACTCAGCAGGTCGGGCAACATCTGTGGAAAGAGAAACAGAGTTAATAAAAACAGCGAGTGCTGGAAATAATCAGCAGGTCGGGCAACATCTGTGGAGAGAGAAACAGAGTTAATAAAAACAGCGAGTGCTGGAAATAATCAGCAGGTCGGGCAACATCTGTGGAGAGAGAAACAGAGTTAATAAAAACTGAGAGTGCTGGAAATACTCAGCAGGTCGGGCAACATCTGTGGACAGAGAAACAGAGTTAATAAAAACAGCGAGTGCTGGAAATAATCAGCAGGTCGGGCAACATCTGTGGAGAGAGAAACAGAGTTAATAAAAAGAGCGAGTGCTGGAAATATTCAGCAGGTCGGGCAGCATCTGTGGATAGAGAAACAGAGTTAATAATATCAGAGAGTGCTGGAAATATTCAGCAGGTCAGGCAGCATCTGTGGAGAGAAACAGAGTTAATAAAAACAGCGAGTGCTGGAAATATTCAGCAGTTCGGGCAACATCTGTGGAGAGAGAAACAGGGTTAATAAAAGCAGAGAGTGCTGGAAATACTCAGCAGGTTGCGCAGCATCTGTGGAGAGAGAAACAGAGTTAATAAAATCAGAGAGTGCTGGAAATTCTCAGCAGGTCGGGCAGCATCTGTGGAGAGAGAAACAGAGTTAATAAAAACAGAGAGTGCTGGAAATACTCAGCAGGTCGAGCAACATCTGTGGACAGAGAAACAGAGTTAATAAAAAGAGCAAGTGCTGGAATTCTTCAGCAGGTCGGGCAACATCTGTGGAGAGAGAAACAGTTAATAAAAAGAGCAAGTGCTGGAAATATTCAGCAGGTCGGGCAACATCTGTGGAAAGAGAAACAGTTAATAAAAACAGCGAGTGCTGGAAATAATCATCAGGTCGGGCAACAGCTGTGGAGAGAGAAACAGAGTTAATAAAAACAGAGAGTGCTGGAAATACTCAGCAGGTCGGGCAACATCTGTGGACAGAGAAACAGAGTTAATAAAAACAGCGAGTGCTGGAAATAATCAGCAGATCGGGCAACATCTGTGGAGAGAGAAACAGAGTTAATAAAAAGAACGAGTGCTGGAAATATTCAGCAGGTCGGGCAGCATCTGTGGAGAGAGAAACAGAGTTAATAAAATCAGAGAGTGCTGGAAATATTCAGCAGGTCAGGCAGCATCTGTGGAGAGAGAAACAGGGTTAATAAAAACAGCGAGGGCTGGAAATATTCAGCTGGTCGGGCAGCATCTGTGGAGAGAGGAACAGGATTAATAAAAACAGCGAGGGCTGGAAATATTCAGCAGGTCGGGCAACATCTGTGGAGAGAGAAACAGGGTTAATAAAATCATAGAGTGCTGGAAATACTCAGCAGGTCAGGCAACATCTGTGGACAGAGAAACAGAGTTAAGAAAAAGAGCAAGTGCTGGAATTATTCAGCAGGTCGGGCAACATCTGTGGAGAGAGAAACAGGTAATAAAAAGAGCTAGCGCTGGAAATATTCAGCAGGTCGGGCAACATCTGTGGAGAGAGAAACAGTTAATAAAAACAGCGAGTGCTGGAAATAATCAGCTTTTCGGGCAACATCTGTGGAGAGAGAAACAGAGTTAATAAAAACAGCGAGTGCTGGAAATATTCAGCAGGTCGGGCAACATCTGTGGATAGAGAAACAGAGTTAATAAAAACAGCGAGTGCTGGAAATAATCAGCAGGTCGGGCAACATCTGTGGAGAGAGAAACAGAGTTAATAAAAACAGCGAGTGCTGGAAATACTCAGCAGGTCGGGCAACATCTGTGGAGAGAGAAACAGAGTTAATAAAAACAGAGAGTGCTGGAAATATTCAGCAGGTCGGGCAGCATCTGTGGAGAGAGAAACCGAGTTAATAAAAAGAGCAAGTGCTGGAAATATTCAGCAGGTCGGGCAACATCTGTGGAGAGAGAAACAGAGTTAATAAAAACAGAGAGTGCTGGAAATATTCAGCAGGTCAGGCAACATCTGTGGACAGAGAAACAGAGTTAATAAAAACAGAGAGTGCTGGAAATATTCAGCAGGTCGGGCAGCAACTGTGGAGAGAGAAACAGAGTTAATAAAAAGAGCGAGTGCTGGAAATACTCAGCTGGTCGGGCAACATCTGTGGAGAGAGAAACAGAGTTAATAAAAACAGCGAGTGCTGGAAATACTCAGCAGGTCGGGCAACATCTGTGGAGAGAGAAACAGAGTTAATAAAAACAGAGAGTGCTGGAAATATTCAGCAGGTCGGGCAGCATCTGTGGAGAGAGAAACCGAGTTAATAAAAAGAGCAAGTGCTGGAAATATTCAGCAGGTCGGGCAACATCTGTGGAGAGAGAAACAGAGTTAATAAAAACAGAGAGTGCTGGAAATACTCAGCAGGTCAGGCAACATCTGTGGAGAGAGAAACAGGGTTAATAAAAACAGCGAGTGCTGGAAATATTCAGCAGGTCGGGCAACATCTGCGGAGAGAGAAACAGAGTTAATAAACCCAGAGAGTGCTGGAAATACTCTGCAGGTCGGGCAACATCTGTGGAGAGAGAAACAGAGTTAATAAAAACAGAGAGTGCTGGAAATACTCAGCAGGTCGGGCAACATCTGTGGACAGAGAAACAGAGTTAATAAAAACAGCGAGTGCTGGAAATATTCAGCAGGTCTTGCAGCAACTGTGGAGAGAGAAACAGAGTTAATAAAAAGAGCGAGTGCTGGAAATACTCAGCTGGTCGGGCAGCATCTGTGGAGAGAGAAACAGGGTTAATAAAAACAGCGTGTGCTGGAAATATTCAGCAGGTCGGGCAACATCTGTGGAGAGAGAAACAGGGTTAATAAAAACAGAGAGTGCTGGAAATATTCAGCAGGTCGGGCAACATCTGTGGACAGAGAAACAGAGTTAATAAAAACAGCAAGTGCTGGAAATATTCAGCAGGTCAGGCAACAGCTGTGGACAGAGAAACAGGGTTAATAAAAACAGAGAGTGCTGGAAATATTCAGCAGGTCGGGCAACATCTGTGGACAGAGAAACAGAGTTAATAAAAACAGCGACTGCTGGAAATATTCAGCAGGTCGGGCAGCAACTGTGGAGAGAGAAAAACACAGTTAATAAAAAGAGCGAGTGCTGGAAATATTCAGCAGGTCGGACAGCATCTGTGGAGAGAGAAACAGAGTTAATAAAATCAGAGAGTGCTGGAAATATTCAGCAGGTCAGGCAGCATCTGTGGAGAGAGAAACAGGGTTAATAAAAACAGCGAGTGCTGGAAATATTCAGCAGGTCGGGCAACATCTGTGGAGAGAGAAACAGGGTTAATAAAATCATAGACTGCTGGAAATATTCAGCAGGTCGGGCAGCAACTGTGGAGAGAGAAAAACACAGTTAATAAAAAGAGCGAGTGCTGGAAATAATCAGCTTTTCGGGCAACATCTGTGGAGAGAGAAACAGAGTTAATAAAAACAGCGAGTGCTGGAAATATTCAGCAGGTCGGGCAACATCTGTGGATAGAGAAACAGAGTTAATAAAAACAGCGAGTGCTGGAAATAATCAGCAGGTCGGGCAACATCTGTGGAGAGAGAAACAGAGTTAATAAAAACAGCGAGTGCTGGAAATACTCAGCAGGTCGGGCAACATCTGTGGAGAGAGAAACAGAGTTAATAAAAACAGAGAGTGCTGGAAATATTCAGCAGGTCGGGCAGCATCTGTGGAGAGAGAAACCGAGTTAATAAAAAGAGCAAGTGCTGGAAATATTCAGCAGGTCGGGCAACATCTGTGGAGAGAGAAACAGAGTTAATAAAAACAGAGAGTGCTGGAAATACTCAGCAGGTCAGGCAACATCTGTGGACAGAGAAACAGAGTTAATAAAAACAGCGAGTGCTGGAAATATTCAGCAGGTCGGGCAGCAACTGTGGAGAGAGAAACAGAGTTAATAAAAAGAGCGAGTGCTGGAAATACTCAGCTGGTCGGGCAGCATCTGTGGAGAGAGAAACAGGGTTAATAAAAACAGCGAGTGCTGGAAATATTCAGCAGGTCGGGCAACATCTGTGGAGAGAGAAACAGAGTTAATAAAAACAGAGAGTGCTGGAAATACTCAGCAGGTCGGGCAAAATCTGTGGACAGAGAAACAGAGTTAATAAAAACAGAGAGTGCTGGAAATACTCAGCAGGTCGGGCAACATCTGTGGACAGAGAAACAGAGTTAATAAAAACAGCGAGTGCTGGAAATATTCAGCAGGTCTTGCAGCAACTGTGGAGAGAGAAACAGAGTTAATAAAAAGAGCGAGTGCTGGAAATACTCAGCTGGTCGGGCAGCATCTGTGGAGAGAGAAACAGGGTTAATAAAAACAGCGTGTGCTGGAAATATTCAGCAGGTCGGGCAACATCTGTGGACAGAGAAACAGGGTTAATAAAAACAGAGAGTGCTGGAAATATTCAGCAGGTCGGGCAACATCTGTGGACAGAGAAACAGAGTTAATAAAAACAGCAAGTGCTGGAAATATTCAGCAGGTCGGGCAACAGCTGTGGACAGAGAAACAGGGTTAATAAAAACAGAGAGTGCTGGAAATATTCAGCAGGTCGGGCAACATCTGTGGACAGAGAAACAGAGTTAATAAAAACAGCGAGTGCTGGAAATATTCAGCAGGTCGGGCAGCAACTGTGGAGAGAGAAAAACAGAGTTAATAAAAAGAGCGAGTGCTGGAAATATTCAGCAGGTCGGACAGCATCTGTGGAGAGAGAAACAGAGTTAATAAAATCAGAGAGTGCTGGAAATATTCAGCAGGTCAGGCAGCATCTGTGGAGAGAGAAACAGGGTTAATAAAAACAGCGAGTGCTGGAAATATTCAGCAGGTCGGACAGCATCTGTGGAGAGAGAAACAGGGTTAATAAAATCATAGAGTGCTGGAAATACTCAGCAGGTCAGGCAGCATCTGTGGAGAGAAACAGAGTTAATAAAAACAGCGAGTGCTGGAAATATTCAGCAGGTCGGGCAACATCTGTGGAGAAAGAAACAGGGTTAATAAAATCATAGAGTGCTGGAAATGCTCAGCAGGTCAGGCAGCTTCTGTGGAGAGAAACAGAGTTAATAAAAACAGCATGTGCTGGAAATATTCAGCAGTTCGGGAAACATCTGTTGAGAGAGAAACAGGGTCAATAAAAGCAGAGAGTGCTGGAAATATTCAGCAGGTCGGGCAGCATCTGTAGAGAGAGAAACAGAGTTAATAAAAACAGAGAGTGCTGGAAATAGTCAGCAGGTCGGGCAACATCTGTGGAGAGAGAAACAGAGTTAATAAAAAGAGCAAGTGCTGGAAATATTCAGCAGGTCGGGCAACATCTGTGGAGAGAGAAACAGAGTTAATAAAAACAGAGAGTGCTGGAAATATTCAGCAGGTCGGGCAACATCTGTGAAGAGAGAAACAGAGTTAATAAAAAGAGCAAGTGCTGGAAATATTCAGCAGGTCGGGCAACATCTGTGGAGAGAGAAACAGAGTTAATAAAAAGAGCAAGTGCTGGAAATATTCAGCAGGTCGGGCAACATCTGTGGAGAGAGAAACAGAGTTAATAAAAACAGAGAGTGCTGGAAATATTCAGCAGGTCGGGCAACATCTGTGAAGAGAGAAACAGAGTTAATAAAAACAGCGAGTGCTGGAAATATTCAGCAGGTCGGGTAACATCTGTGGAGAGAGAAACAGAGTTAATAAAAACAGCGAGTGCTGGAAATATTCAGCAGGTCGGGTAACATCTGTGGAGAGAGAAACAGAGTTAATAAAAACAGAGAGTGCTGGAAATAATCAGCAGGTCGGGCAACATCTGTGGAGAGAGAAACAGGGTTAATAAAAACAGCGAGTGCTGGAAATATTCAGCAGGTCGGGCAACATCTGTGGAGAGAGAAACAGAGTGAATAAAGACAGCGAGTGCTGGAAATATTCAGCAGGTCGGGTAACATCTGTGGAGAGAGAAACAGAGTTAATAAAAACAGAGAGTGCTGGAAATAATCTGCAGGTCGGGCAACATCTGTGGAGAGAGAAACAGGGTTAATAAAAACAGCGAGTGCTGGAAATATTCAGCAGGTCGGGCAACATCTGTGGAGAGAGAAACAGAGTGAATAAAAACAGCGAGTGCTGGAAATATTCAGCAGGTCGGGCAACATCTGTGGAGAGAGAAACAGAGTTAATAAAAACAGAGTGTGCTGGAAATATTCAGCAGGTCGGGCAACATCTGTGGAGAGAGAAACAGAGTTAATAAAAAGAGCAAGTGCTGGAAATATTCAGCAGGTCGGGCAACATCTGTGGAGAGAGAAACAGAGTTCATAAAAACAGCGAGTGCTGGAAATATTCAGCAGGTCGGGCAACATCTGTGGAGAGAGAAACAGAGTTAATAAAAACAGAGAGTTCTGGAAATACTCAGCAGGTCGGGCAACATTTGTGGACAGAGAAACAGAGTTAATAAAAACAGAGAGTGCTGGAAATACTCTGCAGGTCGGGCAACATCTGTGGACAGAGAAACAGAGTTAATAAAAACAGCGAGTGCTGGAACTATTCAGCAGGTCGGGCAGCATCTGTGGAGAGAGAAACGGAGTTAATTAAAAGAGCGAGTGCTGGAAATACTCAGCAGGTCGGGCAACATCTGTGGACAAAGAAACAGGGTTAATAAAAAGAGAGTGCTGGAAATATTCAGCAGGTCAGGCTGCATCTGTGGAGAGAGAAACAGAGTTAATAAAAACAGAGAGTGCTGGAAATACTCAGCAGGTCGGGCAACATCGGTGGACAGTGAAACAGTGTTAATAAAAAGAGCAAGTGCTGGAAATATTCAGCAGGTCGGGCAATATCTGTGGAGAGAGAAACAGAGTTAATAAAAACAGCCAGTGCTGGAAATAATCAGCAGGTCGGGCAACATCTGTGGAGAGAGAAACAGAGTTCATAAATACAGCGAGTGCTGGAAATATTCAGCAGGTCGGGCAACATCTGTGGAGAGAGAAACAGAGTTAATAAAAACAGCGAGTGCTGGAAATACTCAGCAGGTCGGGCAACATCTGTGGACAGAGAAACAGAGTTAATAAAAACAGAGAGTGCTGGAAATACTCCGCAGGTCGGGCAACATCTGTGGACAGAGAAACAGAGTTAATAAAAACAGCGAGTGCTGGAACTATTCAGCAGGTCGGGCAGCATCTGTGGAGAGAGAAACGGAGTTAATAAAAAGAGCGAGTGCTGGAAATACTCAGCAGGTCGGGCAACATCTGTGGACAGAGAAACAGAGTTAATAAAAACAGAGAGTGCTGGAAATACTCAGCAGGTCGGGCAACATCTGTGGACAAAGAAACAGGTTTAATAAAAAGAGAGTGCTGGAAATATTCAGCAGGTCGGGCAACATCAGTGGAGAGAGAAACAGTGTTAATAAAAAAACAGAGTGCTGGAAATATTCAGCAGGTCAGGCTGCATCTGTGGAGAGAGAAACAGAGTTAATAAAAACAGAGAGTGCTGGAAATACTCAGCAGGTCGGGCAACATCTGTGGACAGTGAAACAGTGTTAATAAAAACAGAGAGTGCTGGAAATACTCAGCAGGTCGGGCAACATCTGTGGACAGAGAAACAGGGTTAATAAAAACAGAGAGTGCTGGAAATATTCAGCAGGTCGGGCAACATCTGTGCAGAGAGAAACAGAGTTAATAAAAACAGAGAGTGCTGGAAATACTCAGCAGGTCGGGCAACATCTGTGGACAGAGAAACAGAGTTAGTAAAAACAGAGAGTGCAGGAAATATTCAGCAGGTCGAGCAACATCTGTGGAGAGAGAAACACAGTTAATAAAAACAGAGATTGCTGGAAATACTCAGCAGGTCGGGCAACATCTGTGGAGATAGAAACAGAGTTAATAAAAACAGAGAGTGCTGGAAATATTCAGCAGGTCGGGCAGCAACTGTGGAGAGAGAAACAGAGTTAATAAAAAGAGCGAGTGCTGGATATACTCAGCAGGTCGGGCAACATCTGTGGAGAGAGAAACAGAGTTAATAAAAACAGAGAGTGCTGGAAATATTCAGCAGGTCAGGCAGCATCTGTGGAGAGAGAAACAGAGTCAATAAAAACAGAGAGTGCTGGAAATACTCAGCAGGTCGGGCAACATCTGTGGACAGAGAAACAGGGTTAATAAAAACAGAGAGTGCTGGAAATACTCAGCAGGTCGGGCAACATCTGTGGACAGAGAAACAGGGTTAATAAAAACAAATAGTGCTGGAAATATTCAGCAGGTCTGGCAACATCTGTGAAGAGAGAAACAGAGTTAATAAAAACAGAGAGTGCTGGAAGTACTCAGCAGGTCGGGCAACATCTGTGGAGAGAGAAACAGAGTTAATAAAAACAGCGTGTGCTGGAAATATTCAGCTGGTCGGGCAACATCTGTGGAGAGAGAAACGGAGTTAATAAAAACAGAGTGTGCTGGAAATATTCAGCAGGTCGGGCAACATCTGTGGAGAGAGAAACAGAGTTAATAAAAAGAGCAAGTGCTGGAAATATTCAGCAGGTCGGGCAACATCTGTGGAGAGAGATACAGAGTTAATAAAAACAGCGAGTGCTGGAAATAATCAGCAGGTCGGGCAACATCTGTGGAGAGAGAAACAGAGTTAATAAAACAGAGAGTGCTGGAAATATTCAGCAGGTCGGGCAACATCTGTGCAGAGAGAAACAGAGTTAATAAAAACAGAGAGTGCTGGAAATACTCAGCAGGTCGGGCAACATCTGTGGACAGAGAAACAGAGTTAATAAAAACAGAGAGTGCTGGAAATACTCAGCAGGTCGGGCAACATCTGTGGACAGAGAAACAGAGTTAATAAAAACAGCGAGTGCTGGAAATATTCAGCAGGTCGGGCAGCATCTGTGGAGAGAGAAACAGAGTTAATAAAAAGAGCGAGTGCTGGAAATACTCAGCAGGTCGGGCAACATCTGTGGACAGAGAAACAGAGTTAATAAAAACAGAAATTGCTGGAAATACTCAGCAGGTCGGGCAACATCTGTGGACAGAGAAACAGGGTTAATAAAAACAGAGAGTGCTGGAAATATTCAGCAGGTCGGGCAACATCTGTGGAGAGAGAAACAGATATATAAAAACAGAGAGTGCTGGAAATACTCAGCAGGTCTGGCAACATCTGTGGAGAGAGAAACAGAGTTAATAAATACAGAGAGTGCTGGAAATATTCAGCAGGTCGGGCAGCATCTGTGGAGAGAGAAACAGAGTTAATAAAAACAGAGAGTGCTGGAAATACTCAGCAGGTCGAGCAACATCTGTGGACAGAGAAACAGGGTTAATAAAAACAGAGAGTGCTGGAAATACTCAGCAGGTCGGGCAACATCTGTGGACAGAGAAACAGGGTTAATAAAAACAGAGAGTGCTGGAAATATTCAGCAGGTCGGGCAACATCTGTGGAGAGAGAAACAGAGTTAATAAAAACAGAGAGTGCTGGAAATACTCAGCAGGTCGGGCAACATCTGTGGACAGAGAAACAGAGTTAATAAAAACAGAGAGTGCTGTAAATATTCAGCAGGTCGGGCAACATCTGTGGAGAGAGAAACAGAGTTAATAAGAACAGAGAGTGCTGGAAATACTCAACAGGTCGGGCAACATCTGTGGAGAGAGAAACAGAGTTAATAAAAACAGAGAGTGCTGGAAATATTCAGCACGTCGGGCAGCAACTATGGAGAGAGAAACAGAGTTAATAAAAAGAGCGAGTGCTGGAAATACTCAGCAGGTCGGGCAACATCTGTGGACAGAGAAACAGAGTTAATAAAAACAGAGAGTGCTGGAAATACTCAGCACGTCGGGCAACATCTGTGGACAGAGAAACAGGGTTAATAAAAACAGAGAGTGCTGGAAATATTCAGCAGGTCGGGCAGCATCTGTGCAGAGAGAAACAGAGTTAATAAAAACAGAGAGTGCTGGAAATACTCAGCAGGTCGGGCAACATCTGTGGAGAGAGAAACAGAGTTAATAAAAGCAGAGAGTGCTGGAAATATTCAGCAGGTCAGGCAGCATCTGTGGAGAGAGAAACAGAGTTAATAAAAAGAGCGAGTGCTGGAAATATTCAGCAGGTCGGGCAACATCTGTGGAGAGAGAAACAGAGTTAATAAAAACAGAGTGTGCTGGAAATATTCAGCAGGTCGGGCAACATCTGCGGAGAGAGAAACAGAGTTAATAAAAAGAGCAAGTGCAGGAAATACTCTGCAGGTGGGGCAATATCTGTGGAGAGAGAAACAGAGTTAATAAAAACAGCGAGTGCTGGAAATAATCAGCAGGTCGGGCAACATCTGTGGAGAGAGAAACAGAGTTAATAAAAACAGCCAGTGCTGGAAATATTCAGCAGGTGGGGCAACATCTGTGGAGAGAGAAACAGAGTTAATAAAAAGAGCGAGTGCTGGAAATACTCAGCAGGTCGGGCAACATCTGTGGACAGAGAAACAGGGTTAATAAAAACAGAGAGTGCTGGAAATATTCAGCAGGTCGGGCAACATCTGTGCAGAGAGAAACAGAGTTAATAAAAACAGAGAGTGCTGGAAATACTCAGCAGGTCGGGCAACATCTGTGGACAGAGAAACAGAGTTAGTAAAAACAGAGAGTGCAGGAAATATTCAGCAGGTCGAGCAACATCTGTGGAGAGAGAAACAGAGTTAATAAAAACAGAGAGTGCTGGAAATACTCAGCAGGTCGGGCAACATCTGTGGAGATAGAAACAGAGTTAATAAAAACAGAGAGTGCTGGAAATATTCAGCAGGTCGGGCTGCAACTGTGGAGAGAGAAACAGAGTTAATAAAAAGAGCGCGTGCTGGATATACTCAGCAGGTCGGGCAACATCTGTGGAGAGAGAAACAGAGTTAATAAAAACAGAGAGTGCTGGAAATATTCAGCAGGTCAGGCAGCATCTGTGGAGAGAGAAACAGAGTTAATAAAAACAGAGAGTGCTGGAAATACACAGCAGGTCGGGCAACATCTGTGGACAGAGAAACAGGGTTAATAAAAACAGAGAGTGCTGGAAATATTCAGCAGGTCTGGCAACATCTGTGAAGAGAGAAACAGAGTTAATAAAAACAGAGAGTGCTGGAAATACTCAGCATGTCGGGCAACATCTGTGGAGAGAGAAACAGAGTTAATAAAAAGAGCGAGTGCTGGAAATACTCAGCAGGTCGGGCAACATCTGTGGACAGAGAAACAGGGTTAATAAAAACAGAGAGTGCTGGAAATATTCAGCAGGTCGGGCAACATCTGTGGAGAGAGAAACAGAGTTAATAAAAAGAGCGAGTGCTGGAAATACTCAGCAGGTCGGGCAACATCTGTGGACAGAGAAACAGGGTTAATAAAAACAGAGAGTGCTGGAAATATTCAGCAGGTCGGGCAACATCTGTGCAGAGAGAAACAGAGTTAATAAAAACAGAGAGTGCTGGAAATACTCAGCAGGTCGGGCAACATCTGTGGAGAGAGAAACAGAGTTAATAAAAAGAGCGAGTGCTGGAAATACTCAGCAGGTCGGGCAACATCTGTGGACAGAGAAACAGGGTTAATAAAAACAGAGAGTGCTGGAAATATTCAGCAGGTCGGGCAACATCTGTGGAGAGAGAAGCAGAGTTAATAAAAAGAGCGAGTGCTGGAAATACTCAGCAGGTCGGGCAACATCTGTGGACAGAGAAACAGGGTTAATAAAAACAGAGAGTGCTGGAAATATTCAGCAGGTCGGGCAACATCTGTGCAGAGAGAAACAGAGTTAATAAAAACAGAGAGTGCTGGAAATACTCAGCAGGTCGGGCAACATCTGTGGACAGAGAAACAGAGTTAGTAAAAACAGAGAGTGCAGGAAATATTCAGCAGGTCGAGCAACATCTGTGGAGAGAGAAACAGAGTTAATAAAAACAGAGAGTGCTGGAAATACTCAGCAGGTCGGGCAACATCTGTGGAGATAGAAACAGAGTTAATAAAAACAGAGAGTGCTGGAAATATTCAGCAGGTCGGGCTGCAACTGTGGAGAGAGAAACAGAGTTAATAAAAAGAGCGCGTGCTGGATATACTCAGCAGGTCGGGCAACATCTGTGGAGAGAGAAACAGAGTTAATAAAAACAGAGAGTGCTGGAAATATTCAGCAGGTCAGGCAGCATCTGTGGAGAGAGAAACAGAGTTAATAAAAACAGAGAGTGCTGGAAATACTCAGCAGGTCGGGCAACATCTGTGGACAGAGAAACAGGGTTAATAAAAACAGAGAGTGCTGGAAATACTCAGCAGGTCGGGCAACATCTGTGGACAGAGAAACAGGGTTAATAAAAACAGAGAGTGCTGGAAATATTCAGCAGGTCTGGCAACATCTGTGAAGAAAGAAACAGAGTTAATAAAAACAGAGAGTGCTGGAAATACTCAGCAGGTCGGGCAACATCTGTGGAGAGAGAAACAGAGTTAATAAAAACAGCGTGTGCTGGAAATATTCAGCTGGTCGGGCAACATCTGTGGAGAGAGAAACGGAGTTAATAAAAACAGAGTGTGCTGGAAATATTCAGCAGGTCGGGCAACATCTGTGGAGAGAGAAACAGAGTTAATAAAAAGAGCAAGTGCTGGAAATATTCAGCAGGTCGGGCAACATCTGTGGAGAGAGAAACAGAGTTAATAAAACAGAGAGTGCTGGAAATATTCAGCAGGTCGGGCAACATCTGTGGAGAGAGAAACAGAGTTAATAAAAACAGAGAGTGCTGGAAATACTCAGCAGGTCGGGCAACATCTGTGGACAGAGAAACAGAGTTAATAAAAACAGAGAGTGCTGGAAATACTCAGCAGGTCGGGCAACATCTGTGGACAGAGAAACAGAGTTAATAAAAACAGCGAGTGCTGGAAATATTCAGCAGGTCGGGCAGCATCTGTGGAGAGAGAAACAGAGTTCATAAAAAGAGCGAGTGCTGGAAATACTCAGCAGGTCGGGCAACATCTGTGGACAGAGAAACAGAGTTAATAAAAACAGAGAGTGCTGGAAATACTCAGCAGGTCGGGCAACATCTGTGGACAGAGAAACAGGGTTAATAAAAACAGAGAGTGCTGGAAATATTCAGCAGGTCGGGCAACATCTGTGGAGAGAGAAACAGATATATAAAAATAGAGAGTGCTGGAAATACTCAGCAGGTCTGGCAACATCTGTGGAGAGAGAAACAGAGTTAATAAATACAGAGAGTGCTGGAAATATTCAGCAGGTCGGGCAGCATCTGTGGACAGAGAAACAGAGTTAATAAAAACAGAGAGTGCTGGAAATACTCAGCAGGTCGGGCAACATCTGTGGACAGAGAAACAGGGTTAATAAAAACAGAGATTGCTGGAAATACTCTGCAGGTCGGGCAATATCTGTGGAGAGAGAAACAGAGTTAATAAAAACAGCGAGTGCTGGAAATAATCAGCAGGTCGGGCAACATCTGTGGAGAGAGAAACAGAGTTAATAAAAACAGCCAGTGCTGGAAATATTCAGCAGGTCGGGCAACATCTGTGGAGAGAGAAACAGAGTTAATAAAAACAGAGAGTGCTGGAAATACTCAGCAGGTCGGGCAACATCTGTGGACAGAGAAACAGGGTTAATAAAAACAGAGAGTGCTGGAAATATTCAGCAGGTCGGGCAACATCTGTGCAGAGAGAAACAGAGTTAATAAAAACAGAGAGTGCTGGAAATACTCAGCAGGTCGGGCAACATCTGTGGACAGAGAAACAGAGTTAGTAAAAACAGAGAGTGCTGGAAATACTCTGCAGGTCGGGCAACATCTGTGGACAGAGAAACAGAGTTAATAAAAACAGAGAGTGCTGGAAATACTCAGCAGGTCGGGCAACATCTGTGGAGATAGAAACAGAGTTAATAAAAACAGAGAGTGCTGGAAATATTCAGCAGGTCGGGCAGCAACTGTGGAGAGAGAAACAGAGTTAATAAAAAGAGCGAGTGCTGGATATACTCAGCAGGTCGGGCAACATCTGTGGAGAGGGAAACAGAGTTAATAAAAACAGAGAGTGCTGGAAATATTCAGCAGGTCAGGCAGCATCTGTGGAGAGAGAAACAGAGTTAATAAAAACAGAGAGTGCTGGAAATACTCAGCAGGTCGGGCAACATCTGTGGACAGAGAAACAGGGTTAATAAAAACAGAGAGTGCTGGAAATACTCAGCAGGTCGGGCAACATCTGTGGAGAGAGAAACAGAGTTAATAAAAACAGCGTGTGCTGGAAATATTCAGCTGGTCGGGCAACATCTGTGGAGAGAGAAACGGAGTTAATAAAAACAGAGTGTGCTGGAAATATTCAGCAGGTCGGGCAACATCTGTGGAGAGAGAAACAGAGTTAATAAAAAGAGCAAGTGCTGGAAATATTCAGCAGGTCGGGCAATATCTGTGCAGAGAGATACAGAGTTAATAAAAACAGCGAGTGCTGGAAATAATCAGCAGGTCGGGCAACATCTGTGGAGAGAGAAACAGAGTTAATAAAAACAGCCAGTGCTGGAAATATTCAGCAGGTCGGGCAACATCTGTGCAGAGAGAAACAGAGTTAATAAAAACAGAGAGTGCTGGAAATACTCAGCAGGTCGGGCAACATCTGTGGACAGAGAAACAGAGTTAGTAAAAACAGAGAGTGCAGGAAATATTCAGCAGGTCGAGCAACATCTGTGGAGAGAGAAACAGAGTTAATAAAAACAGAGAGTGCTGGAAATACTCAGCAGGTCGGGCAACATCTGTGGACAGAGAAACAGGGTTAATAAAAACAGAGAGTGCTGGAAATATTCAGCAGGTCGGGCAACATCTGTGCAGAGAGAAACAGAGTTAATAAAAACAGAGAGTGCTGGAAATACTCAGCAGGTCGGGCAACATCTGTGGAGAGAGAAACAGAGTTAATAAAAGCAGAGAGTGCTGGAAATATTCAGCAGGTCAGGCAGCATCTGTGGAGAGAGAAACAGAGTTAATAAAAAGAGCGAGTGCTGGAAATATTCAGCAGGTCGGGCAACATCTGTGGAGAGAGAAACAGAGTTAATAAAAACAGAGTGTGCTGGAAATATTCAGCAGGTCGGGCAACATCTGCGGAGAGAGAAACAGAGTTAATAAAAAGAGCAAGTGCTGGAAATACTCTGCAGGTGGGGCAATATCTGTGGAGAGAGAAACAGAGGTAATAAAAACAGCGAGTGCTGGAAATAATCAGCAGGTCGGGCAACATCTGTGGAGAGAGAAACAGAGTTAATAAAAACAGCCAGTGCTGGAAATATTCAGCAGGTCGGGCAACATCTGTGGAGAGAGAAACAGAGTTAATAAAAAGAGCGAGTGCTGGAAATACTCAGCAGGTCGGGCAACATCTGTGGACAGAGAAACAGGGTTAATAAAAACAGAGAGTGCTGGAAATATTCAGCAGGTCGGGCAACATCTGTGCAGAGAGAAACAGAGTTAATAAAAACAGAGAGTGCTGGAAATACTCAGCAGGTCGGGCAACATCTGTGGACAGAGAAACAGAGTTAGTAAAAACAGAGAGTGCAGGAAATATTCAGCAGGTCGAGCAACATCTGTGGAGAGAGAAACAGAGTTAATAAAAACAGAGAGTGCTGGAAATACTCAGCAGGTCGGGCAACATCTGTGGAGATAGAAACAGAGTTAATAAAAACAGAGAGTGCTGGAAATATTCAGCAGGTCGGGCTGCAACTGTGGAGAGAGAAACAGAGTTAATAAAAAGAGCGCGTGCTGGATATACTCAGCAGGTCGGGCAACATCTGTGGAGAGAGAAACAGAGTTAATAAAAACAGAGAGTGCTGGAAATATTCAGCAGGTCAGGCAGCATCTGTGGAGAGAGAAACAGAGTTAATAAAAACAGAGAGTGCTGGAAATACTCAGCAGGTCGGGCAACATCTGTGGACAGAGAAACAGGGTTAATAAAAACAGAGAGTGCTGGAAATACTCAGCAGGTCGGGCAACATCTGTGGACAGAGAAACAGGGTTAATAAAAACAGAGAGTGCTGGAAATATTCAGCAGGTCTGGCAACATCTGTGAAGAGAGAAACAGAGTAAATAAAAACAGAGAGTGCTGGAAATACTCAGCAGGTCGGGCAACATCTGTGGAGAGAGAAACAGAGTTAATAAAAAGAGCGAGTGCTGGAAATACTCAGCAGGTCGGGCAACATCTGTGGACAGAGAAACAGGGTTAATAAAAACAGAGAGTGCTGGAAATATTCAGCAGGTCGGGCAACATCTGTGCAGAGAGAAACAGAGTTAATAAAAACAGAGAGTGCTGGAAATACTCAGCAGGTCGGGCAACATCTGTGGACAGAGAAACAGAGTTAGTAAAAACAGAGAGTGCAGGAAATATTCAGCAGGTCGAGCAACATCTGTGGAGAGAGAAACAGTGTTAATAAAAACAGAGAGTGCTGGAAATACTCAGCAGGTCGGGCAACATCTGTGGAGATAGAAACAGAGTTAATAAAAACAGAGAGTGCTGGAAATATTCAGCAGGTCGGGCTGCAACTGTGGAGAGAGAAACAGAGTTAATAAAAAGAGCGCGTGCTGGATATACTCAGCAGGTCGGGCAACATCTGTGGAGAGAGAAACAGAGTTAATAAAAAGAGCAAGTGCTGGAAATATTCAGCAGGTCAGGCAACATCTGTGGAGAGAGAAACAGAGTTAATAAAAACAGCGAGTGCTGGAAATATTCAGCAGATCGGGCAACATCTGTGGAGAGAGAAACAGAGTTAATAAAAACAGCGAGTGCTGGAAATATTCAGCAGGTCGGGCAACATCTGTGGAGAGAGAACCAGAGTTAATAAAAACAGAGAGTGCTGGAAATATTCAGCAGGTCAGGCAGCATCTGTGGAGAGAGAAACAGAGTTAATAAAAACAGAGAGTGCTGGAAATACTCAGCAGGTCGGGCAACATCTGTGGACAGAGAAACAGGGTTAATAAAAACAGAGAGTGCTGGAAATACTCAGCAGGTCGGGCAACATCTGTGGACAGAGAAACAGGGTTAATAAAAACAGAGAGTGCTGGAAATATTCAGCAGGTCTGGCAACATCTGTGAAGAGAGAAACAGAGTTAATAAAAACAGAGAGTGCTGGAAATACTCAGCAGGTCGGGCAACATCTGTGGAGAGAGAAACAGAGTTAATAAAAACAGAGAGTGCTGGAAATATTCAGCTGGTCGGGCAACATCTGTGGAGAGAGAAACGGAGTTAATAAAAACAGAGTGTGCTGGAAATATTCAGCAGGTCGGGCAACATCTGTGGAGAGAGAAACAGAGTTAATAAAAAGAGCAAGTGCTGGAAATATTCAGCAGGTCGGGCAACATCTGTGGAGAGAGATACAGAGTTAATAAAAACAGCGAGTGCTGGAAATAATCAGCAGGTCGGGCAACATCTGTGGAGAGAGAAACAGAGTTAATAAAACAGAGAGTGCTGGAAATATTCAGCAGGTCGGGCAACATCTGTGGAGAGAGAAACAGAGTTAATAAAAACAGAGAGTGCTGGAAATACTCAGCAGGTCGGGCAACATCTGTGGACAGAGAAACAGAGTTAATAAAAACAGAGAGTGCTGGAAATACTCAGCAGGTCGGGCAACATCTGTGGACAGAGAAACAGAGTTAATAAAAACAGCGAGTGCTGGAAATATTCAGCAGGTCGGGCAGCATCTGTGGAGAGAGAAACAGAGTTCATAAAAAGAGCGAGTGCTGGAAATACTCAGCAGGTCGGGCAACATCTGTGGACAGAGAAACAGAGTTAATAAAAACAGAGAGTGCTGGAAATACTCAGCAGGTCGGGCAACATCTGTGGACAGAGAAACAGGGTTAATAAAAACAGAGAGTGCTGGAAATATTCAGCAGGTCGGGCAACATCTGTGGAGAGAGAAACAGATATATAAAAATAGAGAGTGCTGGAAATACTAAGCAGGTCTGGCAACATCTGTGGAGAGAGAAACAGAGTTAATAAATACAGAGAGTGCTGGAAATATTCAGCAGGTCGGGCAGCATCTGTGGACAGAGAAACAGAGTTAATAAAAACAGAGAGTGCTGGAAATACTCAGCAGGTCGGGCAACATCTGTGGACAGAGAAACAGGGTTAATAAAAAAAGACAGTGCTGGAAATACTCTGCAGGTCGGGCAATATCTGTGGAGAGAGAAACAGAGTTAATAAAAACAGCGAGTGCTGGAAATAATCAGCAGGTCGGGCAACATCTGTGGAGAGAGAAACAGAGTTAATAAAAACAGCCAGTGCTGGAAATATTCAGCAGGTCGGGCAACATCTGTGGAGAGAGAAACAGAGTTAATAAAAACAGAGAGTGCTGGAAATACTCAGCAGGTCGGGCAACATCTGTGGACAGAGAAACAGGGTTAATAAAAACAGAGAGTGCTGGAAATATTCAGCAGGTCGGGCAACATCTGTGCAGAGAGAAACAGAGTTAATAAAAACAGAGAGTGCTGGAAATACTCAGCAGGTCGGGCAACATCTGTGGACAGAGAAACAGAGTTAGTAAAAACAGAGAGTGCAGGAAATATTCAGCAGGTCGAGCAACATCGGTGGAGAGAGAAACAGAGTTAATAAAAACAGAGAGTGCTGGAAATACTCAGCAGGTCGGGCAACATCTGTGGAGATAGAAACAGAGTTAATAAAAACAGAGAGTGCTGGAAATATTCAGCAGGTCGGGCAGCAACTGTGGAGAGAGAAACAGAGTTAATAAAAAGAGCGAGTGCTGGATATACTCAGCAGGTCGGGCAACATCTGTGGAGAGGGAAACAGAGTTAATAAAAACAGAGAGTGCTGGAAATATTCAGCAGGTCAGGCAGCATCTGTGGAGAGAGAAACAGAGTTAATAAAAACAGAGAGTGCTGGAAATACTCAGCAGGTCGGGCAACATCTGTGGAGAGAGAAACAGAGTTAATAAAAACAGCGTGTGCTGGAAATATTCAGCTGGTCGGGCAACATCTGTGGAGAGAGAAACGGAGTTAATAAAAACAGAGTGTGCTGGAAATATTCAGCAGGTCGGGCAACATCTGTGGAGAGAGAAACAGAGTTAATAAAAAGAGCAAGTGCTGGAAATATTCAGCAGGTCGGGCAACATCTGTGCAGAGAGATACAGAGTTAATAAAAACAGCGAGTGCTGGAAATAATCAGCAGGTCGGGCAACATCTGTGGAGAGAGAAACAGAGTTAATAAAAACAGCCAGTGCTGGAAATATTCAGCAGGTCGGGCAACATCTGTGGAGAGAGAAACAGAGTTAATAAAAACAGAGAGTGCTGGAAATACTCAGCAGGTCGGGCAACATCTGTGGACAGAGAAACAGGGTTAATAAAAACAGAGAGTGCTGGAAATATTCAGCAGGTCGGGCAACATCTGTGCAGAGAGAAACAGAGTTAATAAAAACAGAGAGTGCTGGAAATACTCAGCAGGTCGGGCAACATCTGTGGACAGAGAAACAGAGTTAGTAAAAACAGAGATTGCAGGAAATATTCAGCAGGTCGAGCAACATCTGTGGAGAGAGAAACAGAGTTAATAAAAACAGAGAGTTTTGGAAATACTCAGCAGGTCGGGCAACATCTGTGGAGATAGAAACAGAGTTAATAAAAACAGAGAGTGCTGGAAATATTCAGCAGGTCGGGCAGCAACTGTGGAGAGAGAAACAGAGTTAATAAAAAGAGCGAGTGCTGGATATACTCAGCAGGTCGGGCAACATCTGTGGAGAGGGAAACAGAGTTAATAAAAACAGAGAGTGCTGGAAATATTCAGCAGGTCAGGCAGCATCTGTGGAGAGAGAAACAGAGTTAATAAAAACAGAGAGTGCTGGAAATACTCAGCAGGTCGGGCAACATCTGTGGACAGAGAAACAGGGTTAATAAAAACAGAGAGTGCTGGAAATACTCAGCAGGTCGGGCAACATCTGTGGACAGAGAAACAGGGTTAATAAAAACAGAGAGTGCTGGAAATATTCAGCAGGTCTGGCAACATCTGTGAAGAGAGAAACAGAGTTAATAAAAACAGCGTGTGCTGGAAATATTCAGCTGGTCGGGCAACATCTGTGGAGAGAGAAACGGAGTTAATAAAAACAGAGTGTGCTGGAAATATTCGGCAGGTCGGGCAACATCTGTGGAGAGAGAAACAGAGTTAATAAAAAGAGCAATTGCTGGAAATATTCAGCAGGTCGGGCAACATCTTTGGAGAGAGATACAGAGTTAATAAAAACAGCGAGTGCTGGAAATAATCAGCAGGTCGGGCAACATCTGTGGAGAGAGAAACAGAGTTAATAAAACAGAGAGTGCTGGAAATATTCAGCAGGTCGGGCAACAACTGTGGAGAGAGAAACAGAGTTAATAAAAACAGAGAGTGCTGGAAATACTCAGCAGGTCGTGCAACATCTGTGGACAGAGAAACAGAGTTAATAAAAACAGAGAGTGCTGGAAATACTCAGCAGGTCGGGCAACATCTGTGGACAGAGAAACAGGGTTAATAAAAACAGCGAGTGCTGGAAATATTCAGCAGGTCGGGCAGCATCTGTGGAGAGAGAAACAGAGTTAATAAAAAGAGCGAGTGCTGGAAATACTCAGCAGGTCGGGCAACATCTGTGGACAGAGAAACAGAGTTAATAAAAACAGAGAGTGCTGGAAATACTCAGCAGGTCGGGCAACATCTGTGGACAGAGAAACAGGGTTAATAAAAACAGAGAGTGCTGGAAATATTCAGCAGGTCGGGCAACATCTGTGGAGAGAGAAACAGATATATAAAAATAGAGAGTGCTGGAAATACTCAGCAGGTCTGACAACATCTGTGGAGAGAGAAACAGAGTTAATAAAAACAGCGAGTGCTGGAAATATTCAGCAGGTCGGGCAGCATCTGTGGACAGAGAAACAGAGTTAATAAAAACAGAGAGTGCTGGAAATACTCAGCAGGTCGGGCAACATCTGTGGACAGAGAAACAGGGTTAATAAAAACAGAGAGTGCTGGAAATACTCAGCAGGTCGGGCAACATCTGTGGACAGAGAAACAGAGTTAATAAAAACAGAGAGTGCTGGAAACATTCAGCAGGTCGGGCAACATCTGTGGAGAGAGAAACAGAGTTAATAAAAACAGAGAGTGCTGGAAATACTCAGCAGGTCGGGCAACATCTGTGGACAGAGAAACAGAGTTAATAAAAACAGAGAGTGCTGTAAATATTCAGCAGGTCGGGCAACATCTGTGGAGAGAGAAACAGAGTTAATAAGAACAGAGAGTGCTGGAAATACTCAGCAGGTCGGGCAACATCTGTGGAGAGAGAAACAGAGTTAATAAAAACAGAGAGTGCTGGAAATATTCAGCACGTCGGGCAGCAACTATGGAGAGAGAAACAGAGTTAATAAAAAGAGCGAGTGCTGGAAATACTCAGCAGGTCGGGCAACATCTGTGGACAGAGAAACAGAGTTAATAAAAACAGAGAGTGCTGGAAATACTCAGCAGGTTGGGCAACATCTGTGGACAGAGAAACAGGGTTAATAAAAACAGAGAGTGCTGGAAATATTCAGCAGGTCGTGCAACATCTGTGGAGAGAGAAACAGAGTTAATAAAAACAGAGAGTGCTGGAAATACTCAGCAGGTCGGGCAACAACTGTGGAGAGAGAAACAGAGTTAATAAAAGCAGAGAGTGCTGGAAATATTCAGCAGGTCAGGCAGCATCTGTGGAGAGAGAAACAGAGTTAATAAAAAGAGCGAGTGCTGGAAATATTCAGCAGGTCGGGCAACATCTGTGGAGAGAGAAACAGAGTTAATAAAAACAGAGTGTGCTGGAAATATTCAGCAGGTCGGGCAAAATCTGCGGAGAGAGAAACAGAGTTAATAAAAAGAGCAAGTGCTGGAAATACTCTGCAGGTGGGGCAATATCTGTGGAGAGAGAAACAGAGTTAATAAAAACAGCGAGTGCTGGAAATAATCAGCAGGTCGGGCAACATCTGTGGAGAGAGAAACAGAGTTAATAAAAACAGCCAGTGCTGGAAATATTCAGCAGGTCGGGCAACATCTGTGGAGAGAGAAACAGACTTAATAAAAACAGAGAGTTCTGGAAATACTCAGCAGGTCCGGCAACATCTGTGGACAGAGAAACAGAGTTAATAAAAACAGAGAGTGCTGGAAATACTCAGCAGGTCGGCCAACATCTGTGGACAGAGAAACAGAGTTAATAAAAACAGAGAGTGCTGGAAATATTCAGCAGGTCAGGCAGCATCTGTGGAGAGAGAAACGGAGTTAATAAAAAGAGCGAGTGCTGGAAATACTCAGCAGGTCGGGCAACATCTGTGGACAGAGAAACAGAGTTAATAAAAACAGAGAATGCTGTAAATACTCAGCAGGTCGGGCAACATCTGTGGACAGGGAAACAGGGTTAATAAAAAGAGAGTGCTGGAAATATTCAGCAGGTCGGGCAACATCTGTGGAGAGAGAAACAGAGTTAATAAAAACAGAGAGTGCTGGAAATTTCAGCAGGTCGGGCAACATCTGTGGAGAGAGAAACAGAGTTAATAAAAAAACAGAGTGCTGGAAATATTCAGCAGGTCAGACTGCATCTGTGGAGAGAGAAACAGAGTTAATAAAAACAGTGAGTGCTGGAAATACTCAGCAGGTCGGGCAACATCTGTGGACAGAGAAACAGTGTTAATAAAAACAGAGAGTGCTGGAAATTTCAGCAGGTCGGGCAACATCTGTGGACAGAGAAACAGGGTTAATAAAAACAGAGAGTGCTGGAAATATTCAGCAGGTCGGGCAACATCTGTGGAGTGAGAAACAGAGTTAATAAAAACAGAGAGTGCTGGAAATACTCAGCAGGTCGGGCAACATCTGTGGACAGAGAAAAAGAGTTAGTAAAAACAGAGAGTGCTGGAAATTTCAACAGGTCGGGCAACATCTGTGGAGAGAGAAACAGAGTTAATAAAAACAGAGAGTGCTGGAAATACTCAGCAGGTCGGGCAACATCTGTGGAGAGAGAAACAGAGTTAATAAAAACAGAGTGTGCTGGAAATACTCAGCAGGTCGGGCAACATCTGTGGACAGAGAAAAAGAGTTAGTAAAAACAGAGAGTGCTGGAAATATTCAGCAGGTCGGGCAACATCTGTGGAGAGAGAAACAGAGTTAATAAAAACAGAGAGTGCTGGAAATAATCAGCAGGTCGGGCAACATCTGTGGACAGAGAAACAGAGTTAATAAAAACAGAGAGTGCTGGAAATACTCAGCAGGTCTGGCAACATCTGTGGACAGAGAAACAGGGTTAATAAAAACAGAGAGTGCTGGAAATACTCAGCAGGTCGGGCAACATCTGTGGAGAGAGAAACAGAGTTAATAAAAACAGAGAGTGCTGGAAATATTCAGCAGGTCAGGCAGCATCTGTGGAGAGAGAAACAGAGTGAATAAAAACAGAGAGTGCTGGAAATATTCAGCAGGTCGGGCAACATCTGTGGACAGAGAAACAGGGTTAATAAAAACAGAGAGTGCTGGAAATACTCAGCAGGTCGGGCAACATCTGTGGACAGAGAAACAGGGTTAATAAAAACAGAGAGTGCTGGAAATATTCAGCAGGTCGGGCAAAATCTGTGGAGAGAGAAACAGAGTTAATAAAAACAGAGAGTGCTGGAAATACTCAGCAGGTCGGGCAACATCTGTGGAGAGAGAAACAGAGTTAATAAAAACAGCGAGTGCTGGAAATATTCAGCAGGTCGGGCAACATCTGTGGACAGAGAAACAGAGTTAATAAAAACAGCAAGTGCTGGAAATAATCAGCAGGTCGGGCAACATCTGTGGAGAGTGAAGCAGAGTTAATAAAAACAGCGAGTGCTGGAAATATCAGCAGGTCGGGCAACATCTGTGGAGAGAGAAACAGAGTTAATAAAACAGAGAGTGATGTAAATATTCAGCAGGTCGGGCAACATCTGTGGAGAGAGAAACAGAGTTAATAAAAACAGAGAGTTCTGGAAATACTCAGCAGGTCGGGCAACATCTGTGGACAGAGAAACAGAGTTAATAAAAACAGAGAGTGCTGGAAATACTCAGCAGGTCGGGCAACATCTGTGGGCAGAGAAACAGAGTTAATAAAAACAGCGAGTGCTGGAAATATTCAGCAGGTCGGGCAGCATCTGTGGAGAGAGAAACAGAGTTAATGAAAACAGAGAGTGCTGGAAATATTCAGCATGTCGGGCAGCAACTGTGGAGAGAGAAACAGAGTTAATAAAAAGAGCGAGTGCTGGAAATACTCAGCAGGTCGGGCAACATCTGTGGACAGAGAAACAGAGTTAATAAAAACAGAGAGTGCTGGAAATACTTAGCAGGTCGGGCAACATCTGTGGACAGAGAAACAGGGTTAATAAAAACAGAGAGTGCTGGAAATATTCAGCAGGTCGGGCAACATCTGTGGAGAGAGAAACAGAGTTAATAAAAACAGAGAGTGCTGGAAATATTCAGCAGGTCGGGCAACATCTGTGGACAGAGAAACAGAGTTAATAAAAAGAGCAAGTGCTGGAAATAATCAGCAGGTCGGGCAACATCTGTGGAGAGAGAAGCAGAGTTAATAAAAACAGCGAGTGCTGGAAATATCAGCAGGTCGGGCAACATCTGTGGAGAGAGAAACAGAGTTAATAAAACAGAGAGTGATGTAAATATTCAGCAGGTCGGGCAACATCTGTGGAGAGAGAAACAGAGTTAATAAAAACAGAGAGTTCTGGAAATACTCAGCAGGTCGGGCAACATCTGTGGACAGAGAAACAGAGTTAATAAAAACAGAGAGTGCTGGAAATACTCAGCAGGTCGGGCAACATCTGTGGGCAGAGAAACAGAGTTAATAAAAACAGCGAGTGCTGGAAATATTCAGCAGGTCGGGCAGCATCTGTGGAGAGAGAAACAGAGTTAATGAAAACAGAGAGTGCTGGAAATATTCAGCATGTCGGGCAGCAACTGTGGAGAGAGAAACAGAGTTAATAAAAAGAGCGAGTGCTGGAAATACTCAGCAGGTCGGGCAACATCTGTGGACAGAGAAACAGAGTTAATAAAAACAGAGAGTGCTGGAAATACTTAGCAGGTCGGGCAACATCTGTGGACAGAGAAACAGGGTTAATAAAAACAGAGAGTGCTGGAAATATTCAGCAGGTCGGGCAACATCTGTGGAGAGAGAAACAGAGTTAATAAAAACAGAGAGTGCTGGAAATACTCAGCAGGTCGGGCAACATCTGTGGAGAGAGAAACAGAGTTAATAAAAACAGCGAGTGCTGGAAATATTCAGCAGGTCGGGCAACATCTGTGGACAGAGAAACAGAGTTAATAAAAAGAGCAAGTGCTGGAAATATTCAGCAGGTCGGGCAACATCTGTGGAGAGAGAAACAGAGTTAATAAAAACAGCGAGTGCTGGAAATAATCAGCAGGTCGGGCAACATCTGTGGAGAGAGAAACAGAGTTAATAAAACACAGAATGATGTAAATATTCAGCAGGTCGGGCAACATCTGTGGAGAGAGAAACAGAGTTAATAAAAACAGAGAGTTCTGGAAATACTCAGCCGGTCGGGCAACATCTGTGGACAGAGAAACAGAGTTAATAAAAACAGAGAGTGCTGGAAATACTCAGCAGGTCGGGCAACATCTGTGGGCAGAGAAACAGAGTAAATAAAAACAGCGAGTGCTGGAAATGTTCAGCAGGTCGGGCAGCCTCTGTGGAGAGAGAAACAGAGTTAATAAAAAGAGCGAGTGCTGGAAATACTCAGCAGGTCGGGCAACATCTGTGGACAGAGAAACAGAGTTAATAAAAACAGAGAGTGCTGGAAATACTCAGCAGGTCGGGCAACATCTGTGGACAGAGAAACAGGGTTAATAAAAACAGAGAGTGCTGAGAATATTCAGCAGGTCGGGCAGCATCTGTGGAGAGAGAAACAGATATATAAAAACAGAGAGTGCTGGAAATACTCAGCAGGTCGGGCAACATTTGTGGAGAGAGAAACAGAGTTAATAAAAACAGAGAGTGCTGGAAATATTCAGCAGGTCAGGCAGCATCTGTGGAGAGAGAAACAGAGTTAATAAAAACAGAGAGTGCTGGAAATACTCAGCAGGTCGGGCAACATCTGTGGAGAGAGAAACAGGGTTAATAAAAACAGAGAGTGCTGGAAATACTCAGCAGGTCGGGCAAAATCTGTGGACAGAGAAACAGGGTTAATAAAAACAGAGAGTGCTGGAAATATTCAGCAGGTCGGGCAACATCTGTGGTGAGAGAAACAGAGTTAATAAAAACAGAGAGTGCTGGAAATACTCAGCAGGTCGGGCAACATCTGTGGACAGAGAAACAGGGTTAATAAAAACAGAGAGTGCTGGAAATATTCAGCAGGTCGGGCAACATCTGTGGAGAGAGAAACAGAGTTAATAAAAACAGAGAGTGCTGGAAATACTCAGCAGGTCGGGCAACATCTGTGGAGAGAGAAACAGAGTTAATAAAAACAGCGAGTGCTGGAAATATTCAGCAGGTCGGGCAACATCTGTGGACAGAGAAACAGAGTTAATAAAAAGAGCAAGTGCTGGAAATATTCAGCAGGTCGGGCAACATCTGTGGAGAGAGAAACAGAGTTAATAAAAACAGCGAGTGCTGGAAATAATCAGCAGGTCGGGCAACATCTGTGGAGAGAGAAACAGAGTTAATAAAACAGAGAGTGATGTAAATATTCAGCAGGTCGGGCAACATCTGTGGAGAGAGAAACAGAGTTAATAAAAACGGAGAGTTCTGGAAATACTCAGCAGGTCGGGCAACATCTGTGAGCAGAGAAACAGAGTTAATAAAAACAGCGAGTGCTGGAAATGTTCAGCAGGTCGGGCAGCATCTGTGGAGAGAGAAACAGAGTTAATAAAAAGAGCGAGTGCTGGAAATACTCAGTAGCTCGGGCAACATCTGTGGACAGAGAAACAGAGTTAATAAAAACAGAGAGTGCTGGAAATACTCAGCAGGTCGGGCAACATCTGTGGACAGAGAAACAGGGTTAATAAAAACAGAGAGTGCTGGAAATATTCAGCAGGTCGGGCAGCATCTGTGGAGAGAGAAACAGATATATAAAAACAGAGAGTGCTGGAAATACTCAGCAGGTCGGGCAACATCTGTGGAGAGAGAAACAGAGTTAATAAAAACAGAGAGTGCTGGAAATATTCAGCAGGTCAGGCAGCATCTGTGGAGAGAGAAACAGAGTTAATAAAAACAGAGAGTGCTGGAAATACTCAGCAGGTCGGGCAACATCTGTGGAGAGAGAAACAGGGTTAATAAAAACAGAGAGTGCTGGAAATACTCAGCAGGTCGGGCAACATCTGTGGACAGAGAAACAGGGTTAATAAAAACAGAGAGTGCTGGAAATATTCAGCAGGTCGGGCAACATCTGTGGAGAGAGAAACAGAGTTAATAAAAACAGAGAGTGCTGGAAATACTCAGCAGGTCGGGCAACATCTGTGGACAGAGAAACAGAGTTAATAAAAACAGAGAGTGCTGTAAATATTCAGCAGGTCGGGCAACATCTGTGGAGAGAGAAACAGAGTGAATAAAAACAGAGAGTGCTGGAAATACTCAGCAGGTCGGGCAACATCTGTGGAGAGAGAAACAGAGTTAATGAAAACAGAGAGTGCTGGAAATATTCAGCAGGTCGGGCAGCAACTGTGGAGAGAGAAACAGAGTTAATAAAAAGAGCGAGTGCTGGAAATACTCAGCAGGTCGAGCAACATCTGTGGACAGAGAAACAGTGTTAATAAAAACAGAGAGTGCTGGAAATACTCAGCAGGTCGGGCAACATCTGTGGACAGAGAAACAGGGTTAATAAAAACAGAGAGTGCTGGAAATATTCAGCAGGTCGGGCAACATCTGTGGAGAGAGAAACAGAGTTAATAAAAACAGAGAGTGCTGGAAATACTCAGCAGGTCGGGCAACATCTGTGGAGAGAGAAACAGAGTTAATAAAAGCAGAGAGTGCTGGAAATATTCAGCAGGTCAGGCAGCATCTGTGGAGAGAGAAACAGAGTTAATAAGAACAGAGAGTGCTGGAACTATTCAGCAGGTCGGGTAACATCTGTGGAGAGAGAAACAGAGTTAATAAAAACAGAGAGTGCTGGAAATACTCAGCAGGTCGGGCAACATCTGTGGAGAGAGAAACAGAGTTAATAACAACAGAGAGTGCTGGGAATACTCAGCAGGTCGGGCAACATCTGTGGAGAGAGAAACAGAGTTAATAAAAACAGCGAGTGCTGGAAATAATCAGCAGGTCGGGCAGCAACTGTGGAGAGAGAAACAGAGTTAATAAAAACAGCGAGTACTGGAAATATTCAAATAAAATCAAAACACTGCGGATGCTGGAAATCTGAAAAAAAAACAAGAAATGCTGGTGAGAGAAACAGAGTTAATGTTTCAGGCCTGTGACCTTTCATCAGAAATTGCAAAAATTAGACATGTAATAGGTTCTAAGCAAATAAGGCGGGGGTAGTGGGGGAAACACAAGGACAGAAATGTGGGCATGGGAGAGCGGGTATTGAAATGACAAGCGATCGGAAGCTCGGGATGACGCTTTTGTACAGAGTGAAGATTTTCCACAATGCAGTCACCCAGTCTGTGTTTGACCTGCTGTGGTGTTCCAGTGAACATCAATTCCAGCTCGAGGAACAGCAGCTCATTGTCCTGTTAGGCATTCTACAGACTTCCGGACTGAATATCGAGTTCAATAATTTCAGAGTGTGACCGGCCCTTTAAGTTTTTTTGTTTTTTGCTTATCTGTTTGTTTTAGCATGTGCTGGTCTTAAACTGGGATTTTTATGTTGCTGCTTTTGTCTGGAGCTGTTCATTAGTCTGTCATTTAATACCCTCTTTGCACTAACGCTTTGTCTTTCACCACATAATTAGGACACTCTCTTGGCCTTTGTCCCATGAACTACTTGTCAGTTAATCTCTATGACCCTCTGTCTTATCACACATCTTCCCTTCTGTTCTCTTTCGCCACCACCCCATCCCCCCTCACACCCGCTTTATTTGCCTAAAACCTATTACATTTCTAACCTTTGCCAATTCTGATGAAAGGTCACTGACCTGAAACGTTAACTAAGTTTCTCTCTCTCCACAGATGCTTCCAGACCTATTGAGTATTTCCAGCATTTCTTGTTTTTATTTAAGATTTGTAGTGGAGTTCCCCAGGGGTCAGTGTTGGGACCCTTTCTCTTCCTGATATATATTAATGAAATAAACCTTGGTGTGCAGGGCACAATTTCAAAGTTTGTAGATGAAACAAAACTTGGAAGCATTGTGAACTGTGAAGAGGATAGTGTGGAACTTCTAAAGGACATAGACAAGTTGGTGGAATGGGCAGACAAGTGGCAGATGAAGATCAAAAAAGAGAAATGTGCAGTGATTCATTTTGGCAGGAAGAACATGGAGAGATAATATAGAATAAAGGTTACAATTCTAAAGGGGGTGTAGGAGCAGTGGGACGTGGGAGTATATGTGCAGAGGTCATTGAAGTTGGAAAGACAGGTTGAGAGAGTAGTTAATACAGCATATAGTATCCTGGGCTTTATTAACAGCAGCATGGAATACAAGAGCAAGGAGGTTAATTTGAACTTGTATAAGACTCTAGTTCTGCCTCAATTGCAGTATTCCGTCTAGTTCTGGGCACCACACTTTAGGTAACGTGAAGACATTGGAGAATGTACAAAAACATTCACAAGAATGGTTCCAGAGATGAAGAATATCAGTTATGAAGATAGGCTGGAGAAGTTGGAACATTTTCCTTAGAGAAGAGAAGGCTGAGAGGAGATTTGAAAAAGGTATTCAAAAATATGAGGTGTCTGGACAGAGTGGATAAGAAAAAAACTGTTCCCACTCCTGAAAGGATCGAAAACGAGAGGACAAAGAATGAAAGTAATTGGTAAACGAAGCAGAAGTTGACATGAGGAAATCTTGTTCACACAGCGAATGGTTAAGGTCTGGAATGCACTGCCTGAGAGTGTGGTGGAGGCAGATTCAGGGGAGGTATCAGGAATAACTTGGATAGCTATCTGTAAAGGAAGATTGTACAGAGTTACGGGGAGAAGGCAGGGGTGCGGCACTAGATGAATTGCTCTTTTGGAGAGCCAGTGCAGACACGATGGACTGAATGGCCGCCTTCTGTGCTGTAACAATTCTGTGATTATGTGACATTTGACCACACAATAAGCTTCCAACCTCATATTCGTGCCATCACTGTGACCATCTCTTCCCACCTCAATAACGTCGCTCAACTTCACCCCTGTCTCAACTCATCTGCTGCTGAAGCTCTCATTCATGCTTTCATTACCTGTAGCCTGGACTATTCCAACTCACTCTCCCACATTCTACTATCTGTAAACTTCAGGTCATCTAAAACTCTGCTGCCTGTGTCTTAACTCGCAACAAGTCCAATTCCCCGATCACTGGCCTACATCAGCTCACAGTCAAGCAATATCTTGATTTGAAAACTCTCAATCATGTTTTCACATCCCTCCATGGTCTCACCACTCACTATCTCTGTAACCTCCTCCAACTCCACAACCCTCCAAGATATCCGTGCTCCTCTGATTCTGGATTCTTGTGCATCCCTGATATTAACTACTGCACCATTTGTGGCCACACCATCTGTTGCCTCGGCCCCAAGCTCTTGAATATCCTCCCGACACAGCTCCACCTCTCCACCTCGCTTTTATTCTGTAAGACACTACTTTAAAACTGCTTCATTGACCATGCTGTTGGTCACCTAACATAATATCTCCTTTTGTGGTTCAGTGTTTTACTTTGTTGAATCATGCTGCTGTGAGTACCTTGGGAAAAGTTCTTGTTGAAGTTTGCCAGACATGATTTGTCATTAGCATATTCGTGCTGCTTGAAATGTATTATGCTATGATTTTCCAAGCAGCGAATATTTAAGACCTGGGGGGTGAAATGTCCCCACCACTGACGTCAGATTGACAGGACAGTACAGGGTTTACTCCATCTCTCCTTGTTCAAACAATATCTGTAACTCTCTTTCATCGCTCCCATATCCAAGGAACATTGAAATATTCTGTCCAGTGCCTCTACTATTTCCACATTCCTTCCCTCAGTAATCCTTATACATCCCATCCAGACCAGGTAAATGTCCTACTTTATTGTGGTACAAAAAGTGTTGGATTGAAAGGTGAGGTCCCAGAGGACTGGAGAATAGCCAATGTTGTTACTTTGTTTAAGAAGGGTAGCAAGGATAATCCAGGAAATTATAGGCCGGTGAGTCTTACGTCATTGGTAAGGAAATTACTGGAGAGGATTCTTCGGGACAGGATTTGCTCCCACTTGGAAACAAAAGAACTTATCAGCGAGGGGCTGCATGGTTTTGTGAAGGGGAGATCGTGTCTCATTAATTGATTGAGTTTTTTGAGGAAGTGGCGAAGATGATTGATGAAGGAAGGGCAGTGGATGTTGTCAATATGGACTTCAGTAAAGCCTTTGTCAAGGTCCCTCATGGCAGACTGGTACAAAAGGTGAAGTCACACGGGATCAGAGGTGAGCTGGCAAGATGGATACAGAACTGGCTCGGTCATAGAAGACAGAGGGTAGCAGTGGAAGGGTGCTTTTCTGAATGGAGGGATGTGACTAGTGGTGTTCCGCAGGGATCTGTGCTGGGACCTTTGCTCTTTGTAGTATATATAAATGATTTGGAAGAAAATGTAGCTGGTCTGATTAGTAAGTTTGCGGACGACACAAAGGTTTGTGGAGTTGCAGATAATGATGAGGATTGTCAAAGGATACAGCGGGAGAGAGATCGGTTGGAGACTTGGGCGGAGAAATGGCAGATGGAGTTTAATCCGGACAAATGTGTGGTAGTGCACCTGTACGCCCAGATCACTCTGCCTGTCAATACTCCTAAGGGTTCTGTAATTTACTCTATACTTCCCACCTGTATTAGACCTTCCAAAATGCATTACCTCACATTAGTCTGGATTGAACTCCATGTACCATTTCCCCGCCCAAGTCTCCAACCGATCTATATCCTGCAGTATCCTCTGACAATCCTCATCATTATCCACAACTCCACCAACCTTTGTGTCGTCTGCAAACTTACTAATCAGACCATCTACAATTTCCTCCAATTCATTCATATATACTACAAACAGCAAAGGTCCCAGCACTGATCCCTGCCAAACATCAGCAGTCACGGCCCTCCATTCAGAAAAAAACACTCTTCCAATGCTACGCTCTGTCTTCTATGACCAAACCAGATCTGTATCCATCTTGCCAGCTCA
Organism: Heterodontus francisci; assembly: GCF_036365525.1. NCBI lineage: Eukaryota > Metazoa > Chordata > Chondrichthyes > Heterodontiformes > Heterodontidae > Heterodontus > Heterodontus francisci. The sequence continues at coordinate 1,276,632 of NW_027140940.1, forward strand.
TTTCTGATCCCGTGTGACTTCACCTTTAGTACCAGTCTGCCATGAGGGACCTTTTGAAAGGCTTTACTTAAGGCCATGTAGACAACATCCAATTCCCTTCCTTCATCAATCATCTTCATCACTTCCTCAAAAAACTCAATCAAGTTAGTAAGACAGGACCTCCCTTTCACAAAACCATGCTGCCTCTCGCTAATAAGTTCGTTTGTTTCCAAATGGGAGTATATCCTGACCCGAAGAATCCTCTCCAGTAATTTCAGTACCACTGACGTAAGGCTCACCGACCTATAATTTACTGGATTATCCTTGCTACCCTGCTTAAACAAAGGAATATCATTGTCTATTCTCCAGTCCTCTGGGACCTTACCTGCAGACAATTAGGATACAAAGATTTCTGTGAAGGCCCCAGCAATTTTCTCCCTTGCCTCCTTCAGTATTCTGGGGTAGATTCCATCAGGCCCTGGGGACTTATCTACCTTAATGTTTTCCAAGACGTCCAGCACCTCCTCCTTTTTGATGTCGACATGACCAATGCTATCAACACTCCCTTCCCTAGAGTCATCATCCACCAAGTCCTTCTCTTGGGTGATCACTGAGGCAAAGTATTCATTTCGTACCTCGTCCATTTCCTCTGGCTCCACGCTTAGATTCCCTCCTCTGTCCTTGAGTGGGCCAACCATTTCCCTGGCTACCCTCTTGTTCTTTATATACGGATAAAAAGCCTTGGGATTTTCCTTAATCCTGTTTACCAATGACTTTTCATGACCTCTTTTAGCCCTCCTGACTCCTTGCTTAAGTTCCTTGGTACTTTCTTTACATTCCTCGAGGCCTTCGTCTGTTCCCAGCCTTCTCGCCCTGATGAATGCTTCCTTTTTTTTAACTAGGCTCACAATATCCCGCGTTATCCAAGCTTCCCGAAACTTGCCAAACTTATCCTTCTTCCTAACAGGAACATGCCGGTCCTGGATTCTAATCAGCTGACGTTTGAAAGACTCCCACATGTCAGATGTTGATTTACCCTCAAACAGCCGCCCCATCTTACTTCTTCAGTTCCTGCCCAATATTGTTATAATTATCCTTCCCCCAATTTAGCACCTTCACCGAGGACTACTCTTATCCTTATCTACATGTACCTTAAAACTTATGGAATTATGATCACTGATCCTGTAATGCTCCCCTACGGAGACTTCTAACATCTGGCTAGGCTCCTTCCCCAATACCAGGTCCAGTACGGCCGCATCCCTAGTTGGACTATCTACATACTGTTTCAAGAAGCCCTCCTGAATGCTCCTTACAAATTCTGCCCCATCCAAACCCCTAGCACTAAGTGATTCCCAGTCAATATAGGGAAAGTTAATATCACCCACCACACAACCCTGTTACCTTTACATCTTTACAAAATCTGTCTACCTATCTGCACCTCTGTCGCCTGCTGGCTGTTAGGAGGCCTGTAGTAAACCCCCAAAATCGTGAATGAACCCTTCCTATTCCGAAGCTCTACCCATATTGTCTCGCTGCATGACCCCTCCGTGGTGTCCTCCCGCAGTACAGCTGTGATATTCTCCTTAACCAGTAATGCAACTCCCCCACACCTTTTACAACCCCCTCTATCCCGCCTGAAGCTTCTATATCCTGGAACATTTAGCTGCCAATCCTGCCCTTCCCTCAACCAAGTCTCTGTAATAGCAACAACATCAAAGTTCCAAGTACTACTCCAAGCTCTAAGTTCATCTGCCTCAGCTGTTATACTTCTCGCATTGAAACAAATGCACATCAGATCACAAGTCCCGCTGTGCTCAGCAGCATCTCCCTGCCTGTTCTTCCTCTCAGTCTTACTGGCCTTACTCACTAGTTCCCCTCAGCTATTTCACTTGCTGACCTACTGCTCTGGTTCCCACCCCATGCCACATTAGCTTAAACCCTCCCGGGTAACGTAGATTTTTTCCTCCACGTTCTTCCCACCAGCTAGTGACCTATAGACAACAAGGAAAAATGTAACTGCAACTTTTTTGCTCCTTAACTCCAGCCATTTAGATTCTGTCCTTGACCAACTCCCCACTCCCACTGCCACCCCAACCCGGGACATTCTCTCTCTCCAGAACGATAATCTTCTCCTCAATCAACACGACCACCCCGATCGCTATTCTTCCTTCTATCGTTTGATAAGGTTCCCCATTGTGGGCTGATGGAGAAAGTAAAGTCGCATGGGGTCCAGGGTGTACTAGCGAGATGGATAAAGAACTGGCTGGGCAACAAGAGACAGAGAGTAGCAGTGGAAGGGAGTTTCTCAAAATGGAGACGTGTGACCAGTGGTGTTCCACAGGGATCCGTGCTGGGACCACTGTTGTTTGTGATATACATAAATGATTTGGAGGAATGTATAGGTGGCCTGATTAGCAAGTTTGCAGACGACACTTAGATTGGTGGAGTAGCAGATAGTGAAGGGGACTGTCAGAGAATACAGCAGAATATAGATAGATTGGAGAGTTGGGCAGAGAAATGGCAGATGGAGTTCAATCAGGGCAAATGCGAGGTGATGCATTTTGGAAGATCCAATTCAAGAGTGAACTATACAGTAAATGGAAAAGACCTGGGGAAAATTGATGTACAGAGAGATTTGGGTGTTCAGGTCCACTGTTCCCTGAAGGTGGCAACGCAGGTCAATAGAGTGGTCAAGAAGGCATACGGCATGCTTTCCTTCATCGGACGGGGTATTGAGTACAAGAGTTGGCAGGTTATGTTGCAGTTGTACAGGACTTTGGTTCGGCCACATTTGGAATACTGCGTGCAGTTCTGGTCACCACATTACCAAAAGGATGTGGATGCTTTGGAGAGGGTGCAGAGGAGGTTCACCAGGATGTTGCCTGGTATGGGGGGCGCTAGCTATGAAGAGAGATTGAGTAGATTAGGATTATTTTCATTAGAAAGACGCAGGTTGAGGGGGTCCTGATTGAGGTGTACAAAATCATGAGAGGGAAAGACAGGGTGGATAGCAAGAAGCTTTTTCCCAGAGAGGGGGATTCAATTACTCGGGGTCACGAGTTGAAAGTGAGAGGGGAAAAGTTTAGGGGGGATATGCGTGGAAAGTTCATTACACAGAGGGTGGTGGGTGCCTGGAACGCGTTGCCAGCAGAGGTGGTAGACGCGGGCACGATAGCTTCTTTTGAGATGTATCTAGACAGATACGTGAATGGGCGGGAAGCAAAGAGATACAGACCCTTAGAAAATAGGCGACATGTTTAGGTAGAGGAGCTGGATCGGCACAGGCTTGGAGGGCCGAAGGGCCTGTTCCTGTGCTGTAATTTTCTTTTTCTTTGTTCTTTCCTGAATACCTTGTATCCCGGAATATTTAACACCCGGTCCTGCATTTCTTTGGGCCAGGTCTCTGTTGTCGCCGCAAGATCATATTTCCATATGGCAATCTGAGCATTTACCTCACCAGTCTTATTCACCACACTCCTTGCTTTCACATACATGCACATTAACCCTCATGTAAATATTATTAATTTCTCCCATTCTCTGACCCCACCTAATAATTTTCTAAACCCTACGATAGTGCTATCCAACTCTTCCCGTATTCTGTGCACCTTGGAATTCCTCTCGAATGTTTACTCCCATACCTCTGCCAATTTAGTTTAAACCCTCCGCAATAGCACTAATTAATCGCCCCACAAGGGAATTAGTCCCAGCTCTGTTCAGGTGTAAATCGTCCAGCCTGTACAGATCCCACATTCTCCAGAACGGCTCCCAGTGTCCAGAAATCTCAACCTCCCCGCTTCTGCAGCATCCTTCCAGCCACACACCCATCTGTACTCCACATCATTATCTGTACTCACTCGCATGGGGTACAGACAGTAATCCATAGATTAGAACTCTGAAGTCGTGCTTGCTAACTTCTTTGCCAGTTCCCTGAATTCTGACTGCAGGACAACCTCCCTCTTTCTGCCTCTGTCGTTGCTTCTGATGTGGACCACTACTGCCTGCTGTTCACCCTCCACCTTCAGGATGCGCTGCAGCCGCTGGAGTGATATCCTTGACTCTGACACCAGGGACGGAACGCACCATCCTGGATACACAACTGCCGTCTCAGAAACCAGTGTCTGTTGCCGTGACTATCGAATTTCCTATCAGTATCAACATTCCAGTGTTCCCTGTAACCCACCAGTACAGCTGAGACAGCCCTGGTACCATGGCCTTGCCTGTGGCTGCAGTCCCCAGATGAACCATCAGTATTGAATACTGGTTGGAGAATGAGATGCAGTCAGGAGTCTCCTGTGCTACCTGCTGATTCTTCTTGACGTGTTTTCCACAAATTACTCAACCTCACATATACATTACAGTGACATCCATGGTCCCACCATTTGCAGCTTGGACATCATCCCAAACAGCAGGATGAGGGGGAGGTGGGAGCTAAGAAGGGACATAAGGCAGGAACATAACATCATCCTGAATACTCTCGGTGATGCTGGATGCTACGGGTTCTGTCACAGCCGGTCCCATGATGTGGAGAACCATATCCTCCCTCAGGCTCAGGGGTGAAGGAATGCCTGGTCCCCGCCGGCTCACTGCTGCTCCCTGTGATTATGGGCCACCTTGTCTTGTAAGAGGGAGGGCAAAATGTCAGTGATTGTGTTGCAATGTGTTTGTGTGATGTGCCTGCCATAGCTGAATAGCTGGAGGTATGTGGAGGCACTGAGAGGTGGGTGTGAAGATGGTATCAGTGGAAGGTCTGTGAGGGGGAGGTGGAGAATGTGAATGTTAGGTGCGAGTCCTGAGTGTTAGGGACTGCTGATGGGTGAGTGATGGAGGTGTGGTACATTGAGCAGTGTGAGATGGTGGTGTTGGGGGTAGGAGATGCCATGTGCAGATGGACTGACTGAAATTGACCACCCGTGTGAGCTCATTAAACTTCTTCTGGCTCTGCTGCCAAGTCCTCCGGACCAGACTTCTTGCATTGACCTCCCTGGCCACCTGCACCCATTCCCTTCCAAGGGCGTTCCTTGAGAGTCTCCGACCCACCCCATGGAAACATGGCCTCTCTCCTCCTGTCACCCACCATGACTAAGGCCTCCAGCACCACATTCGTGAGTCGCACAGCCCGCTCTCTGTCCTAGTATCCCATTTATCTTGTCTGCAATTGCAGTATTCGCAGTCAGCAGCAGCAGCAGCAGCTTCCTGTGATTCAGTGCAACTTCCCTTTAAGAGGGACAGACTACCTTTAAGAGCGGAATCCTGGCAAACATCTGCCAGACCCTCACACAGTCAGGTCCCTCTTCAGCGTGCATACAGACAGCAGCGCAGTCATGCTCAGGGGCATGTGGAATTCATGGAAAAGTGGAGGCAGCAGGACATTTTTGTGTCACCTTTCACAATAGGAACGGGTACGGGAAGATCATAACCCCTCTGTCCAAAAAGCGTTGCAAACCCGATTTTCTCGCTCTTTTTATTTCCCTTTCCCTCTTTCACACTGTTTCTCTCTCTCTCTCTCTCTCTCTCTCTCTATCTATCTATCTATCTTTCTCCCTCTTTCTTCACTCTCTGTCACTTGTTCATAGAATCAGAGATTGATGCAGCATCGAAGAAGGCAATTCAGCCCTTTGTCTCAGTGCTGACTCTTTGAAAGAGCTGTTTAATTCGTTCCTCTCCCCTCCTCTTTCCCCAGATTCCTGCTTGTTTTTTCCTTTTCAAGTGTTTGTTAAATTCCCTTTTGAAAGATATTATTGAATATGCTTCCACCATATGTTTTCAGGCAGTGAATTCCAGATCCCAACAACTCGCTGTGCAAGAAGATTCTCCTCATTTCACCTCTGATTCTTTGTCAATTACCTTCAATCTGTGTCTCCTTAATACTTAACTTTCATACACTGGAAACAGTTTCACGTTAATTACCCTATCAAAACCCTTCATGATTCTGAATTCTATATGAAATCTCCTCTTACCCTTCACTGCTCTAAAAAGAACAATACCAGCTTTTCCAATCTCTTTCCGTAACTGAATTCCCAGATCCCTGGTACCATTCTAGTAAATCACCTCTGTAACTTCACTACGTCTTTGACATCCTAACCAAAGTGTGGTGATCAGAATTGGACACAATTCTCCAGCTGGGACCTAACCAATGATGTATAAAAATCAGCATTTCCTCCTGAGTTTTATGACTCTGTGCCTCTCTCTCTAACAGCAAGGACACTACATGTTACCTTCAAAGATCTGTGTGTTAACACCACAGGTCCCTCTAATTCTGCACCCACTTTATAATGGTACCATTTCCTTTATATTGTTTCTCCTCATACTTCTTGCCCAAATGTCTCACTTCACACTACACTGTGTGAAATTACATGTGCCATGTTCCTGTCCATTTCGCCAGTCAGTCTCTGTATTCCTGAAGTCTGTTACTCTCCTTCTCACTGTTTGTTTACATTTCTGATTTTCCTGCCATCTGAAAACTTTGACATTATCCCCTCTGTACACAAGCCTATTGCATTAACATACAGCAACAGTGATCCCAACAGTGACCCTGGGGAACCCCACTGTACTTCCCTCCAGACTGAACAACAACCATTCTCCAATACTCTCTGCTTTCTGTCACTTAGCTAATTTCCTGCATGCTGCCATTGAAAATAAAAAAAACCCTTCCATTTATGTAGCGCCTTCATGACCACTGCATGTCCCAAAGCGATTTACAATCAATGAGTGCTTATTAAACCCTAGTCACTATTGAAAAGTAGGAAAGATGGCAGAAAATATCCGCACAGCAAGCTCCCACAAGCAGCAATGTTATAATGATAAGATCTTTAATATCCACCTGAGAGGGCAGATGTTTGTTTAATGTTTGATTCGATAGACGGTACATCTGACAGTGCAACACTCCCTCAGTAATGTCACTGCAGTGTCAGTCTTGAATCTTGTGATCAAGTCCTGTTACTTGTTTCTTGCGATCAAATGACACTTGATCCTAGAAGCTTGTGACTGAAAGGGGAGAGAGCTACAAACTGAGCCACTGCTGACATTGGTCCTTTAATCCCATGTGTTTCTAACTTGGTAACATGGCTGTTATGTGGTACTTTATCAAACGCCTGTTGAAAGGATAGGAATATTGGGAAAGTACATGCAGGAGCAATCAGAGAAACATAGAATAGCATTGCACTGAAGAAGGCCATTTGGTCCAACATGTCAGTGCTGGCCCTTTTGAAGATCTTCCAGTTAGTCCCACACCCTGGCTCTTTTTTTTAATTCATTCATGGGATTTGGGCGTCACTGGCTTGGCCAGCATTTAATGCCCTTGTTGTCCTTGAGAAAGTGGCGGTGAGCTGCCTTCTTCAACTGCTGCAGTCCATTTGGAGTAGGTAGACCCACAGTGCTGTTTGGAAGGGATTTTGACCCAGCGACAGAGAAGGAACGGCGATATAGTTCCAAGTCAGGATGGTGGGTGACTTGAAAGGGAACTTGAAGGTGGTGATAAAAACAAGAAATGCTGGAACCACTCAGCAGGTCTGGCAGCATCTGTGGAAAGAGAAGCAGAGTTAACGTTTCGGGTCAGTGACCCTTCATCGGAATCGTTCCATGTGGCATACTAGTTAACAAAACAAAATCCCATGGGATCCTTGGAAATTCAGCAAGCTGGATGCAAAATTGTCTCAGTGACATGAAACAAAGGGTGATTGTTGACAGCTGATTTACTGACCTGAGGTCTGTTTCCAGTGGCGTTCCACAGGGCTCAGCACTGGGTCCCCTGCCTTTTTGTAGCATATATTAACGATTTGAACGTAAATGTAGGGGGAATGATCAAGATGTGTGCAGATGGTACACAGATTGGTAGTGCGGTAGATAGCGAGGAGGATAGCTGTAGGCTGCAGGAAGATATTGATGACAGAAAAGTGTCAAATGGAATTCAACCTGGTTAAATGTAAGGTGATGCAATTGAGGAGGTCAAACAAGGCAAAGGGATAGACGATTAATCGGAAAATACTGAGAAATGTAGAGGAAGTGAGGGACCTTGGTGTCAATGTCCACTGATCCCTGAAGGTAGCAGGTCAGGTCGATAAGGTGGTTAAGGAGGCATATGGAATCCTTTCCTTTATTAGCTGATGTATAGAATACAAGAGCAGGGAGGTTATGCTGGAACTGTATAAATCATTGGTTAGGTCACACCTGAGTACTGTGTGCAGTTCTGGTCACCTCATTACAAAAATGTAATTGCACTAGAGAGGGTACAGAGGAGATTTACGAGGATGTTGTTAATACTGGAAAAATGCAGCAATGAGGAAAGATTGGTTAGGCTGGGGTTGTTCTCCTTGGAACAGAGGAGGTGGGGGAGATCAGATTGAAATGGGCATAATTTTGTGGGGTCTGGATAGAGTGGAGGTGAAGTAGTCTATTCACCTTAGCAGAGAGATCAGTGACTAGGGGGCCGTGACTTAAAGTGCTTGGTAGAAGGATCAGCGGGGATTTGAGGAGAAACTTGCTCACCCAAAAATACAAAATTGGCTCAGTGGCAGGAAACAAAGGGTAATTGTTATAATACAAGCAAAATACTGTGGATGCTGGAAATCTGAAGTAAAAGAAATGCTGGAAATACTCAGCAGGTCTGGCAGCATATGTGGAGGGAGAAGCAGAGATAATGTTTCAGGTCAGTGATGAAGGGTCACTGACCTGTAACGCTAACTCTGCTCCTCTCTCCACAGATGCTGCCAGACCTGCAGAGTATTTCCCGCATTTCTTGTTTTTATGGAAGTGTAATTGTTTACGGGTATTTTAGTGACTGGAGGACTGCTCCCATAGGCATTCACCAGGGTTCATTCCTGTGTCCCCTGTTTTTAGTGAGGGTCTGGAACTTACTGCCTTTAAGGATAGTTGAGGCAGAATACCTGCACTCATTCAAAAGGAGTCTGGATGTTCACCTCAAGTGCCATAATCTGCAGGGCTCAGGATCAAATGCTGGAAGGTGGGATTAGAATAGGTGGATCATTTATCGGCCGGCACAGACACAATGGACCAAGTGGCCTCTTTCTCTGTCTTAATCTTTTTATGATTATATTACATGAAACACGCTATCCTCAGTACTTGTAATTTATTAACCCATGTTTTTACAAGCAAGATATATGTTTGTGCTGGGTTATGGCCTCTAGAATTTTCCAACCACCAACGTTAGACTGATAGTTACAGGGTTTATCCAACCTCTACTTGTTGAAACAGTGTAACATTTACAACCCTGCAGTCCTCTGGCATCAATCCCATATCCAAGGGGTATTGAAAGATTCTGTCCAGTGCCTCTTTTATTTCCACCATTCCTTCCCTCAGTAACTATCATACATCCCATCCAGACTTGATAAATGGTCTACTTTACTGTGGTACAAAATGTGTTGGATTGAAAGGTGTTAACTAACTGAGTTTGTTCAGTGACTGTAATTAATGTCAGTCTCCATGGACCTTAATGGTGTCACTGGAGGGTTTCCCTCTTCTATTAATACAGGACTTCTTTCAATGTGTTTTCCGATAGTATTAGCGGGAGCATCATCTCCTGCAGTAACAGGGATCAGCGGCTGCCGAGAGAGGGAGAGGAGAGATCAGAATCTGAACAATAGATTGGAATGTTACAACAATGGGTCAGAATCTGAGAACAATAGATTGGAATGTTACAACAATGGACAGGAGCTTATCCTATTGGTTTGGCCTGGTTACTGCAGATTATTATTGGATAACATTAGAATGGCGGATCTTTTATGCTCTGAGGATGATTCAATTTATTTACTATCCCATCCTCGCTACTATTGGTGTCCCTGGTAAGTCTCTGCATCCAACTATGAGATTCATAAACCATGTTTCACTGATTTAGTGTTCTTGCCATTGAAATCGTGAGAAGACTGAAACCATTATCTTCAGTTTCTGTGACAAAATCCATTCCCTGTCCATGATCTGCATCCCCCTCGCTGGACGTTGTCTGAGGCTGAACCAGGAAGTTTACAACCTCTGGTATCTATTTAATGCTGAGCTGAGTTCATCCCCATATTCTCTCCATCCCCAACCCTGCCCATTGTTATGGCCAGGTGAGGAGGGGTCAAAGTCGCTCGTCTTTATTTGACCACAACAGTGCTTGTCCTTTATAAACAGTGAATGTGCTTAACGTCTCAGTGAGCGTTTTACATTTTACCTTTAGTATGATGATGAAGAAATCGATTGGACAGGTTCTCTTGAGTTTAAACATGAAAGAGGTGAGTTTATTATACTTAACAATATAAACACGATAAAATCATTAAAATAAATAGAACACATTTATGCACACACTCACACAAGAATCACACAGAAATAGATTACAGAGTGAGAAGTAAATTTGTGGTTGGATTGGAGTCCAGAATAAATATTTTTTATTAAAAACTCATTCTGTCAGGTTTGAGCAGTCCGTGGTCTTCCTGCAGAAGTTTTATCCTTGAAGTCTTTTTCTGGTCAATGTGCAGTTTGTGGCTGGTCCACATGGCTCACAGAATTCTTTGAGGCACACTTGTAGGTGGCTTTCTTCCCCTGGTTACTCTGCCTGTAGCAATCTGTAGGCTTGGATGGCCCACAGTCGCATGTGGTTTTCAAATTTGTGATGTTATCTGGAAAAGAAGACTGAAAGGGCTTTCAGGGATTCGCCCTGCAGTGGGAATAGTAACAATACATGATCGCTGGGATGAAATGTTCTGACCTTGGAATTTTGCCTGATTACATTTTCATAGCTGCCTGGGACGTCCTTAGGTGTTCTTGAGCCTTTACACAGGCTCTCATGAGCCGCTCCCAGAGCATGGAGATGTAGTCTAACATGGAAGACTCATCCCTGTGTCCCAAAAACTTCTCCTTGATTAGTTTAAGAGGAGCTCTCACCTCGTGCCCATAAGCTAATTCAAAGAGACTAAAGTCAGTGGACTCAGTGGATATGTTCCTGGTAACCAACAGATGAAATGCCATCCCTTTGTCCCAGTCATGGTGTTATTCATAGCAGTATGGCCTGATCATTGTCTTTAGGGTCTGGTGGTACTGCTCCAAAGCTCCTTGTGACAGTGGGTGGTCGGCTTTAGCTTGGTTATGTCTGGAATACCCATGACCTTCTCAAAAATACTGGACGTAAAATGTGTGCCCTGATCCATCTGAATCTCAGCAGGCAGCCCAAAACGGGTTAGCCCCTCCACAACTACCTTGGCAGAGATAGTTCTTCGGGGGAATGGCCTCTGGGAATCGGGTCACCACATTCATAATTGTGAGAATATACTGGTTGTCCCGTTTTGTTTTCAGCAGGTGTCTCACATAATCCACCTGCATTCTGCTGAATGGTTCCACAAATTCTGGTATGGGAATTAGGGGTGAAGGTTTTATTGCAGGTTGGGGCTTCCCCACAACAGGGCAGGTGTGACCAGTTTTACAGAACTCTACCACATCTTTGTGGAGTTGTGGTCAGTCAAAATGCTGTCTTATGTGGGCTTTAAATTTTCATACATCAACATGTCCAGTCATTGGAAGTTTGTGGGCCATTAATATTTCTTTATGGGACCTCAGCAGCACCATTATCTGGTGAAACACTGTCCAATCTTCATCCGCAGGTCTGTGAGGAGGTCTCCACTTCCTCACCAGCACCTCATTCTTTAAATAGAAGCACTCTGCAACTCCCTCTGCTTCTGTTTTGGTTTAGACGCTCTGTGCTATATTTTAACACTGGGTCGAGTTGTTCCGCCTCAACTAAGGAAGATCTGTTTAACACATCCTTTGTGTTCTCCACCTTCCCAAAGAAGTTATCAAACAACCAGACAGTAGGGTCATCGTCTCCAGTGTCAGTTCATCCGCCTCTGATGGGGATTGTTTAGCGATGGACCGAGTCACCACCTTATTGAGTTTTTCGAGAAGGTGACCAAACAGGTGGATGAGGGTAAAGCAATGGATGTGGTGTATATGGATTTCAGTAAGGCGTTTGATAAGGTTCCCCACATAATCCACCAGCATTCTGCTGAATGGTTCCACAAATTCTGGTCTGGCAATTAGGGGTGAAGGTTTTATTGCAGATTGTGGCTTCCCCACAACATGGCAGGTGTGACCAGTTTTACAGAACTCTACCACTATTGCAGAAAATACGGAAGTATGGGGTTGAAGGTGATTTAGAGCTTTGGATCAGAAATTGGCTAGCTGAAACAAGATAGAGGGTGGTGGTTGATGGCAAATGTTCATCCTGGAGTTCAGTTACTAGTGGTGTACCGCAAGGATCTGTTTTGGGGCCACTGCTGATGTCATTTTTATAAATGACCTGGAAGAGGGTGCAGAAGGGTGGGTTAGTAAATTTGCGGATGACACTAAGGTCGGTGGAGTTGTGGATAGTGCCGAAGGATGTTGTAGGGTACAGAGGGACATAGATAGGCTGCAGAACTGGGCTGAGAGATGGCAAAAAGAGTTTAATGCGGAAAAGTGTGAGGTGATTCACTTTGCAAGGAGTAACAGGAATGCAGAGTATTGGGCTAATGGGAAGATTCTTGGTAGTGTAGATGAACAGAGAGATCTTGGTGTCCAGGTACATAAATCCCTGGAAGTTGCTACCCAGGTTAATAGGGCTGTTAAGAAGGCATATGGTGTGTTAGCTTTTATTAGTAGGGGGATCTGGTTTCGGAGCCACGAGGTCATGCTGCAGCTGTACAAAACTCTGGTGAGACCGCACCTGGAGTATTGCGTGCAGTTCTGGTCACCGCATTATAGGAAGGATGTGGAAGCTTTGGAAAGGGTGCAGAGGAGATTTACTAGGATGTTGCCTGGTGTGGAGGGAAGGTCTTACGAGGAATGGCTGAGGGACCTGAGATTGTTTTCGTTGGAGAGGAGGAGGAGAGGTGACTTAATAGAGACATATAAGATAATCAGAGGGTTAGATAGGGTGGATAGTGCGAGTCTTTTTCCTCGGATGGTGATGGCAAACACGAGGGGACATAGCTTTAAGTTGAGGGGTGATAGATATAGGACAGATGTTAGAGGTAGTTTCTATACTCAGAGAGTAGTAGGGGCGTGGAACGCCCTGCCTGCAGCAGTTGTAGACTCGCCAACTTTAAGGGCATTTAAGTGGTCATTGGATAGACATATGGATGAAAGAGGAATAGTGTAGGTCAGATGGTTTCACAGGTCGGCGCAACATCGAGGGCTGAAGGGCCTGTACTGCGCTGTAATGTTCTAATTCTAATTCTAATAAAAGAATCAGGAAGAATGCCGGGGACATTCTCCTGTAACTGCGCTGTGTCCCTGATCTCTTGTGGTCTCTCCAGAACTTTTGCGGAAGCTGCCACCTTTTCCCAGCCAGATCAATACCCAGGAGCAGGTTCCCATGGCTACTGGTCCTGAAAATAGGTCGCACTCCAAGTGCACCCAATATAAAGGTATGGACATATACTGTCTTCCAATACCATTCGCTAACACTCCTGCATTCACTGCACTCCCCGAGAAAGGTCATGCCTTTTCCCAGCAGAAGGGATTGGTTGGCCCCTTTATCCCTGAGTATGACTGGGGCTTGCTTACCTCACTGAAGGGGTATAGGATCACTTTTCGCCGGGATTCAAAATCTTAGTAATGCTCTAGGATTTTTTTACGTTTTCCCCACCCTCTGTGGTAGTCTTACTGTGTCGGACTGTTACAGTTAAAGGCACAGCCTGACCTGCTGTGAATTCCATCAGGGCCCGTTTTCCTGCACTGATCTGATGGACCCTGACTAATCCTACAGGTCTTCCCCATCACTTACAGCATTCAACTCGATGGTGACCTGCCTTGCTGCAGTGGAAACACACAGATCATCGGCCCTTACTCCTGCTCTCAGTACCGTCCTATTTGGCCTGAGCGTGGGCCCCTGTGTGTCCAGATTTTCCTCCTTGCCCATGGCTGCTCAGGCTCTTATCACCCTCCCACCTTTTATTCTCGGGTCTTTGGGGTGACTAGGGAATGCATTCTCTTTGGGGTTAAGGCCCTGTGTGCATGGAAAAAAATCATCATCCTGAATTGCAACCTTCCTGGCTCTTCGAAACTTTTTTTCCTCTGTGTGGGTTTTAATGGGAGCGGGAGTGAGTTTTTGAACACCTCGAGAAGGATCACCACTCTGAGGTTTACATATGTGGGCTGCATCCTGATTCTCCGTATCTACTCGTCAGAGGCAAACATCAAAACGGACTGTAAAATCTTCTATAGGTACGTAAAAAGGAAACATTTGGATAAGACATGTATGTGTCCGTTACAGGCAGAGTCAGGGCAATTTATAATGGGGAATCGAGAAATCGCAGAGAAGCTAAATGATCACTTTGTGTCTGTCGTCACTGAGAAAGATACAAGAAATATCCCAGAATTAGAGATCCAAGGGATTAGGGGGAATGAGGAAGTGAAGTAAATTAATATTAGTAAGAAGTTTGTGTTGGAGAAATTAATGGGGTTGAAGTTTCATAAATCCCCAGGACCTAATATTCTAAATTCCAGAGTGTTGACAGAGGTAGCTATGGAGACAGTGGGTGCATGGGTGATCACCTTCTGGAACGGTTCCAGCATATTGGAAGGTCGCAAATGTCACCCCACGATTTAAGAAGGGAGGGAGAGAGAAAACGGGGAATTACAGATCTGTTAGCCTGACATCAATAGTTGGGAAAATGGTAGAATCTATCATAAAGGATGTGATAAATGGATAATTGGATACTAATGATCTGATTGGACATAGTCAACATGGATTTATGAATGGGAAATCATGTTTGATGAACCTGTTGTAGTCTTTTGAGGATATTAGTAACAGAATTGATAAAGTGGAGTCGGTGGATGTAGTATATTTGGATTTTCAGATGGATTTTTGACAAAGTCCCCCACAAGAGGTTGGTTAGTAAAATTAAAGCACATGGGATCGGACGTAATATACTGGCATGGATTAAGGATTGGTTAACAAGCATAAAACAGAGTGTAAGAATAAATGGGTTATTCTCACTTTGGCAGGCTGTGACTAGTGGGGTAAGTAAAAAGGAAACATTTGGGTAAGTACTTGGGCCCCATCTGTACACAATATGTATCATGTATTTAGATGTGGGGACCAGAATAATATTCCCACGTTTGCAGATGATACAAAAAGATGTGGGAATTTATGTGTTGTGAGGAAAGTGCAAAGCGGCTTCAAGGGAATTTGGACAGACTTCGTGAGAGGGCAAGAACGTGGCAGATGGAATATAATGTGGAAAATATGAGGTTATCCACTTTGGAAGGAGGAATAGATGTGAAGGGTATTCCTTGAATGGTAAGAAATTAGAAAGTGTAGATGTACAAAGGGATCTGGGTGTCCTTGTCAATAAGTCACTGAAAGCTGACATGCAGGGACAGCAAGCACTTAAGAAGGCTAATGGTATGTTAGCCTTTAGCTCAAGAGAATTTGAGTACAGGAGTAGTGAAGTCTTGCTTCAATTGTATGGAACCTTGTGAGACCACACCTGGAGTACTGTGTGCAGCTTTGCTCCCTTTACTTTCGGAAGTATATATTGCCATAGGGGGAGAGGAACGAAGATTCACTAGACGTGCTCCTGGGATGACAGGACTGTCCGATGAAGAGATTCGGAAAACTGGGCCTGTATTCTCCAGAATTTCGAAGAATGAGAGCTGATCTCATTGAAACCTACAACATAATTAAATGGACAGGTGGGTTGATGCAGCTAAGATGTTTCCCCTGGCTGGGGAGTCTAGAACCAGCAGAGACAATTTTAAAATGAGGAGGATGTCACTTCGGACAGAGATGAGGCGAAGTTTCTTTAGTTAGGGGGTTGTGAATCTTTGGAATTCTCTACCCCAGAGGGCTGTGGAAGCTCAGACATTGAGGATGTTTGAAGCAGAGATTGACAGATTTCTAAATACAAATGACATAAAGGGATATGGGGATAGTGTGGTAAAAAGGAATTGAAATAGAAGATAACCCATGATCGTATTGAATGGTGGGGCAGACTAGATGGGCTGAATGGCCTACTCCTGCTCCTATGTTCTGAAGCTGCTTAACTCTTTCAAACTGGAGGTAAGTTCGCTCAGGCTACTTTCGTAGTGTTCCGAATTCTTGGTGCTACGCTTCTGATACTATCTCGTATGCACCCTGGATAGCATTTTTAGTCATCTCATAATCTGATGAACTTTCATCTGGCAACAGTGAATAAACCTCATGGGCTTTTCCTGTTACTTTGCTTTATAAAAACAGTGTCCAGCTCTCTGCCGCCATTTCAGCTGCTTTGCAAGTTTTTCACAAGTGACGAAAAACTCTGCCACATCCTCCTCATTGAACTTTCGATTGAACTGGGATAACTGTAAGAACTCAGCACATGGTCCTGAGCTATGGGCAGCTCCCTCACTAGCTGTGCCTTCACTGGGTGTACTGGGTCTTCCTCTAGTTGTTTGAGCCGCCTTAACTCCCTTTCCTCCTTCTCCTTCTGGAACACTGTTACTTTTTCCCTTTCTTGACGCTCACTCTGCTCTTTCTCGCTCTCTCTGGAATTCTAATTCTTGTCTCTTCTGTTCTCGCTTTACCTTAGCTAACATTACTCTATTTGTTAGTGATTCTAACTCTGTTTGAGTCTTCAGCTTCAAGTGAAAAACGATTGGCCACAGGTCTTACAATTTTGGGCCTCCTAGCTTTTGGATGGAGAGTAATCCCTAACTGTGCAGCTACATTACTCAACTTTTCAGCAGAGAGGGATTTTAACCTGTAGCGAGTTACTTCTATCTGTATGAAACTCCTTTTATGCCAATGTAACTCCTTTATTCAAAAAGGGAGGGAGGCAGAAAGCAGGAAAAAGTATGAGACCCATAGATAGGGTAGAGAAGGAGAAACTTTTCCCTTAGCAGAGGTGTCAATAACCGGGGGGGGGGGGGCGGCATTGATTTAAGCTAAGGGGCAAGTGGTTTAGAGGAGATTTGAGGAAAAAATATTTCTCTCAGAGGATGGCTGGAATCTGGAACACACTACCTGTAAAGATGGTAGAGGCAAGAACCCTCACAACTCTTTAGAAGTATATAGATGAGCACTTGAAATGCCATAGCATACAAGGTGCGGGCCAAGTGCTGGAAAAGGGGATTAGAATGGACAGGCTTGATGGCCAGCACAGACAGAGTGGGGCGAAGGGACTGTTACTGTGCTGTAAAACTCTGTGCATCTGTGAAACTTCCAAATTCTCAATTTTTGTTGGGTTCTGATCACTAGAACCTCCAGATTTCTGTTGCAGCCAGGTGAGGAGGGGTCCCAGGCTCTCCTCTTGTCCTATCTTTTATTTCACTGCAGCGGGGCGTATTCTTATTTGGCAGTGGACATGCTGACCATCTCAGTGAGCATGTTACCTTTTATCTTTGTTGTGATCGTGAAAGAACCAATCGAACAACTTTTCTTGAGTTTAATCAAGAGGTGACTTTATTATACTTAACAATCTAAACTGAATCTAAATAAAATAATAAACATACACACATTCATGCACACACACAGACACACACAGACACACACACAGACACACACACACACACAGACACACACACACAGACACACACACACAGACACACACACACAGACACACACACAGACACACACACACAGACACACACACAGACATGCAAATCACATAGAAATAAATTATAGAGTGAGAACTAAATTTCTATTCGGATTAGAATCCAAAATAAATTAAAAATAAACAAAATCTGTGAGAATTGGTAATTCTGTGGTCTGCCCCTTTGTCTCCCTTATTTATAAGTGTCATGTCATCTGCAAGAGTTTAAATTATGTTGTTTTACATATAAGTTTATGTCACTTGTATATTTATCTATATGTCAGGAAGAGCACTGGTTTTAATACTGACCCCTGAGAAACAGCACTGTGTTCTCCCCCTCCCCCAGTCTGAACAATGTCTGTTCACCACTTCTCTCTGCTTTCTGTCCTTGAGTCAGTTTCATATCCACTCTATCACTCTCACATTAATCCATGTGTTCCATTTTTCATAACAAGTCTATGAAATGTCATTTGATCACAGGCCTTTTGATAGTCCAGATACATAACAGGAAACACACTATCTTCATCAACACTCACAGTTATGTCATCAACTAACTTGATCAAGATTATCAGACATGATTTTCCATGAACCTATCCGTACTGTTTGTCATTTAATATCACATGTTTTCCCAAGAATCATATATTTTTGTACTGTGTCACGGCCTCTAGAAATTTCCAACCACCAACATTAGACTGACTGGTCAGTAGTTATAGGGTTTATCTAATCTCTCCTTATTTAAACAGCTTGTAACATTTACAACCCTCCAGTCCTTTGTCATCACTCCCAGATCCAAGGAGGATGGAAAGCTTCTGGCCAGTGCCTCTGCTATTCCCACATTCCTTCCCTCAACAAGCCTCATATATCCCATCGAGGCTAGGTAGATCTTCGGAACTATTGTGGTCTAAAAAGTGTTGGATTGAAAGGTGTTAACTGAACCTGTTTGTTCATTGACTGTAATTCAAGATAGTCTCCAAGGACCCTAATTGTGTCACTGGAGGGTTTCACTCTTCTATTAAGAAGGGACTCCTTCCAATGTGCTGGCTCATAGTATCAGTGGGAGCATCACTCCCGGCACTAACAGAGATCAGCGGCTCCATAGAGCGAGAGAGGAGAGATCTGAATCTGCGAACAATAGATTGGAATGTTACAATAATGGTTCAGAATCTGAGGACAATAGATTGGAATGTTATAAAAATGGCCAGCAGGAGTTTCTCCTATTGGTTTAGCCTCGGTACTGCAGATTATTTTTGAATCACATTAGATTTGCGGATCCGTTATGCTCTGAAGATGATTCAAACGATTTACTATCCCATACTCGCTATTATTGGTGTCCCTGGTAAATCTCTGTATCCAACTATTAGATCTATAAATCATATTTCACTGATTTAGTGTCCTTGTCATGTAAATCTTGGGAAGACTTAAGCCACAGTCTTCAGTCTCTGTCTCACAATCCACTCGGCATCCACTATCTGCAGTCGCCTCCCTACCCAATGTCTGAGGCTGAAACAGACTGTTTGGAACCTCTATGTTGTATTTATACCTGAGCTGAGTTCATTGCCATATTCTGCATATCACCAACCCTACCTGCTACTACCTCTGTAATATCACCCATCACCACCTCTGCCCATCTGCTAATAAACCCCCATCTGTGCCGTTGTTAAATCCACAGTTAACTATTCCAATTCTATCCTGATCAGTTATCAACCCCCATAAACCACAGCCCATCCTGATCTCTGCTGCCTATATCCTAACTCCAACCAAATCCCGATCACCCATCACCCCTGTGCTCACTGATCTACATTGGCTCCGGGTCTGGCAGCACCTTGATTTTAATATTCTCATTCTTGTGTTTGAATCCCTCCATGGCCTCACCCTTCCAATTAGTCCCATTTCCCTTCCACGTCATCTATTCTTGTAAATCTTATGCCTTCAAGTCTTTTTCCATTTCTGTTTTAGAAGTGAGCTGTTTTCACTCTATTTCTTCCTCTGCTGTGATTTTCACTCTATGTCAGCACTGGCGCCAACGCTATGGAAACCTGGATCTGGACAATGATGTGAACTGCACAGCTGGCCACTTCTAGTGTGGTCAGCACAGTGCCACATGCTGGGCAGGGAACTAGCCTGGGTATACTGTGCATGTGATGTTAGTGTGAGGAAGGGTTTGAATTGACGTCAATCTGCCATTCCAGCAGCTTTGATGTACGTCTTTGAAACTAGATCTGTGCATGTCCATTGAGCGCCTGTGTTATCACTCTCAGCTGAATATACATTCAGCAGCACGAAGGACCTCCTCTGGTGTTATTTAAAAGGACCAGGAATCCAACTGACAGCTGAGGGGTTTTTGACTTACTTCTGCTATTGTAGAGTTAGTAGAGGTGCTGTGGATGGTTTTCTGGAGGTTGTGTTGTGAGCTGCTGCGGACAGAGAATTTGGTGGACCCAACTCTGGACGAGGTATGGGGACTGTAGTTAAAGTGTTTCTGGGTCTGTCACATGACCAACAAATGGCGCAGAGGCTGCAGAGATGGGAAGCTCTGTAAAGAGGGAGGAGGAGGGGGCTCTGCCCTACCCACCCCGGGTTTTCCAAGAACATTTTTCCTACCTACACCTAACCCAGTAGCAGTGTGTGAGGTGACTCTGATTCAATAAGGATGTGGTCACAGAGCTGTGTAACCTCCTGCAACATGACCTGGAAACTCGCACCAGCGTGAGGAGGGAGCTGTCAGTGGCTGTTAAGTTCACAGTTTCATTGAACGTCTATGTATCTGGGTCTTTCCAGGCAGGAGCAGGTGCCTTATCCAACATAGAGACGTAGAAATCGATGTAGTCATAAAGTAATTTCCGACATAAAAGGAGGCCATTCTACCTCTCCATGCCAGCTCAATCTGGAACAATCCAGTCATTCGCACTCCCCCTCTCAATCCCCGTATCCCTGCCACTTCACCTCCTTCAGTTGTCCATCCAGTTTCCTTTTGAAATCATTGATTGTCTCAGCTTCCAACACCCACATGCGCAGTGAGTTCCAGATCATTACAATCCACTGAGTAAAAAAGTTCTTCCTCATATCCCCCTGCATCTCTTACCCAAAACCTCCCATCTGTGGCCCCTAGTCCGTGTTTCATCAGTGAATGGGAACAGTTTTCCCTTGTCTATCTTATCTAAGCCTATCATAATGTTGTAAACCTCCATCACATCTCTCAATCTTCTTTACTCCAGGGGGAACAACTCCAGCTTCTCCAAACTAACCTTGGAAGATAGAAAGCATAGATATATGGATATTTGCTCTGTTGGTAAATCCGTGCCATCCCTGCGCTGTATGAGTTTGATGGGGCAGTTTAGAGGGAGCTTTACTCTGTATCTAACCCCGTGCTGTACCTATCCTGGGAGAGTTTGATGGAGATAGTGTCGAAGGAGATTTACTCTATATCTAACCCCGTTTATTTTTCCCCCTTTTATATATTCCATATTGAGGGGGCCTTTCTTCCTCAGGCCCGCTTTATAGACATATTGAAATTTTTAAAATAACCTTATTCAGAGCAGATAAATAAATCAAAAACTCAAATTAAAATGCCATTCTCGGCGTCGATGATGCACTCCAGTTCCTGTGGTACCCATCGGTCGCGGAAGGCCTCGACCGCACCTGTGGACACCGCAAGCTCCTTCTCCAGGGACACCCGGGCACGAACTTAACCGTGGAAGAAGGGCAGGCAATCGGGAAGGACGGACCCCTCGACGGCCCGCAGCCTGGACCTGTGAATTGCCACCTTGGTTAGGCCCAGGAGCTGTCCGACGAGGAGATCGTCCTCACGGCCCTCGCCCCTCCGCTCCTGGTGCCCAAAGATCAGGAGCGTGGGACTGAAGTGCAGCCAGAACATGAGGAGCAGCCCCTTCAAACACTCAAAGAGGGGCTGCAATCTCACACTCTCCATATATATGTGAAACACGGACTCGTCCAGGCTGCAGAAAGTATAGGTGGCCTGGGAGTCCGTGAACCTACTTAAAAGCCTTTTGCACGGAATTGCCCTGTGCAACACCCTCCATCCCAGGCCCCGATGATAAGGGGGAGGACTCCCGCGTGGAGAGACCTCCATTGGGATATCCCCTCGCCACAAGATGGCAACACAGACGGCCAGGGCGTATCCGGCTGGCTGACAAAGGCGAGGAAGTGGAGAGTATGCAGGGGCAGCCCGTGCAGGAAACCCCTCTGCGCCGATTGGAATGGCAGGGAGGGCATTTCCGAGAGGCGGCTCGGGTTGTGCGGGACCAGCTCCCTAGGAGGGTTTCGGGGCCTGGGTCCGATGAGCAGTTCCGGCCGAGTGGAGGTGAGCACGGCCGGGAGCGCTCCGCTCTCCCGAGCCCCCTCGCCACCCGCAGTGAGGGGCATCCCAGGGGCTTTGGCTACTCCTCTGCCCACTGGTCCGACCATGGAGTAGGCCGCCCCGACAGCTGAGGCGCTCTCCTCACCCGACGGGCGAGCACCCTGACTGGAGGCGACCATGTTCCAGAATTGGAATTGATCCCGGTAAAAGACAGGCAACTCCCTCAGAGAGGCATGGCTACTGGACTTCACCGGGAGCTGCGTGTCGTCTTGAAGGCAGTGACACTGGCGGAAAAAATATGTCACCAGCACATACCGTCTGGGAGGACACTTGACATACAGGTATCTCTGTAGGGTCTGAAGGCAGATAGTCGCAGCCTGGGTGCGGACGTACTCCAGTGACTGGCCGCCCTCCTCAATCGGGAGACTCAAGACCGCGGCTGGGACCCAGTGTTTCCTCTTGCCCCAGATGAAATCGACGATTTTCTTCTGGATCTTGGTGGCTAATGCAGGGGGCGGGGCCAAAGTGACCAACCGGTACCACAGCATGGAGGCCACCAGTTGGTTTATGACCAGCACTCGGCCCCTGTAGGAAAGCACTCAGAGCAGTCCTGTCCAGCGCCCAAGCCGAGTGGTGACTTTCGCCTCCAACTCCTGCCAGTTTGCCGGCCAGGCTTCCTCAGCGGGGCTGAGGTGAAATCCCAGATAGAGGAGGTGCGTGGTGCTCCACGCAAAAGGTGTCATCTCCTCCGGCAGGGAGTCCACCCACCACTGACCCACCAGTAGTCCGTAACATTTCTCCCAATTGATCCTAGCGGAGGACGCGACAGAATAGGTCGGATGGCAGTCGCGCATCCTCCGCAAGTCAACGGGATCTGTGACCACGAGGAGCACGTCGTCGGCGTAAGAAGAGAGGATGACCCGCATGGCTGGCTCGTGCAGAGCCAATCCCGTCAACCTCCTGCAAAACAGGCACAGGAAGGGCTCCACGCAGATGGTATACAGTTGGCCGGACATGGGGCATCCCTGACGCACTCCTCTCCCAAAGCGAAGGGCGCCGTCAAGGACCCGTTAACTTTGACTTGACACTCTGTGGCGGCGTATAAAAGTCAGTCCCGAGCCACAAAATGCGGCCCGAAAAGATATTCGTGATCCACCCTGTCGAATGCCTTCTCCTGATCGAGGGAGAGGAGGGCGACCGACTGACCAGACCTCGAGGAAAGATGATAGATGTTGTCCTGGATGCACCGGCCCGGGACCATGTAGGACTGGTCGGGGTGGATCATGTGGGCCAGTACGGAACCAAGGCGGGTAAACATAGCCCGGGCAAAGATCTTATAATCCGTGCTGAGGAGGGAGACCGGACGCCAGTTTTTAAGGAGGCGGAGATCACCCCTCTTCGGCAGCAAGACGATGACCACCCTGCGCCACGAGAGAGGCATCTACCCACTCGCCAGGCTTTTCCCCAGGACCCGCGCGCAATCGTCCCCCAGGATGTCCCAGAACGCCCTGAGGAACTCCACGGTCAACCCATCCAGCCCTGGGGATTTGCCCCTGGAGAGCTGGTGGAGGGCGCCAGTCAGCTCCGCCAATGTGAGCAGAGCCTCCAATCCTTCGGCGCCCTCCAGGCTGACCTGCAGCAGGTCCTCCCACAAAGCTCTGCGCGCATCCTCGCTGGACGGATCTGGAGAGAACAATGCACTGTAATAAGTACGGACCAGGAGGCCCATTCCCTCCGGATCCGTGATGGAGGATCCGTCGTCGGCCAGCAGCTCGATGAGCTGCTTACGGGCCCCCCGCCATTTTTCCAGCGAGTAGAAGAAGGGAGAGGCACGGTCCAAATCTTCCAGGATCTGGATCCGCGACCTCACGTACGTGCCTCGGGACCCTATGAGCTGCAGGTCCCTCAGCGCGCCTTTCTTCTCTTTGTACGCCTGCCACAGGGCCGGGTCCACGACGGCATAACCGATGCGGGACTCCAAGTCGAGCACCTCCCTCTCAAGGCGCCCGATCTCGGCTTCCTGCTACTTGGTCCACCCCTTCGCATACTCCTGACAGAAGGCGCGGATGTGAGTCTTGTACACATCCCACCAATGCCTGAAGGAGTGGAAGCCCCCCTGCTTCCTTCTCCAGTCGGCCCCGAATCGACAGAACGAGTCCCGAAATCGCTCGTCCTCCAGCAGCCGGTTGTTAAAGTACCAGTACGCGGACCCCGCCCGCGTGCGGAGCGGAGTGAACTCTGCCCACACCAGGCGGTGGTCCGAGCACGGCACCAGCCTCATGGAGTCCGCCGAGACGCGGGAGAGGTACGCCTGCGAAAAGTAGAGGCGGTCGATTCGGGACCCTGATCCACCAGACCTCCACGTGAAGGCGCTGGAGTCGGGATGGAGATTCCACCAGACGTCCACCAAGTTACGGGAGCTGATCAGTCCCCTCAACTTCTCCACCGACGCTTGGCCGCGCCTGGGACCGGAGCGATCCCCCACCTCGAGGGGGCAGTTAAAATCCCCCCTCCCGAGTATGATGCACGCGCCGCTATCGATGGAGCTCAAGAGAGCGGACACTTCTTCAAAGAAGCGCGCTTACAAAGCGTCGGGCCTGGGCACGTACACGTTCGCAAAGTGGTGCGACACGCTACCCAGGCGAACGGCGAGGTGGAGCAAGCGTCCCGGCACTAGCTCCTTGACCCCCAAGATCTCCGGCTGAAAAGTTGGGGCCAACAAGATAACCACCCCACTAGAAATAGGGGTGAGGTGACTCATGTAAACCCCACCCTGCCACTCCAGGAGCCAGGTGGCTTCGTCTCCCGGAACGGTGTGGGTTTCCTGCAGAAAGTTCACCCTTCCCTGAGGACTGAGAGATTGTGAAATCTGCGGTGAGAACCCCTTCTGCCGTTGATGTTGAGGCTGGCTATGGTTATCTTCATGTCAAAGGTACTTAAAACCCGTCACCAACACCTCACTTTGAGGAGGGAGAGGAAGTGCACCTGGCCTTCCACTCCCCCAGCAACCCATTGAGGAACACATTAAAACGGCGCCTCTCAACCAGTTTCACGCCCGCGCCCTTGCCCGCTATCTTCAGGGCCGCACGGACGGACTGTATGGTCAGCGCCAGATTCGACCAACGGTTGAGGGCCAGCTGAACTTTATTGCAGCACACCCCTACAAACCGCGAGGAAATCCCGGAGTTCCACCGTGGGGATGAGAGGAGATTCGATGGGAGGCACAAGGGACTCCACCACCTCACTGGTGATGGAATCAAGGTCATCCTCCGTGCCGCACACCGAATCCCCATCCTCCTCCGGATCGACACCGCCAGCGGCCGACACATCCACCACACACGGTGGGGCGGACGTCCCGGCAGCGCCAGCTGGTCCTGCCTCCGTCACGATCCCACCCCCAGGAGCGATGGCGGAGGAGTCCTGAATACCCAACACTTCCTACCTCCTTATGCCGATTTGACCAAGAGTAATCAAACATCTGTCCCTAACCTCAACATCCGTCATGTCCCTCTCCTCGGTGAATACCGATGCAAAGTACTCATTTAGAATCTCACCCATTGTCTCTGACTCAACGCAGAACTTTCCTCCTTTGCACTTGAGTGGGCCAATCCTTTCTCTCGTTACCCTCTTGCTCCTTATATATGAATAAGAGGCTTTGGGATTTCCCTTAACCCTGTTTGCTAAAGATATTTCAAAACTCCTTTTAGCCCTCTTAATTCCTCGTTTCAGATTGGTCCTACATTCCCGATATTCTTTCAAAGCTTCGTCTTTCATCAGCCGCCTAGACCTGATGTATGCTTCCTTTTTCCTCTTAGCTAGTTTCACAATTTCACCTGTCATCCATGGTTCCCTAATCTTGCCATTTCTACCCCTCATTTTCACAGGAACATGTCTCTCCTGCACGCTAATCAACCTCTCTTTAAAAGCCTCCCACAGATCAAATGTGAATTTACCTTCAAACAGCTGCTCCCAATCTACATTCCCCAGCTCCTGCCGAATTTTGGTATAGTTGGCCTTCCCCCAATTTAGCACTCTTCCTTTAGGACCACTCTCGTCTTTGTCCATGAGTATTCTAAAACTAACGGAATTGTGATCACTATTCCCAAAGTAGTCCCCTACTGAAACTTCAACCACCTGGCCGGGCTCATTCCCCAACACCAGATCCAGTATGGCCCCTTCCCGAGTTGGACTATTTACATACTGCTCCAGAAAACCCTCCTGGATGCTCCTTACAAATTCTGCTCCAACTAGACCTCTAACACTAAGTGAATCGCAGTCCAGGTAATTATAGACCGGTGAGCCTGACGTCAGTGGTAGGGAAGCTGCTGGAGAAGATACTGAGGGATAGGATCTATTTCCATTTGGAAGAAAATGTGCTTATCAGTGATAGGCAACATGGTTTTGTGCAGGGAAGGTCATGTCTTACCAACTTAATAGAATTCTTTGAGGAAGTGACAAAGTTGATTGATGAGGGAAGGGCTGTCGATGTCATATACATGGACTTCAGTAAGGCGTTTGATAAGGTTCCCCATGGAAGGCTGATGGAGAAAGTGAAGGCGCATGGGGTCCAAGGTGTACTAGTTAGATGGATAAAGAACTGGCTGGGCAACAGGAGACAGAGAGTAGCAGTGGAAGGGAGTTTCTCAAAATGGAGACGTGTGACCAGTGGTGTTCCACAGGGATCCGTGCTGGGACCTCTGTTGTTTGTGATATACATTAATGATTTGGAGGAAAGTATAGGTGGACTGATTAGCAAGTTTGCAGACGACACTAAGATTGGTGAAGTAGCAGATAGTGAAGGGGACTGTCAGAGAATACAGCAGAATATAGATAGATTGGAGAGTTGGGCAGAGAAATGGCAGATGGAGTTCAATCAGGGCAAATGCGAGGTGATGCATTTTGGAAGATCCAATTCAAGAGTGAACTAGACAGGAAATGGAAAAGTCCTGGGGAAAATTGATGTCCAGAGAGATTTGGGTGTTCAGGTCCACTGTTCCCTGAAGGTGGCAACGCAGGTAAATAGAGTGGTCAAGAAGGCATACGGCATGCTTTCCTTCATCGGACGGGGTATTGAGTACAAGAGTTGGCAGGTCATGTTACAGTTGTATAGGACTTTGGTTCGGCCACATTTGGAATACTGCGTGCAGTTCTGGTCGCCACATTACCAAAAGGATGTGGATGCTTTGGAGTGGGTGCAGAGGAGGTTCACCAGGATGTTGCCTGGTATGGAGGGCGCTAGCTATGAAGAGAGGTTGAGTAGATTAGGATTATTTTCATTAGAAAGACGAAGGTTGAGGGGTGACCTGATTGAGGTGTACAAAATCATGAGAGGTATAGACAGGGTGGATAGCAAGAGGCTTTTTTCCCAGAGTGGGGGATTCAATTACTAGAGGACACGAGTACAAAGTGAGAGGGGAAAAGTTTAGGGGGGGGGGGGATATGCGTGGAAAGTTCTTTACACAGAGGGTGGTGGGTGCCTGGAATGCGTTGCCAGCGGAGGTGGTAAATGCGGGCACGATGGCGTATTTTAAGATGTATCTAGACAGATACATGAATGGGCAGGAAGAAAAGAGATACAGAACCTTAGAAAATAGGCGACATGTTTAGATAGAGGATCTGGATCGGCGCAGGCTTGGATGGCCGAAGGGCCTGTTCCTGTGCTGTAATTATCTTTGTTCTTTGTTCTTTGTTCAATGTTGGGAAATTTAAAATCTCCTATCACCACCACCCTGTTGCTCCTACATCTTTCCATAATCTGTTTACATATTTGTACCTCTATCTCACGCTCGCTGTTGGGAGGCCTGTAGTAAAGCCCCAACATTATTACCGCACCCTTCCTATTTCTCAGTTCTGCCCATATTGCCTCACTGTTCGAGTCCTCCATAGTGCCCTTCTTCAGCACAGCTGTGATATCCTCTTTGACCAGTAATGCAACTCCTCCACCCCATTTACCTCCCTATCTATCCCGCCTGAAGCATCGATATCCTGGGATATTTAGTTGCCAATCATGCCCTTCCCTCAACCAAGTCTCAGTAATAGCAAGAACACCATACTCCCAGGTACTAATCCAAGCCCTAAGTTCATCTGCCTTACCTACTACAATTCTTGCATTAAAACAAATGCACCTCAGACCGCCAGTCCCTTTGCGTTCATCATCTGCTCCCTGCCTACTCTTTCCCTTAGTCACGCTGACCTCATTATCTAGTTTCTTACAGGCTTTAGTTACTACCTCTTTACTGTCCACTGACCTCCTCATTTGGTTCCCATCCCCCTGCCACATTAGTTTAAACCCTCCCCAACAGCGTTAGCAAAAGCACCCCCAAGGACATTGGTTCCTGTCCGGCCCGGGTGTAGACCGTCCAATTCGTAATAGTCCCACCTCCCCCAGAACCGGTCCCAATGTCCCAAACATCTGAACCCCTCCCTCCTGCACCATCTCTCAAGCCACACATTCATCCTATTCTTTCATTTCTACTCTGACTATCACGTGGTACTCTTCCACCTCCCACAACAGTCCAAATGAAATAAGATTCTGGTGCTCAACACCCAACTCGAAATTCAGGCTTATTCCAAAAGTCTTTACTCCTCTGCAGCAAAAGTTGTTGAAAGGTTTTTGCAGTGCCCTCCTCAGCTCTCCGTCTCCAGCAGCATCTCCAGCAATATACTGTCAGCTGCACCTCGTTGAGGCACGCAGTATTCCCAATCACCGAGGAGCCAGACCCCGTTTTTTTTTGAGTATGAATTAAAATTTTATTCAAAATTGTAAAATACAGCTCAGCAAAGGCATGTTACACATGGATTAAATTCAAAATCAAAGCAGGTGAGGGCCTGTGCAAATCAGCTCGGACAGGAATGGGAAAACTGGGAGCTTTACTCTGTATCTAACTCCTGTTTTTTTTTAAGGTGGCCTTTATACCCCAGGCCCCTTTTGTATTTTTCACGTCGAGGGGACCTTTATTCCTCAGGCCCCCTTTATGTACATATTTACAGTTTTAAAATAACTTTATTAAAACCAGATAAATAAACAAAAAACTCAAATTAAATTGCCATTCTCGGCATCAACGATGCAATCCAGTCCCTGTGATTGCAGAAGGCCTCAAGTGTACCGGCGGAGACCGCATGCTCCTTCTCCAGGGACACCCGGGCGCGAAAGCAACCGCGGAAGAGGGGCAGGCAATCGTGGAGGACGGAACCCCCCGACGGCCCGCAGCCTGGACCTGTGAATTGCCACCTTGGCCAGGCTCAGGAGCAGACCAACGAGGAGATCCTCCTCCCGGCCCATGCCCCTCCGCACCGGGTGCCCAAAGATCAGGAGCGTGGTACAGAAGTGCAGCCAGAATTTGAGGAGCAGCCACTTCAGATACTCAAAGAGGGCCTGCAACCTCACACACTCGGTATAAAAATGGAACACGGACTCGTCCAGGCCGCAGAAAGTACAGGCGGCCTGGGAGTCCGTGAACCTACTTAAAGGTCGATTGCATGGGACTGCTCTGTGCAACACCCTCCACCCAAGGTCCCCGATGTAAAGGGGGAAGACTCCCGCGTAGAGAGACCTCCATCGGAGTTTCCCCTCGCCGCCAGATGGCAATGCGGACCGCCAGGGCGTGTCCGGCTGGCTGACGAGGAGCGAGGAAGTGGAGAGTGTGCAGGAGCAGCCCGTGCAGGAAACCCCTCCGCGCGGATTGTAATGGCATGGAGGGCATTTCCGAGAGGCGGCTTGGGTTGTGTGGGATCGGCTCCCGAGGAGGGTTTCGGGGCCTGGGTCCGATGAGCAGTTCCGATCGAGCGGGGGTCAGGTCGGTCTGGAGCGCCCTGCACTCCCGAGCCCCCTCGCCACCCGCAGTGAGGGGCGTCCCGGGGGTTTCGGCTACTCCTCCGCCCGCCGGACCTTCCCCGGAGTCGGCCGCCCGGACAGCCAAGGCGCTCTCCTCCGCCGTCGGGCGAGCGCCCCGACTGGAGGCGACCATGTTCCAGACTCGGAATAGATCCCGGTAAAAGACAGGCAACTCCCTCAGAGAGGCGCGGCTAACGGACTCCACCGGGAGCTGCGTGTCGTCTTGAAGGCAGTGACACTGGCGGAAAATATACGTCGCCAGCGCACACCATCTGGGAGGACGTTCGACGTACAGGTATCTCTGCAGGGTCCGAAGGCGGAGAGTCACAGCCTGGGTGCGGACGCACACCAGTGACAGGCCGCCCTCCTCGATCGGGTGACTCAGGACCACAGCAGAGACCTAGTAGTTCCTCTTGCCCCAGAAGAAATCGAGGAGTTTCTTCTGGATCTTGGTTGCAAATACAGGGGGTGGGGCCAAAGTGACCAACCGGTACCACAGCATGGAGGCCACCAGTTGGTTTATGACCAGCGCTCGGCCCCTGTTGGAAAGCACTCGGAGCAGTCCTGTCCAGCGCCCCAGCCGCGCGGTGACTTTCGTCTCCAACTCCTGCCAGTTTGCCGGCCAGGCTTCCTCAGGAGGGCTAAGGTGGACTCCCAGATAGAGGAGGTGCGTGGTTTTCCATGCAAAAGGTGTCATCTCCTCCGGCAGGGAGTCCACCCGCCACTGACCAACCAGGAGTCCGGAACATTTCTCCCAATTGATCCTCGCGGAGGACGCGGTAAAAATGGTCTGCTGGCAGTCGCGCATCCTCCGCAAGTCAACGGGATCTGTGATTGCGAGGAGCACGTCGTCGGCGTACGCCGAGAGGACGACCCGCATGGCCGGCTCGCGCAGAGCCAATCCCGTCAACCTCCTGCGAAGCAGGCACAGGAAGGGCTCCACGCAGATGGTATACAATTGGCCGGACATGGGGCATCCCTGATGCACTCCTCTCCCAAAGTGAAGGGGCGCCGTCAAGGACCCGTTAACTTTGACGAGACACTCTGTGGCGGCGTATAAAAGTCGGACCAGGGCCACAAAATGCGGCCCGAGTCCGAAAGCTCGCAGAGTCCCGAAAAGGTAATCGTGATCCACCCTGTCGAACGCCTTCTCCTGATCGAGGGAGAGAAAGGCGACCGACTGAACAGTCCTCTGGGAAAGATGGATCAGGTCCCGGACCAGGTGGATGTTGTCCTGGATGGACCGGCCCGGGACCGTGTAGGACTGGTCGGGGTGGATCATGTGGGCCAGCACGGAGCCCAGGCGGGTAGACATAGCCCGTGCAAAGATCTTATAATACGTGCTGCGGAGGGAGACCGGACGCCAGTTGTTAAGCAGGCGGAGATCGCCCATTCTTCGGCAGCAGGACGATGACCGCCCTGCGCCACGAGAGGGGCATCTCCCCGGTCACCAGTCTTTCCCCCAGGACCCGCGCGTAATCATCCCCCAGGACGTCCCAGAACGGCCTGAGGAACTCCACGGTCAACCCATCCAGCCCTGGGGATTTGCCTCTTGAGAGCTGGTGGAGGGCGCCAGTCAGCTCTGCCAACGTGAGCGGAGCCTCAAATCCTTCGGAGCCCTCTGGGCTGACCTGCGGCAGGTCCTCCCACAAATCTCTGCACGCATCCTCGCTGGACGGATCCAGAGAGAACGACGCACTGTAATAAGTACGGACCAGGAGGCCCATTGCCTCCGGATCCGTGATGGAGGATCTGTCGTCGGCCAGCAGCTCGACGAGCTGCTTACGGACCCCCCACCATTTTTCCAGCGAGTAGAAGAAGGATGAGGCACAGTCCAAATCTTCCAGGATCTGGATCCATGACCTCACGTACGCGCCTCGGGACCCTACGAGCTGCAGGTCCCTCATCACGCCCTTCTTCTCTTTGTACGCCTGCCACAGAGCCGGGTCCACGACGGCATAACCGAGGCGAGTCTCCAAGTGGAACACCTCCCTCTCAAGGCGCCCGATCTCGGCTTCCCGCCTCTTGGTCGACCCCTTCGCGTACTCCTGACAGATGACGCGGATGTGAGTCTTGCCCACATCCCACCATTGCCTGAAGGAGGGGAAGCCCCCCTGCTTCCTTCTCCAGTCGGCCCAGAATCGACAGAAGGAGTCCCGAAATCGCTCGTCCTCCAGCAGCCGGTTGTTAAATTGCCAGTACGCGGACCCCGCCCGCGTGTGGAGCGGAGTGAACTCCGCCCACACCAGGCGGTGTCCGTGCACGTTCACAAAGTGGAGTGGCACGCTACCCATGCGAACGGCGAGGTGGAGCAAGCGGCCCGGCACTAGCTCCTTGTCCCCCAAGATCTCCGGCTGAAAAGTCGGGGCCAACAAGATAACCACCCCACTAGAAATAGCGATGAGGTGACTCATGTAGACCCCACCCTGCCACTCCAGGAGCCAGGTGGCTTCGTCTCCCGGAACGGTGTGTGTTTCCTGCAGAATGCTCACCGCATATCTCCCTTCCCTAAGGACTGAGGGATTGTGAAATCTGCATTGAGCCCCCCTACTGCCGTTGATGTTGAGGCTGGCTATGGTTATCTTCATGTCAAAGGTACTTAAAACCCGTCACCAACACCTCACTGTGAGGAGGGAGTGGAAGTGCACCTGGCCCTCCACTCCCCCAGCAACCCATTGAGGAACACATTAAAACGGCGCCTCTCAACCAGTTTGACGTCCGCGCCCTTGCCCACTATCTTAAGGGCGGCACGGACGGACTGTATGATCAGCGCCAGATTCGACCAACAGTCGAGGGCCAGCTGAACTTTATTGTGGCAACCCCTGCAAACCGCGAGTGGGGATGAGAGGTGATTCGGTGGGATGCACGAGGGACTCCACCACCTCACTGGCGATGGAATCAATCCCCATCCTCCTCCGGGTCGTCACCGCCAGCGGCCGACACATCCACCACACATGGAGGGCCGGACGTCCCGGCCGCGCCAGCTGGTCCTGCCTCCGTCACGATCCCACCCACAGCATCGATGGTGGAGGATTCCTCTCTGGGTTCTCCTGTGAAACTGGAGCCTGTGGGCGCCAGTAGTCCAGGACCCCCCTCCACCTCCGTCCCCAGGCCAACGAGTGGTCCCGAGGAGACAGAGGTTCCTGACTCCGGAAATCCAGCCGGAGCCGATACCGGAGGCGGAGAGAGGAGGCCATCTCCTGCTCCGCCAGCACCCACAGGCCCAGCAGATGGGGCAGCATTGTCAGTTATAACCGGGTCGGGTGTCTCCTGTTGGTGGTGGACTCCGGCTGGGAGGGCTAACCCTCTGGGGCCTCGCCCTCCCCTTCACTCAGGGCACCCGACCCAGTAGCAGTGGCAGAATGGGCGGCGTCCCCAGGCTCCCCCACCACAGGCAGGGCCCCACTTACTCCTTCAGGAGGGGCCTCATGTACCGGGGCCTTCCCCTCCCCCCCATCCTGAGGAATAGGGTGCTCCTGCCCAGACTTTGTAGCCTTGGTGGTGGCGGTTGGGGAAACCGGGGGACCCGAAACAGAAGACAGCTCCCCTCCAACAGATGGGCCCTGCACCTCAGGGCCCTGTGTCATTTCAGTGGAGGAGTTCCTTCTCCTCCTTTTCCCACCATGGCACAGAGGCTCAGAGATCTCCATGTCATCAGAGGCCTCCGCCTCCGCACCCTCCTTCTTTTTAGTCACCCTGGGCCGGAGCCCAGCCCTGGGACAAGTGGATTCCGTGAGAACGGGCTTTGGGCTGAGCTCAGGCTCGGGTTGTTTCAATGTGTCCTAGGGGACGCGCCGCTTGATGTTTCTTTTGCCTCCGCATCTTCCTTCCACTCGAACGGGCACTCCCCTCCCCACAGCCTCCAGAACCGACTGAGCGGTGTCTGTTGGATGTGTGGGGGGAGCGGGAGAACCCTGGGCCGCCGAGGTGGAGCTGGCGGCCGGGAGGTTGGGGCAGTTCTTACGAACATGCCCCACCCCCTTGCAGACATGGCATCGCGCCCCGTCCGAGGTCCAAAAGATGCGGTAGGCCGTCCCCTGGAACTGCACATCAAACTGGCCTTCCGAGTCCTCCTCCCGCGCCAGCTGCATAAATAACTGGCGGCGGAAGGAGTAGACATGTTGGAGGCTGTGCTCCCGAAGACCAAGCCGGACTGGGGTGATCCCCGACCTCGCCTCCCCCATGTGGTGAAGGTGGGGAAGGAGGAGCTCATTGGGAATAAAGGGCGGGACCTTTGATAACATTAACCACTGCGCAGTGGCTCCCAGAGGGTCCACCGGCAGTAAAGTCCCACCCACAGTGAGCCCTTTTTTCAGGGCTAGGGACGCGGCCCGCTCGGTCTTCAGGAAAAACACAGCCTTCCCGTACATTTTTGAGGCTGCCACAATGGACGAGGGTCCGGCAACCTCGGCCATTGCCTTTACACAGGCCTCTATGGACATATTGGGTTGGGGATAGCTCTTTACCCCATGGTTTGAAGTAATTAATTCAAAAGGTGACGGGGTCACACGGGTGGCTACAGCCGCATAGGTATGAGAAGGCCCCGCCACCGGTGATGATGGGCTTGCCATGGCTCAAGAGCCAAACCCACCCCCAAATTGCAGGCAAGCAAACAAACAAGCAAACAAGCAAACAAACAAACAGAGAAACCAACTGGGAGGTTTGGGTAGAGGCTGAGGGTATGCAGGAAAGGGGAAAGACAGGCTGCAAGCGATGACTTTGCTTTTTTTTCTCCTGAAAGGGTGGTACTCTGAGCACTGTAAACACTCCTGGTCTTCTGGTCTTCTGGTTGGGAGAGGCTTCTTCACCTGGGTCAGCTGAAGCTGCCCAGGCACTATTTATCCCCTTCTGTATATTAGCCAGGCAGCTTCAGCTGACTCAGGCTGGGCAATTGGGGTGGGGAGGGAGCTTCCCTGCAACTTCAGTGCAACTGCACAGCTCCCTGCAGAATTGTATAGCCCCCACCCCTTGTTCTTCTGGCCTCTTCCACCTCCCACAACAGTCCAAATAAAGTAAGAGTCTGGTGCTCAACACCCACCTCGAAATACAGGCTTAATCCAAAAGTCTTTCCTCCTCTGTAGCAAAAGTTGTTGAAAAGTTTTTGCAGTGTCTCCTCAGCACTCCCTCTCCAGCAGCATCTCCAGCAACTGACTGCAGCACTGTCAGCTGCACCTCGTTGAGGCACTCAGTATTCCCAATCACCGAGGAGCCAAATCCCGTGTTGTACCTGTCCTGGGAGTGTTTGTTGGGGACAGTGTTGTGGGAGTTTTACTCTGTATCTAACCCCGTCGTGTGCCTGTCCTGGGAGTCTTTGATGGGGACAGTGTAGAGGGGGTTTTACTCTGTATCTAACCCCGTCCTGTACCTGTCCTGAGAGTTTTATGGGAAAGTGTAGAGGGGGATTTACTCTGTATCTAATCCCCGTCCTGTACCTGCCCTGGGAGTGTTTGATGGAGACAGTTTAGAGGGAGCTTTACCCTGTATCTTACCCCCGTGATGTACCTGTCATGGGTAGTGTTTAATGAGGACAGTGTAGAGGCAGATTTACTCTGTATCTAAGCCATGCTGCCCCTGCCTCAGCTGATCTCAAACTCATATCCAAACTCGCACCAACTCCCATTCACCCATCACTCCTTTCCTCACTGACCTACATTGGTTCGTGATCCGGTAATGGCTTGATTTCAAAATTCTCATCTTTGTTTTCAAACAACGAAGTGCCCAATAATGAAAACAGAAAACGTTAGTTTGTTTGTGGGAACACCTTCACCACACGGACTGCTGTGGTTCAGGATGAAGGCCCACCATTTTCTCATGGTGACCAGGGATGGGGAAGTAATGCCATGCCTTGACAGTATCACCCATATCCTGAGAACAAATAGACAGGAAATAAAATAGGAATAAAATCAATGAGTTTGTAATTGACTGATTGAAACCAGGCGAGGTCTGTGATCAAAGAGAGACGTCATAACCCGATAAACACATTGTCAACACAATTTACCTCAGCGACCCTTTGTCTTTCTGCTGTTGTCTTCATCAGAAAACAAGTAACAATTAATCTCGGGATGAAAAACTGCTGAATGTCAATTGTACACATGATATACGTACTCAATTGTTTCCGTTATCAGACAGTCAGAGAATTACACAGCACAGGAGGAGACTATTTAACATATCACACCAGTTCCAGCTCTTTGAAGGAGATTTCCGATTAATCCTCTCCCCTGTTCTTTTCTCCCAGTCCAGTAAATCACCCTGTTATTATTGATCCAATTCCCTTTTGAAAGTTTCTGTTAAATCTGCTTCCACAACCCTTTCAGGAAGTGAATTCCAAAGCATAAACACTCGCTGTGTAAAGAAAAGAAAATCTCCTCATCTCTCCTGTTTGTTTGTTATTACATGAATGTTTGTTACATTAAACTGTGTTCTCTGGCTACTGTCCCTTCATCCACTGAAACCAGCTTCTCCTTATCTTCCGGTCATAGAGTTAAACAGCACAGAAACATGCCCTTCGGCCCATCGTTTCTGTGCCAACCATCCAGCACTCAACTATTCTCATCCCATATTCCTGCACTTGGCACGTAGCCTTGCATACCATGGCGTTTCAGGTGCTCACCTAAATGCTTCTTAAGTGTTGTATGCGTTCCTGCCTCCACCATCTCTTCAGGCCGTGCGTTCCAGATACCAACTATCCTCTGGGTGAAACGTTGTTTGCTCAAATCCTCTAAACCTCCTGCACCGTACCCTAAATCTATGCACCCTGGTTCTTGACCCCTCCACTAAGGGCAAAACTTCCTTCCTATCTAACCTATCAATGCCCCTCATCATCTTGTGCACCTCAATCACGTCTCCCTCAGCCTTCTCTGCTCCAAGGAAAACAACCCTCGCCTTTTCAATTCCTCTCCATAGCTGAAATGCTCCAGTCCAGGCAACATCCTGGTGAATCTGCTCTGCACCCTCTCTAGTACAATCACATCCTTCCTATAATGTGTTGACCAGAACTGTACACAGCACTCCAGCTGTGACCTAAATAGAGTTTTATATAGTTCCATCACAACCTCCCTGTTCTTACATTCCATGCCTCGACTAATAAAGGCAAGCATCCCACATGCCTTCCTAAACACCTTATCCACCTGTGCTGCTGCCTTCAGTGATCTATGGGCAAGTTTACCAAGGTCCCTCCGACCTGCTGTACCTCCGAGTGTCCTACGATCCATTGTATATTCCCTTGCCTTGTTAGTCCTCCCGAAATGCATTACCTCACGGTTTTCAGGATTAAATTCCATTTGCCACTGCTCTGCCCAGCGTACCAGCCCATCTATATCTCCCTGTAATCTAAGGATTTCCTCCTCACTATTTACAACACCACCCATTTTCGTCTCATCTGCGACCTTACTGTTAAACCTCCTATATTCACGTCTTTATCATTAATGTACGCTACAAACAGCAAGGGTCCCAGCACCGATCCCTGTGATACACCACTGGTCCCAGGTATCCAATCGCAAAAACAGCCCTCGACCATTACCCTCTACCTCCTGCCACTAAGCCAACTTTGGATTGAATTTGCAAAATTGCCCTGGATCCCATGGGCTCTTACCTTCTTAACCAATCTCCCATGTGGAACCTTATCAAAAGCCTTAGTTAAATCCATATATATTACATCCACTGGTTTACCCTCATCTACACATCTGGTCACCTCCTCGAAAAATTCAATCAAGTTTATTTGGACACGATCTCCCTGACAAAGCCATGCTGACTATCCCTGATTAATCCCTGCCTCTGCAAGTGGAGATTAATCCTGTCCCTCAGAATTTGCTTTCCAATAGTTTCCCAATCACTGATGTTAGACTCACCAACCTGTAATTACCTGGTTTATCCCCGCTACCCTTCTTGAATAATGGTGCCACATTCGCTGTCCTCCAGTCCTCTGTTACCTCTCCTGTGGCCAGAGTGGATTTGAAAATTTGTGTCAAAGCCCTTGCTATCTCGTCTATTGCCTTACATAACAGCCTGGGATACATTCCATCCGTGCCTGGGGATTTATTCACTTTTAAGCCCGCTAAAACAGCTAATACTTCCTCCCTTTCAATGCTAATATGTTCATGTATATCACAATCCTCCTCCTTGCTCTCTACACCTACATCGTCCTTCTCCATAGTAAACACCGATGCAAAGTAATCATTTAAAGCCCCCCTTATGTCCTCCGGCTCCACACACATATTGCCACTTTGGTCCATAATGGGCCCTACGCTTTCCCTGGTTATCCTCTTACGCTTAATAGACTTATAAAATTCGCTCTCCTAATTACTTTTTTTAAGTATCACCCTACATAATCTATACTACTCGAGTGCCTCCGCTGTTTTCAGCGCTTGGAATCTGTAGCAAGCCTCCTTTTTTCTGATCCAATCCTCTATGTGCCTTGACATCCAGGGTTCCCTGGAGTTGTTGATCTTACCCTTCACCTTAACGAGTACATGAATGACTCCCACTAATGTGATGCAGACCTTCTGACAAGTAGTTGCTCCCAGTCAACTTTGGCCAAATCCTGTTTTATCATATTGAAATCGGTCTTCCCCCAATTCAGTACCTTTATTTCCGGTCCATCTTTGTCCTTTCCCCTAACTACCTTAAATCTTACAGAGTTATGGTCACTATCCCCCAAATGCTCCCTCACTGATACTTCTACCGCCTGTCCAGCTTCAATCCCTAGGATGATGTCCAGTACTGCCCCTTCTGCTGTAGGACTCTCCACATGCTGGCTCAAAAAGCTCTCCTGTATGCATTTTAACAATTCTGCTCCTTTTAACCCTTTTGCACGAAGACTATCCCAGTTAATATTGGGGAAGTTGATATCCCCGACTCTTATTACCCTATCAGTTTTACACCTCTCTGAGATTTGCCTACATACCTGCTTTTATATATCTTCCTGACTGTTTGAAGGCTTGTAGTACATTCCCAGCCAACTGATTTCCCCCTTTTTGTCTGTGAATTCTACCCAAATGGCCTCATTTGAGGAACCTTCTGAGATATCATCCCTCCTTACTGCAGTAATTGACTCCTTGATCAACAGTGCAATGCCACCTCCTCTTTTTTCCTCTTCCCTTTCGCGCCTGAAGATTCTATACCCTTGAATACTGAGTTGCCGGTCATGTCCCTCCCTCCACCATGTCACTGTGACAGCTATATCATAATCCCATGTGCTAATCAATGCCCTCAATTCGTCTGCCTGACTAGAAAGACTCCTTGCATTGAAATAGATGTAATCCAACCTTGCATTTTTCCCTTGTGCCTTACCAGGTCTGTATTTGCACTGCCTTCCAGACAGACTCACTTTCTGTTCTATATTATCCCCTATTGTGCCTCCACTCTGTTCCCATCCCATGCCAAATTAGTGTAACCTCCCCCCACCCCCCAACAGCACCAGCAAACCTCCCAGCACGGATTCTTGTCCCATTCCAGTTCAGGTACAATCCGTCCAACTTGTACAGGTCCCACCTTTGCCAGAAACAAACCCAGCGATACAGGAAACTAAAGCCCTCCCTCCTGCACCATCTCCTTAGCCACACATTCACTTGTTCTATCCCCTTATGTCTAAACGCACTAGCACATGGCACCTGGAGTAATACAGAGATTACAACCTTAGAGGTCCTGCTTTTTAATCTGTTACCTATCTCCCTACATTTTTGTTGCAGGACCTCAACCCTTTTTCTACCTATGTCGTTCACCAATGTGTATCACGACCTCTGACTGCTCCCCCTCCCCCTTCAGAATGTCCTGCAGCCGCTCCGTGACATCCTTGACCTTAGCACCAGGGAGGCATCATACCATCCTGAAGTCACGTTTATGGCCACAGAAACGCCTATCTTACCCCTTATGATAGAATCCCTATCACTATAGCTCTTCCACTACTTTTCCTCCCTGCTGTGCGGCAGAGCCATTCTTTGTGCCAGGAACTTGGCTGTTGCTGCTTTCCCCTGGGAGGCCATCCCCTCCAACAGTATCCAAAGCGGTATATCAGTTTGAGAGGGGGATGGCCACAGGGGACTCCTGCACTACCTGCGCCTACTACTGCTCCTGGTGGTCACCCCTCCCTTTTCTGCCTGTGCTGCCATTACCTGCGGTACCTCTATAAACGTTCTATCCATGACGTACTCAGCATCGCGGATGCTCCACAGTGAATCCACCCACAGCTCTTGCTCCATAATGCGGGTAATCAGTAGCTGCAGATGGATACACTTCCTGCACACATGGTCGTCAGGGACACTGGAAGCGTCCCTGTTTTCCCACAAAGCGCAGGAGGAGGATACCACAGATGTGAGGTCTATCAAAACACATCATGATTTTGAGCCCTTCTATTAAATCTCCCTTTTATCTTCTCTGCTCTAAGGAAAACAATCCCAGCTTCTCTCCACATAACTGAAGTCCCTCATCCCTATTACCATTCTAGTATATCACCGAGGTACCTTCTCCAAGGCCTTGAAATCACTCATAAAGTGTGGTGTCCGGAATGGGGCAGAATATTCCAGCTGAGACTTAAACAGTCATTTATCGAGTCTTGGCAGAATATTCTTGTGGTGTTTTTTTAATTCTTTGCTTCAAGTTAAAAAGATAACGATCCAATATGCCTTTTTTAAAATCTTCACAACTTGTCTGACCACTATTGAAGATGTCTGTACACACACACCCAGTCTCTGTGCTCCTGCATCATATTTAATGGTGCAGTTTAGTTTCTATTCACTCCCCTTCTTATCCCTCCCAAAATAATCACTTCCCAAATTCTATGTGTTAAATTTCATACACCATGTGAATTCTCATTTCACCATCTGACTGTCCATGTCCTCCTTAAGCCGTCTAGCACCCTCCAGACTGGTTACTACATTTATAAGTTTCCTGCCTTATGCAAATGTTGAGACTCTGCTCTTTACACATAAGTCGTTGTCATGAGGGATAGGATCTATTCCCATTTGGAATAAAATGGGCTTATCAGTGATAGGCAACATGATTTTGTGCAGGGAAGGTCATGTCTTACCAACTTAATAGAATTATTTGAGGAAGTGATAAAGTTGACTAATGAGGGAAGGGCTGTAGATGTCATATACATGGACTTCATTAAGGCGTTTGATAAGGTTCCCCATGGTAGGCTGATGGAGAAAGTGAAGTAGCATGGAGTCCAAGGTGTACTAGCTGGTTGGATAAAGAACTGGCTGGGCAACAGGAGACAGAGAGTAGCAGTGGAAGGGAGTTTCTCAAAATGGAGATGTGTGACCAGTGGTGTTCCACAGGGATCCGTGCTGGGACCACTGTTGTTTGTGATATACATAAATGATTTGGAGGAAAGTA
Organism: Heterodontus francisci; assembly: GCF_036365525.1. Lineage (NCBI taxonomy): Eukaryota > Metazoa > Chordata > Chondrichthyes > Heterodontiformes > Heterodontidae > Heterodontus > Heterodontus francisci. Next base: position 1,317,637 of record NW_027140940.1, read on the forward strand.
TAGGTGGTCTGATTAGCAAGTTTGCAGACGACACTAAGATTGGTGGAGTAGCAGATAGTGAAGGGGACTGTCAGAGAATACAGCAGAATATAGAGAGATTGGAGAGCTGGGCAGAGAAATGGCAGATGGAGTTCAATCAGGGCAAATGCGAGGTGATGCATTTTGGAAGATCCAATTCAAGAGTGAACAATACAGTAAATGGAAAAGTCCTGGGGAAAATTGAAGTGCAGAGATATTTCGGTGTTCAGGTCCATTGTTCCCTGAAGGTGGCAACGCAGGTCAATCGAGTGGTCAAGAAGGCATACAGCATGCTTTCCTTCATCGGACGGGGTATTGAGTACAAGAGTTGGCAGGTCATGTTACAGTTGTATAAGACTTTGGTTCGGCCACCTTTGGAATACTGCGTGCAGTTCTGGTCGCCACATTACCAAAAGGATGTAGATGCTTTGGAGAGGGTGCAGAGGAGGTTCACCAGGATGTTGCCTGGTATGGAGGGCGCTAGCTATGAAGAGAGGTTGAGTAGATTCGGATTAATTTCATTAGAAAGACGGAGGTTGAGGGGGGACCTGATTGAGGTGTACAAAATCATGAGAGGTATAGACAGGGTGGATAGCAAGAAACTTTTTCCCGGAGTGGGGGATTCAATTACTAGGGGTCACGAGTTCAAAGTGAGAAGGGTAAAGTTTATGGGGGATATGCGTGGAAAGTTCTTTACGCAGAGGGTGGTGGGTGCCTGGAACGCGTTGCCAGCGGAGGTGGTAGACGCGGGCACGATCGCGTCTTTTAAGATGTATCTAGACAGATACATGAATGGGCATGAAGCAAAGAGATACAGACCCTTAGAAAATAGGCGACATGTTTAGATAGAGGATCTGGATCGGCACAGGCTTGGAGGGCCGAAGGGCCTGTTCCTGTGCTGTAATTTTCTTTGTACTTTGTTCTTTGTATGTATCTATTTATCTATTTGTCAGGAAGAGTAATGGTTCTAATACCGACACCTGAGAAACAGCACTGTATACCCTCCTCCACCTCCAGTCTGAACAATATCTGTTCACCACTTCTCTCTGCTTTCTGTCCCTGAGTCAGTGTCATATCCACAATATCACTGTCACATTAATCCATGTGTTACATTTTCATAACAGGTCTATGAAATGTCATTTTATGACAGGCCTTTTGAAAGTCTATATACGTAAGTGCATATACATAAGTCAATACACATGTGCAGGAGTGGAAGATGTTGGTGTGGTTCTTAATGAATACTTTGTGATTCTCGTTACAAAAGAGTGGTATGATTCAGATATTGCAGTTAAGGAAGATGAATATGAAGTATTTGATGTGATATACATAGGGAGAGAGGAAGTATTAATGGGGTTAGCATCCTTGAATGTTGACAAGTCACCAGATCCGGATGAAATGTATCCTAGGCTGTTAAAAGCAGCAAGGGAGGAAATAGCAGAGGGTCTGACCATCATTTGCCAGTCCTCACTGTGTACAGGTGTGGTGCCAGAGGATTGGAGTACTGTTAACATTATAGCTCTGTTTATAAAGGGAACAAGGGATAAGCTGAAAAATTACAGGCCAGTCAGTCCAACCTCAGTAGTGTTCAAGTTATTGGAATCTATTCTGAGAGACAAGATAAATTGTCACAAAAACAAGAAATGCTGGATTCACTCAGCAGGTCTGGCAGCATCTGTGGAAAGAGAAGCAGAGTTAACGTTTCGGGTCAGTGACCCTTCTTCGGAACTGACAAATATTAGAAAAGACACAGATTATAAACAAGTGAGATGGGGGTTGGGCAAGAGATAACAAAGGAGAAGGTGCAGATTGGACCAGGCCACATAGCTGACCAAAAGGTCTCGGAGCAAAGGCAAACAATATGGAAATGGTGTTTTGAAAGACAAAGCATCAGTACAGATTAGGTGTGAATATACTGAATATAGAACATCAGCAAGTGCAAACCTGAAGAAAAACAACCTGAAAAAAACAGTGGGTAAGCAAACTGAACAAACTAAGATGAAATGAAATAAATGCAAAAAATGTAAAAAGGAATGCAAAAAAAGAAAGAAAAAATAACTAAAAATGACTAAAAATGAAAGTAAAGTGGGGGGCTGTCATGCTCTGAAATTATTGAACTCAATGTTCAATCCGGCAGGCTGTAGTGTGCCAAATCGGTAGATGAGATGCTGTTCCTCGAGCTTGCGTTGATGTTCACTGGAACACTGCAGCAATCCCAGGACAGAGATGTGAGCATGAGAGCAGGGGGGAGTGTTGAAATGGCAAGCAACCGGAAGCTCAGGGACCTGCTTGCGGACTGAGCGGAGATGTTCCGCAAAGCGGTCACCCAGTCTGCGCTTGGTCTCCCCAATGTAGAGGAGACCACACTGTGAGCAGCGAATACAGTATACTACATTGAAAGAAGTACAAGTAAATCGCTGCTTCACCTGAAAGGAGTGTTTGGGGCCTGGGATAGTGAGGAGAGAGGAGGTAAATGGGCAGGTATTACACCTCCTGCGATTGCAAGGGAAGGTGCCCTGGGACGGGGACGAGGTGGTGGGGGTAATGGAGGAGTGGACCAGGGTGTCGCGGAGGGAACGATCCCTTCGGAATGCTGACAGGGGAAGGGAGGGGAAGATGCGACTGGTAGTGGCATCACGCTGGAGGTGGCGAAAATGGCGGAGGATGATCCTTTGGATATGGAGGCTGGTGAGATGAAAAGTGAGGACAAGGGGAACCCTGTCACGGTTCTGGGAGGGAGGGGAAGGGGTGAGGGTAGAGGTGCGGGGAATGGGTCGGACACGGTTGAGGGCCCTGTCAACCACAGTGAGGGGAAATCCTCGGTTGAGGAAAAAGGAGGTCATATCAGAAGCACCGTCATGGAAGGCAGCATCATCAGAGCAGATGCGTCGGAGACGGAGAAACTGGGAGAATGGAATGGAGTCCTTACAGGAGGTAGGGTGTGAAGAAGTGTAGTCGAGGTAGCTGTGGGAGACAGTGGGCTTATAATGGATATTGGTAGACAACCTATCCCCAGAGATGGAGACAGAGAAGTCGAGGACGGAAGGGAAGTGTCAGAGATGGACCATGTAAAGGTGAGAGAAGGGTGGAAATTGGAAGCAAAGTTGATAAAGTTTTCTAGTTCGGGGCGGGAGCAGGAAACGGCACCGATACAGTCATCAATGTACCGGAAAAAGAGTTGGGGGAGGGGGCCTGAGTAGGACTGGAACAAAGAATGCTCGACATATCCCGCAAAAAGACAGGCATAACTAGGACCCATGCGGGTACCCATCGCGACACCTTTTACTTGAAGGAAGTGTGTGGAGTTGAAGGAGAAGTTGTTCAATGTGAGAACAAGTTCAGCCAGGCAGAGGAGGGTGGTGGTGGATGGGGACTGGTTGGGCGTCTGTTCCAGGAAGAAGCGGAGAGCCCTCAAACCATCCTGGTGGGGGATGGAGGTGTAGAGCGATTGGACATCCATAGTGAAGAGGAGGCGGTTGGGACCAGGAAACTGGAAATTGTCAAAATGACGTAGGGCGTCAGAAGAGTCACGGATGTAGGTGGGAAGAGACTGGACCAGCGGAGAAAAGATAGAGTCTAGATAGGAAGAAATAAGTTCAGTTGGGCAGGAGCAGGCTGACACAATGGGTCTGCCGGGACAGTCCCATTTGTGGATTTTGGGAAGGAGGTAGAAGCGGGCTGTCCGGAGTTGCGGGACTATGAGGTTGGAAGCTGTAGAGGGAAGATCTCCAGAGGAGATGAGGTCAGTGACAGTCCTTTGGACGGTGGCTTGATGTTCGGTGGTGGGGTCATGGTCCAGAGGGAGGTAGGAAGAGGTGTCTGTGAGTTGGCGTTGAGCTTCTGCAAGGTAGAGGTCGGTACGCCATACAACAACAGCACCACCCTTGTCTGCAGGTTTGATGACCATGTCGGGGTTAGACCTGAGAGAACGGAGTGCCTCAAGTTCAGAGGGGGACAGGTTAGAGTGAGTGAGGGGGGCAGAGAAATTGAGACGACCAATGTCTCACCGACAGTTTTCAATGAAGAGATCAAGAGCGGGTAAGAGGCCAGGGTGAGGGGTCCAGGTAGAGGGAGAATGCTGGAGGCGGGTGAATGGGTCTGCTGGTCGGGGGGAGGACTCCTGGTCAAAGAAGTGAGCCCGGAGGCGGAGGCGACGGAAGAAGAGCTCAACGTCATGCCGAGCGCGAAATTCAATGAGGTGGGGGCGTAAGGGGATAAAACTGAGTCCTTTGCTGAGTACAGAACGCTCAGCATCAGAGAGGGGGTGGTCAGAGGGTATAGTGAATACACGGCAAGGGGTCAGATCAGAAGGGGTGGGGTCAGAGGGAAGTGAAGCGGAAGGAGGATCTGGAGGGGCATTAGTCCCCATCAGCTGCTGGAGCTTGCGTTCCTTAACACCTGAAAGGAAGAAAAAAAGTTTTTTGTTAATGCGTCGGATGAGACGTAAGATGAGATGAAACAGCGGAGTGGAACAGATTTGAGATAAGGTGAGACGGTGCTGCTGGAGAGAGAGGTGCAGTGTGTGCATATGGCAGCGCATCGCACTGAGTGTGGATCTCAGGATGCGGCGAGAGTAGCAGTCCGAGGAACGTTGTATTTCTCGGAGATACCTGTGATCCTGGGTGGTTTCAAAGCATGATGGGTGAAACTGCAGTTGGAATCCACTTGGAATCAGTCGGAGCCGGAGACAGTCACTGAGGAAGGAGATGTGGCTGTGAAAACGAGTTTTGGTAGATACCTTATCAAACACCAGGAGGGAAATAGAAAGCAATGAAGGTGAACAAGGTAAAAGAGACAAACGAAAATCCCGTCGGAGAGAAGAGAAGAACTTCTTCAAGGTAGGCATTCCTGGAAGAGAAGTGGCAGTGAATTAAACACTAAAATAAAAGCAAAATACAGCGGATGCTGGAAATCTGAAACAAAAAAGTCTCAGGGCCTGGACTGTGGTGTGTGTGTGCATATATAAGTATCAGGGCCTGGACTGTGGTGTTTGTGTGTGTATATATATAAGTCTCAGTGCCTGGACTGTGGTGTGTGTGTGTATATACATAAGTCTCAGGGCCTGGACTGTGGTGTGTGTGTACATATATAAGTCTCAGGGCCTGGACTGTGGCGTGTGTGTGTGTACAGAAATAAGTATCAGGGCCTGGACTGTGGCGTGTGTGTGTGTATAGAAATAAGTATCAGGGCCTGGACTGTGGTGTTTGTGTATATATATAAGTCTCAGGGCCTGGACTGTGGCGTGTGTGTGTGCATAGAAATAAGTATCAGGGCCTGGACTGTGGTGTTTGTGTATATATATATATAAGTATCAGGGCCTGGACTGTGGTGTTTGTGTATATATATAAGTCTCAGGGCCTGGACTGTGGCGTGTGTGTGTGCATAGAAATAAGTATCAGGGCCTGGACTGTGGTGTTTGTGTATATATATATATAAGTATCAGGGCCTGGACTGTGGTGTTTGTGTGTATATATATATATAAGTATCAGGGCCTGGACTGTGGTCTTTGTGTGGGTATATATATAAGTATCAGGGCCTGGACTGTGGTGTTTGTGTATGTATATATATAAGTATCAGGGCCTGGACTGTGGTGTTTGTGTGTGTATATATATAAGTATCAGGGTCTGGACTGTGGTGTTTGTGTATATATATATATAAGTATCACGGCCTGGACTGTGGTGTTTGTGTGTGTATATAGAGAGTATCAGGGCCTGGACTGTGGTGTGTGTGTGTATATATATATAAGTATCAGGGCCTGGAATGTGGTGTTTGTGTGTGTGTATATATATAAGTCTCAGGGCCTGGAATGTGGTGTGTGTGTGTATATATATATATATAAGTATCAGGGCCTGGAATGTGGTGTTTGTGTGTGTGTATATATATAAGTATCAGGGCCTGGACTGTGGTGTTTGTGTGTGTGTATATATATAAGTATCAGGGCCTGGACTGTGGTGTTTGTGTGTGTGTATATATATAAGTATCAGGGCCTGGACTGTGGTGTTTGTGTGTGTGTATATATATAAGTATCAGGGCCTGGACTGTGGTGTTTGTGTGTGTGTGTATATATATAAGTATCAGGGCCTGGACTGTGGTGTTTGTGTGTGTGTATATATATAAGTATCAGGGCCTGGACTGTGGTGTTTGTGTGTGTGTATATATATAAGTATCAGGGCCTGGACTGTGGTGTTTGTGTGTGTGTATATATATAAGTATCAGGGCCTGGACTGTGGTGTTTGTGTGTGCGTATATATATATAAGTATCAGGGCCTGGACTGTGGTGTTTGTGTGTGTGTATATATATAAGTATCAGGGCCTGGACTGTGGTGTTTGTGTATGTATATATATAAGTATCAGGGCCTGGACTGTGGTGTTTGTGTGTGTATATATATAAGTCTCAGGGCCTGGACTGTGGTGTTTGTGTGTGTATATATATAAGTATCAGGGCCTGGACTGTGGTGTTTGTGTGTGTGTATATATATAAGTCTCAGGGCCTGGACTGTGGTGTGTGTGTGTATATATAAGTATCGGGGCCTGGACGGTAGTGTTTGTGTGTGTATATATATAAGTCTCAGTGCCTGGACTGTGGTGTTTGTGTAATATATAAGTGTCAGGGTCTGGACTGTGGTGTGTGTGTGTGTATATATATAAGTATCAGGGCCAAGACTATGGTGTGTGTGTGTATATATATATAAGTATCAGGGCCTAGACTGTGGTGTGTGTGTGTGTATATATATATAAGTATCAGGGCCTGGACTGTGGTGTGTGTGTGTGTATATATAAGTATCAGGGTCTGGACTGTGGTGTGTGTGTATATATATATAAGTTTCAGGGCCTGGAATGTGGTGTTTGTGTGTATATATATAAGTATCAGGGCCTGGACTGTGGTGTTTGTGTGTGTGTATATATATAAGTCTCAGGGCCTGGACTGTGGTGTTTGTGTGTGTGTAAAAATATAAGTCTCAGGGCCTGGACTGTGGTGTTTGTGTATATATATATGTATATATATAAGTATCAGGGCCTGGACTGTGGTGTTTGTGTGTGTGTGTATATATATAAGTCTCAGTGCCTGGACTGTGGTGTGTGTGTGTGTATATATATAAGTATCAGGGCCAAGACTATGGTGTGTGTGTGTATATATATATAAGTATCAGGGCCTAGACTGTGGTGTGTGTGTGTATATATATATAAGTATCAGGGCCTGGACTGTGGTGTGTGTGTGTATATATAAGTATCAGGGTCTGGACTGTGGTGTGTGTGTATATATATATAAGTATCAGGGCCGAGACTGTGGTGTGTGTGTGTATATATATAAGTATCAGGGCCTGGACTGTGGTGTTTGTGTGTGTATATATATAAGTATCAGTGCCTGGACTGTGGTGTTTGTGTGTGTATATATATAAGTCTCAGGGCCTGGACTGTGGTGTTTGTGTGTGTATATATATAAGTATCAGGGCCTGGACTGTGGTGTTTGTGTGTGTGTATATATATAAGTCTCAGGGCCTGGGATGTGGTGTGTGTGTGTATATATAAGTATCAGGGCCTGGACTGTAGTGTTTGTGTGTGTATATATATAAGTCTCAGTGCCTGGACTGTGGTGTTTGTGTAATATATAAGTGTCAGGGTCTGGACTGTGGTGTGTGTGTATATATATAAGTCTCAGTGCCTGGACTGTGGTGTTTGTGTGTGTATATATATATGAGTCTCAGTGTCTGGACTGTGGTGTGTGTGTGTGTATATATAAGTCTCAGGGCCTGGACTGTGGTGTCTGTGTATATATATAAGTCTCAGGGCCTGGACTGTGGTGTGTGTGTGTATATATATAAGTATCAGGGCCTAGACTGTGGTGTGTGTGTGTGTGTATATATATATAAGTATCAGGGCCTAGACTGTGGTGTGTGTGTGTATATATATATAAGTATCAGGGCCTGGACTGTGGTGTGTGTGTGTATATATAAGTATCAGGGTCTGGACTGTGGTGTGTGTGTATATATATATAAGTATCAGGGCCTAGACTGTGGTGTGTGTGTGTATATATATAAGTATCAGGGCCGAGACTGTGGTGTTTGTGTATATATATATGTATATATATAAGTATCAGGGCCTGGACTGTGGTGTTTGTGTGTGTGTGTATATATATAAGTCTCAGTGCCTGGACTGTGGTGTGTGTGTGTGTATATATATAAGTATCAGGGCCAAGACTATGGTGTGTGTGTGTATATATATATAAGTATCAGGGCCTAGACTGTGGTGTGTGTGTGTATATATATATAAGTATCAGGGCCTGGACTGTGGTGTGTGTGTGTATATATAAGTATCAGGGTCTGGACTGTGGTGTGTGTGTATATATATATAAGTATCAGGGCCTAGACTGTGGTGTGTGTGTGTATATATATAAGTATCAGGGCCGAGACTGTGGTGTGTGTGTGTATATATATAAGTATCAGGGCCTGGACTGTGGTGTTTGTGTGTGTATATATATAAGTATCAGTGCCTGGACTGTGGTGTTTGTGTGTGTATATATATAAGTCTCAGGGCCTGGACTGTGGTGTTTGTGTGTGTATATATATAAGTATCAGGGCCTGGACTGTGGTGTTTGTGTGTGTGTATATATATAAGTCTCAGGGCCTAGACTGTGGTGTGTGTGTGTATATATATATATAAGTATCAGGACCTGGACTGTGGTGTGTGTGTGTATATATAAGTATCAGGGTCTGGACTGTGGTGTGTGTGTATATATATATAAGTTTCAGGGCCTGGAATGTGGTGTTTGTGTGTATATATATAAGTATCAGGGCCTGGACTGTGGTGTTTGTGTGTGTGTATATATATAAGTCTCAGGGCCTGGACTGTGGTGTTTGTGTGTGTGTAAAAATATAAGTCTCAGGGCCTGGACTGTGGTGTTTGTGTATATATATATGTATATATATAAGTATCAGGGCCTGGACTGTGGTGTTTGTGTGTGTGTGTATATATATAAGTCTCAGTGCCTGGACCGTGGTGTGTGAGTGTGTATATATATAAGTATCAGGGCCAAGACTATGGTGTGTGTGTGTATATATATATATAAGTATCAGGGCCTAGACTGTGGTGTGTGTGTGTATATATATATAAGTATCAGGGCCTGGACTGTGGTGTGTGTGTGTATATATAAGTATCAGGGTCTGGACTGTGGTGTGTGTGTATATATATATAAGTATCAGGGCCTAGACTGTGGTGTGTGTGTGTATATATATATATAAGTATCAGGGCCGAGACTGTGGTGTGTGTGTGTATATATATAAGTATCAGGGCCTGGACTGTGGTGTTTGTGTGTGTATATATATAAGTATCAGTGCCTGGACTGTGGTGTTTGTGTGTGTATATATATAAGTCTCAGGGCCTGGACTGTGGTGTTTGTGTGTGTATAAATATAAGTATCAGGGCCTGGACTGTGGTGTTTGTGTGTGTGTATATATATAAGTCTCAGGGCCTGGACTGTGGTGTGTGTGTGTATATATAAGTATCAGGGCCTGGACTGTAGTGTTTGTGTGTGTATATATATAAGTCTCAGTGCCTGGACTGTGGTGTTTGTGTAATATATAAGTGTCAGGGTCTGGACTGTGGTGTGTGTGTATATATATAAGTCTCAGTGCCTGGACTGTGGTGTTTGTGTGTGTATATATATATGAGTCTCAGTGTCTGGACTGTGGTGTGTGTGTGTGTATATATAAGTCTCAGGGCCTGGACTGTGGTGTCTGTGTATATATATAAGTCTCAGGGCCTGGACTGTGGTGTGTGTGTGTATATATATAAGTATCAGGGCCTAGACTGTGGTGTGTGTGTGTATATATATATAAGTATCAGGGCCTAGACTGTGGTGTGTGTGTGTATATATATATAAGTATCAGGGCCTGGACTGTGGTGTGTGTGTGTATATATAAGTATCAGGGTCTGGACTGTGGTGTGTGTGTATATATATATAAGTATCAGGGCCTAGACTGTGGTGTGTGTGTGTATATATATAAGTATCAGGGCCGAGACTGTGGTGTTTGTGTATATATATATGTATATATATAAGTATCAGGGCCTGGACTGTGGTGTTTGTGTGTGTGTGTATATATATAAGTCTCAGTGCCTGGACTGTGGTGTGTGTGTGTGTGTATATATATAAGTATCAGGGCCAAGACTATGGTGTGTGTGTGTATATATATATAAGTATCAGGGCCTAGACTGTGGTGTGTGTGTGTATATATATATAAGTATCAGGGCCTGGACTGTGGTGTGTGTGTGTATATATAAGTATCAGGGTCTGGACTGTGGTGTGTGTGTATATATATATAAGTATCAGGGCCTAGACTGTGGTGTGTGTGTGTATATATATAAGTATCAGGGCCGAGACTGTGGTGTGTGTGTGTATATATATAAGTATCAGGGCCTGGACTGTGGTGTTTGTGTGTGTATATATATAAGTATCAGTGCCTGGACTGTGGTGTTTGTGTGTGTATATATATAAGTCTCAGGGCCTGGACTGTGGTGTTTGTGTGTGTATATATATAAGTATCAGGGCCTGGACTGTGGTGTTTGTGTGTGTGTATATATATAAGTCTCAGGGCCTGGACTGTGGTGTGTGTGTGTATATATAAGTATCAGGGCCTGGACTGTAGTGTTTGTGTGTGTATATATATAAGTCTCAGTGCCTGGACTGTGGTGTTTGTGTAATATATAAGTGTCAGGGTCTGGACTGTGGTGTGTGTGTATATATATAAGTCTCAGTGCCTGGACTGTGGTGTTTGTGTGTGTATATATATATGAGTCTCAGTGTCTGGACTGTGGTGTGTGTGTGTGTATATATAAGTCTCAGGGCCTGGACTGTGGTGTCTGTGTATATATATAAGTCTCAGGGCCTGGACTGTGGTGTGTGTGTGTATATATATAAGTATCAGGGCCTAGACTGTGGTGTGTGTGTGTATATATATATAAGTATCAGGGCCTAGACTGTGGTGTGTGTGTGTATATATATATAAGTATCAGGGCCTGGACTGTGGTGTGTGTGTGTATATATAAGTATCAGGGTCTGGACTGTGGTGTGTGTGTATATATATATAAGTTTCAGGGCCTGGAATGTGGTGTTTGTGTGTATATATATATGTATCAGGGCCTGGACTGTTGTGTTTGTGTGTATATATATAAATCTGAGGGCCTGGACTGTGGTGTTTGTGTGTGTACATATATAAGTATCAGGGCCTGGACTGTGGTGTGTGTGTGTATATATATATAAGTATCAGGGCTGGAATGTGGTGTTTGTGTGTGTGTATATATATAAGTCTCAGGGCCTGGAATGTGGTGTGTGTGTGTATATATATATATATATAAGTATCAGGGCCTGGAATGTGGTGTTTGTGTGTGTGTATATATATAAGTATCAGGGCCTGGACTGTGGTGTTTGTGTGTGTGTATATATATAAGTATCAGGGCCTGGACTGTGGTGTTTGTGTGTGTGTATATATATAAGTATCAGGGCCTGGACTGTGGTGTTTGTGTGTGTGTGTATATATATAAGTATCAGGGCCTGGACTGTGGTGTTTGTGTGTGTGTATATATATAAGTATCAGGGCCTGGACTGTGGTGTTTGTGTGTGTGTATATATATAAGTATCAGGGCCTGGACTGTGGTGTTTGTGTGTGTGTATATATATAAGTATCAGGGCCTGGACTGTGGTGTTTGTGTGTGCGTATATATATAAGTATCAGGGCCTGGACTGTGGTGTTTGTGTGTGTGTATATATATAAGTATCAGGGCCTGGACTGTGGTGTTTGTGTATGTATATATATAAGTCTCAGGGCCTGGACTGTGGTGTGTGTGTGTATATATATAAGTATCAGGGCCTAGACTGTGGTGTGTGTGTGTATATATATATAAGTATCAGGGCCTAGACTGTGGTGTGTGTGTGTATATATATATAAGTATCAGGGCCTGGACTGTGGTGTGTGTGTGTATATATAAGTATCAGGGTCTGGACTGTGGTGTGTGTGTATATATATATAAGTATCAGGGCCTAGACTGTGGTGTGTGTGTGTATATATATAAGTATCAGGGCCGAGACTGTGGTGTTTGTGTATATATATATGTATATATATAAGTATCAGGGCCTGGTCTGTGGTGTTTGTGTGTGTGTGTATATATATAAGTCTCAGTGCCTGGACTGTGGTGTGTGTGTGTGTATATATATAAGTATCAGGGCCAAGACTATGGTGTGTGTGTGTATATATATATAAGTATCAGGGCCTAGACTGTGGTGTGTGTGTGTATATATATATAAGTATCAGGGCCTGGACTGTGGTGTGTGTGTGTATATATAAGTATCAGGGTCTGGACTGTGGTGTGTGTGTATATATATATAAGTATCAGGGCCTAGACTGTGGTGTGTGTGTGTATATATATAAGTATCAGGGCCGAGACTGTGGTGTGTGTGTGTATATATATAAGTATCAGGGCCTGGACTGTGGTGTTTGTGTGTGTATATATATAAGTATCAGTGCCTGGACTGTGGTGTTTGTGTGTGTATATATATAAGTCTCAGGGCCTGGACTGTGGTGTTTGTGTGTGTATATATATAAGTATCAGGGCCTGGACTGTGGTGTTTGTGTGTGTGTATATATATAAGTCTCAGGGCCTGGACTGTGGTGTGTGTGTATATATATAAGTCTCAGTGCCTGGACTGTGGTGTTTGTGTGTGTATATATATATGAGTCTCAGTGTCTGGACTGTGGTGTGTGTGTGTGTATATATAAGTCTCAGGGCCTGGACTGTGGTGTCTGTGTATATATATAAGTCTCAGGGCCTGGACTGTGGTGTGTGTGTGTATATATATAAGTATCAGGGCCTAGACTGTGGTGTGTGTGTGTATATATATATAAGTATCAGGGCCTAGACTGTGGTGTGTGTGTGTATATATATATAAGTATCAGGGCCTAGACTGTGGTGTGTGTGTGTATATATATATAAGTATCAGGGCCTGGACTGTGGTGTGTGTGTGTATATATAAGTATCAGGGTCTGGACTGTGGTGTGTGTGTATATATATATAAGTTTCAGGGCCTGGAATGTGGTGTTTGTGTGTATATATATATATATGTATCAGGGCCTGGACTGTTGTGTTTGTGTGTATATATATAAATCTCAGGGCCTGGACTGTGGTGTTTGTGTGTGTACATATATAAGTATCAGGGCCTGGACTGTGGTGTGTGTGTGTATATATATATAAGTATCAGGGCTGGAATGTGGTGTTTGTGTGTGTGTATATATATAAGTCTCAGGGCCTGGAATGTGGTGTGTGTGTGTATATATATATATATATAGGTATCAGGGCCTGGAATGTGGTGTTTGTGTGTGTGTATATATATAAGTATCAGGGCCTGGACTGTGGTGTTTGTGTGTGTGTATATATATAAGTATCAGGGCCTGGACTGTGGTGTTTGTGTGTGTGTATATATATAAGTATCAGGGCCTGGACTGTGGTGTTTGTGTGTGTGTGTATATATATAAGTATCAGGGCCTGGACTGTGGTGTTTGTGTGTGTGTATATATATAAGTATCAGGGCCTGGACTGTGGTGTTTGTGTGTGTGTATATATATAAGTATCAGGGCCTGGACTGTGGTGTTTGTGTGTGTGTATATATATAAGTATCAGGGCCTGGACTGTGGTGTTTGTGTGTGCGTATATATATAAGTATCAGGGCCTGGACTGTGGTGTTTGTGTGTGTGTATATATATAAGTATCAGGGCCTGGACTGTGGTGTTTGTGTGTGTGTGTATATATATAAGTCTCAGTGCCTGGACTGTGGTGTTTGTGTGTGTATATATATAAGTCTCAGGGCCTGGACTGTGGTGTTTGTGTATATAAATATATAAGTATCAGGGCCTGGACTGTGGTGTTTGTGTGTGTGTATATATATAAGTCTCAGGGCCTGGACTGTGGTGTTTGTGTGTGTGTAAAAATATAAGTCTCAGGGCCTGGACTGTGGTGTTTGTGTATATATATATGTATATATATATAAGTATCAGGGCCTGGACTGTGGTGTTTGTGTGTGTGTGTATATATATAAGTCTCAGTGCCTGGACTGTGGTGTTTGTGTGTGTATATATATAAGTCTCAGGGCCTGGACTGTGGTGTTTATGTATATATATAAGTATCAGGGCCTGGACTGTGGTGTGTGTATATATATAAGTCTCAGTGCCTGGACTGTGGTGTTTGTGTGTGTATATATATATAAAGTATCAGGGCCTGGACTGTGGTGTGTGTGTGTGTATATATATAAGTATCAGGGCCAAGACTATGGTGTGTGTGTGTATATATATATAAGTATCAGGGCCTAGACTGTGGTGTGTGTGTGTATATATATATAAGTATCAGGGCCTGGACTGTGGTGTGTGTGTGCATATATAAGTATCAGGGTCTGGACTGTGGTGTGTGTGTATATATATATAAGTATCAGGGCCGAGACTGTGGTGTGTGTGTGTATATATATAAGTATCAGTGCCTGGACTGTGGTGTTTGTGTGTGTATATATATAAGTCTCAGGGCCTGGACTGTGGTGTTTGTGTGTGTATATATATAAGTATCAGGGCCTGGACTGTGGTGTTTGTGTGTGTGTATATATATAAGTCTCAGGGCCTGGACTGTGGTGTGTGTGTGTATATATAAGTATCAGGGCCTGGACTGTAGTGTTTGTGTGTGTATATATATATAAGTCTCAGTGCCTGGACTGTGGTGTTTGTGTAATATATAAGTGTCAGGGTCTGGACTGTGGTGTGTGTGTATATATATAAGTCTCAGTGCCTGGACTGTGGTGTTTGTGTGTGTATATATATATAAGTCTCAGTGTCTGGACTGTGGTGTGTGTGTGTATATATATAAGTCTCAGGGCCTGGACTGTGGTGTGTGTGTATATATATAAGTCTCAGGGCCTGGACTGTGGTGTGTGTGTGTATATATATAAGTATCAGGGCCTAGACTGTGGTGTGTGTGTGGAGATATATATAAGTATCAGGGCCTAGACTGTGGTGTGTGTGTGTATAGATATATAAGTATCAGGGCCTGGACTGTGGTGTGTGTGTGTATATATAAGTATCAGGGTCTGGACTGTGGTGTGTGTGTATATATATATAAGTTTCAGGGCCTGGAATGTGGTGTTTGTGTGTATATATATAGGTATCAGGGCCTGGACTGTGGTGTTTGTGTGTATATATATAAATCTCAGGGCCTGGACTGTGGTGTGTGTGTGTGTACATATATAGGTATCAGGGCCTGGACTGTGGTGTTTGTGTGTGTACATATATAAGTTTCAGGGCCTGGACTGTGGTGTTTGTGTGTGTATATATATACGTATCAGGGCCTGGACTGTGGTGTTTGTGTGTATATATATATAAGTATCAGGGCCTGGACTGTGGTGTTTGTGTATATATATAAGTATCAGGGCCTGGACTGTGGTGTTTCTGCATATATATAAGTATCAGGGCCTAGACTGTGATGTGTGTGTGTATATATATAAGTATCAGGGCCTGGACTGTGGTGTTTGTGTGTGTATATATATATACGTCTCAGGGCCTGGACTGTGGTGTGTGTGTATACATATAAGTCTCAGGGCCTGGACTGTGGTGTTTGTATATATATATATATAAGTATCAGGGCCTGGACTGTGGTGTTTGTATATATATATATATAAGTATCAGGGCCTGGACTGTGGTGTTTGTGCATATATATATAAGTCTCAGGGCATGGACTGTGGTGTTTGTGTGTGTATATATATAAGTCTCAGGGCCTGGACTGTGGTGTGTGTGTATATATATATAAGTCTCAGGGCCTGGACTGTGGTGTTTGTGTGTATATATATAAGTATCAGGGCCTGGACTGTGGTGTTTGTGTGTGTATATATATATAAGTATCAGGGCCTGGACTGTGGTGTTTGTGCATATATATAAGTATCAGGGCCTGGACTGTGGTGTTTGTGCATATATATAAGTATCAGAGCCTAGACTGTGGTGTGTGTGTGTATATATATAAGTATCAGGGCCTGGAATGTCGTGTTTGTGTATATATGTATAAGTATCAGGGCCTGGAATGTGGTGTTTGTGTATATATATATAAGTATCAGGGCCTGGACTGTGGTGTTTGTGTATATATATAAGTATCAGGGCCTGGACTGTGGTGTTTGTGTGTATATATATATAAGTATCAGGGCCTGGACTGTGGTGTTTGTGTATATATATAAGTATCAGGGCCTGGACTGTGGTGTGTGTGTGTATATATATATAAGTCTCTGGGCCTGGACTGTGGTGTGTGTGTGTATATATATAATTATCAGGTCCTGGACTGTGGTGTTTGTGTGTATATCTATATAAGTCTCAGGGCATGGACTGTGGTGTTTGTGTGTGTATATATATAAGTATCAGGGCCTGGACTGTGGTGTTTGTGTGTTTACATATAAGTATCAGGGCCTGGACTGTGATGTTTGTGTATATATATATATATATAAGTATCAGGGCCTGGACTGTGGTGTGTGTGTGTATATATATAAGTATCAGGGACTGGACTGCGGTGTTTGTGTGTATATATATATAAGTATCAGGGCCTGGACTGTGATGTTTGTGTATATATATATATATATATATATAAGTATCAGGGCCTGGACTGTGGTGTGTGTGTGTATATATATAAGTATCAGGGACTGGACTGCGGTGTTTGTGTGTATATATATATATAAGTATCAGGGCCTGGACTGTGGTGTGTGTGTGTATATATATAAGTATCAGGGTCTGGACTGCGGTGTTTGTGTGTATATATATATAAGTATCAGGGCCTGGACTGTGGTGTTTGTGTGTATATATATATAAGTCTCAGGACCTAGACTGTGGTGTTTGTGTATATATATAAGTATCAGGGCCTGGACTGTGGTGTTTGTGCATATATATATAAGTATCAGGGCCTAGACTGTGGTGTGTGTGTGTATATATATAAGTATCAGGGCCTAGACTGTGGTGTGTGTGTGTATATATATAAGTATCAGGGCCTGGACTGTGGTGTATGTGTATATATATAAGTATCAGGGTCTGGACTGTGGTGTTTGTGTGTATATATATATAAGTCTCAGGACCTAGACTGTGGTGTTTGTGTATATATATAAGTATCAGGGCCTGGACTGTGGTGTTTGTGCATATATATATAAGTCTCAGGGCCTAGACTGTGGTGTGTGTGTGTGTATATATATATAAGTATCAGGGCCTAGACTGTGGTGTTTGTGTGAATATATATATAAGTCTCAGGACCTAGACTGTGGTGTTTGTGTATATATATAAGTATCAGGGCCTGGACTGTGGTGTTTGTGTGTATATATATATAAGTATCAGGGCCTGGACTGTGGTGTTTGTGTATATATATAAGTATCAGGGCCTGGACTGTGGTGTGTGTGTGTATATATATAAGTATCAGGGACTGGACTGCGGTGTTTGTGTGTATATATATATAAGTATCAGGGCCTGGACTGTGGTGTGTGTGTGTATATATATAAGTATCAGGGTCTGGACTGCGGTGTTTGTGTGTATATATATATAAGTATCAGGGCCTGGACTGTGGTGTTTGTGTGTATATATATATAAGTCTCAGGACCTAGACTGTGGTGTTTGTGTATATATATAAGTATCAGGGCCTGGACTGTAGTGTTTGTGTGTGTATATATATATAAGTCTCAGTGCCTGGACTGTGGTGTTTGTGTAATATATAAGTGTCAGGGTCTGGACTGTGGTGTGTGTGTATATATATAAGTCTCAGTGCCTGGACTGTGGTGTTTGTGTGTGTATATATATATAAGTCTCAGTGTCTGGACTGTGGTGTGTGTGTGTATATATATAAGTCTCAGGGCCTGGACTGTGGTGTGTGTGTATATATATAAGTCTCAGGGCCTGGACTGTGGTGTGTGTGTGTATATATATAAGTATCAGGGCCTAGACTGTGGTGTGTGTGTGGAGATATATATAAGTATCAGGGCCTAGACTGTGGTGTGTGTGTGTATAGATATATAAGTATCAGGGCCTGGACTGTGGTGTGTGTGTGTATATATAAGTATCAGGGTCTGGACTGTGGTGTGTGTGTATATATATATAAGTTTCAGGGCCTGGAATGTGGTGTTTGTGTGTATATATATAGGTATCAGGGCCTGGACTGTGGTGTTTGTGTGTATATATATAAATCTCAGGGCCTGGACTGTGGTGTGTGTGTGTGTACATATATAAGTATCAGGGCCTGGACTGTGGTGTTTGTGTGTGTACATATATAAGTTTCAGGGCCTGGACTGTGGTGTTTGTGTGTGTATATATATACGTATCAGGGCCTGGACTGTGGTGTTTGTGTGTATATATATATAAGTATCAGGGCCTGGACTGTGGTGTTTGTGTATATATATAAGTATCAGGGCCTGGACTGTGGTGTTTCTGCATATATATAAGTATCAGGGCCTAGACTGTGATGTGTGTGTGTATATATATAAGTATCAGGGCCTGGACTGTGGTGTTTGTGTGTGTATATATATATACGTCTCAGGGCCTGGACTGTGGTGTGTGTGTATACATATAAGTCTCAGGGCCTGGACTGTGGTGTTTGTATATATATATATATAAGTATCAGGGCCTGGACTGTGGTGTTTGTGTATATATATATAAGTATCAGGGCCTGGACTGTGGTGTTTGTGCATATATATATAAGTCTCAGGGCATGGACTGTGGTGTTTGTGTGTGTATATATATAAGTCTCAGGGCCTGGACTGTGGTGTGTGTGTATATATATATAAGTCTCAGGGCCTGGACTGTGGTGTTTGTGTGTATATATATAAGTATCAGGGCCTGGACTGTGGTGTTTGTGTGTGTATATATATATAAGTATCAGGGCCTGGACTGTGGTGTTTGTGCATATATATAAGTATCAGGGCCTGGACTGTGGTGTTTGTGCATATATATAAGTATCAGAGCCTAGACTGTGGTGTGTGTGTGTATATATATAAGTATCAGGGCCTGGAATGTCGTGTTTGTGTATATATGTATAAGTATCAGGGCCTGGAATGTGGTGTTTGTGTATATATATATAAGTATCAGGGCCTGGACTGTGGTGTTTGTGTATATATATAAGTATCAGGGCCTGGACTGTGGTGTTTGTGTGTATATATATATAAGTATCAGGGCCTGGACTGTGGTGTTTGTGTATATATATAAGTATCAGGGCCTGGACTGTGGTGTGTGTGTGTATATATATATAAGTCTCTGGGCCTGGACTGTGGTGTGTGTGTGTATATATATAATTATCAGGTCCTGGACTGTGGTGTTTGTGTGTATATCTATATAAGTCTCAGGGCATGGACTGTGGTGTTTGTGTGTGTATATATATAAGTATCAGGGCCTGGACTGTGGTGTTTGTGTGTTTACATATAAGTATCAGGGCCTGGACTGTGATGTTTGTGTATATATATATATATATATAAGTATCAGGGCCTGGACTGTGGTGTGTGTGTGTATATATATAAGTATCAGGGACTGGACTGCGGTGTTTGTGTGTATATATATATAAGTATCAGGGCCTGGACTGTGATGTTTGTGTATATATATATATATATATATATAAGTATCAGGGCCTGGACTGTGGTGTGTGTGTGTATATATATAAGTATCAGGGACTGGACTGCGGTGTTTGTGTGTATATATATATATAAGTATCAGGGCCTGGACTGTGGTGTGTGTGTGTATATATATAAGTATCAGGGTCTGGACTGCGGTGTTTGTGTGTATATATATATAAGTATCAGGGCCTGGACTGTGGTGTTTGTGTG